>NC_086293.1:4835413-5185892 GCF_963924245.1 Chroicocephalus ridibundus | reverse complement strand
AAGTAACTTTGCCACTTTACCCCAAGTCTATCAAACCTAGGCAGTGTGGATGAGAATTTGTTAGAGCCTTGTCCAGAACAAAACACTTGAAGCACCCTTTCTGCATGCCCTTCTGCGCGACCCCCTGGCTGATGCGCCAGGTCATAGCCATGTTCAGAACAAAACGGTTGAAGCTTGTCAAAAATCGCAGGGGCTGGGGTGCGTGGCGCTGGGAAGCGAGCTGCGAGGGCCATGCTGGGTGGGCGGGCGCAGCCCATATTGCCGGGAGATGGACGGCAGCACCCACTGCACTGTGCCGGGCCAGGCTGCCCTCCAAGGGGCAGGGGCAGAGACCACCGGTCCCGGTGGGTGTGAGCTTCCCCCGGGGAAACTGAGCAGGCTGTGGGGCCAGCGAGGCCCCAAGCACCCGGCCATGGTGCTGGGCAGCCGGCCAAGGCCAGCCCGCCAGGAGGGAGGTGGTCTGGGGAAGGTGCTGCCAAGCCCCGGGGAGAGGACAACCCTCTGGGCCCAGCCCCTAACGCTGCCCCTCCAGAAAGGGAGAGGAG
The DNA here is from genome assembly GCF_963924245.1 of Chroicocephalus ridibundus. Lineage (NCBI taxonomy): Eukaryota > Metazoa > Chordata > Aves > Charadriiformes > Laridae > Chroicocephalus > Chroicocephalus ridibundus. The sequence continues at coordinate 5,185,347 of NC_086293.1, read as the reverse complement.
GAGGAGGAGGAGGAAGCCGAGAAATGAGTGTGGAATCACCCCGTGCTGAGGTTAACGGCCAACTTTATTGTGCTGAAGGAGGCGGATCAGGGCCAGCACTCGGGGACACAGCACGGCTGGTCCTGCGTCGTCGTCCGGGTCGGCTGTAGGGAATTTGGGCCCGACGCTGTACGCGAGACCTTTCCCTCATCCGCACGGGCCCGGGGATGCTGGAACGGCTGCCGCTGTTGAGTGCTGGGGAGCTGCAGGAAGACCCCGATGGCAGCTGGCTGGCGGTGCTGGGGCTGTTGGTGTTGGGTACCAGGGAGCGGAGGGACGGCCCCAGCTCCGCCTGGCTGGGGGTGCTGCTCTCAGCACTTGTTGCAGACACGCGGCTCCTGGCACATTGTCTTCTTGGCTGGATGTAGAGATTTTGGGCCCGATGTTGCACGCGGGAGTGGTTTCGCGTGCAGTCAGGTCCAGTCGGGCTGGAGCAGATCCCACTTTCGAGTGGTGGGGAGCCATGGGATAGCCTTGATGCCACCTGGCTACCAGTGCAGAGGCTACTGGTCCCACGTAGAGAGCCATGGGAAGGCCCTGCTTCTGACTGACAGGCTGTGCTGGGGCTGCTGGTCACAGGTGCCAGGGAGCCTTGGGAAGACCCTGATGCAGACTGGATCCCACTCTCGAGTGCTGGGGAGCTGTGGGACTGCCTTGATTCCGCCTGGCTACCGGTACCTGGGCTGCTGCTCCCAGGTGCTGGGGAGCCCCGGGAAGGCCCCGCTCCTGCCCGGCTGGGGCCGGCGAGCTCCGAGGTGGCACTGGAGGCTGTAAGGGGAAGCAGGAAGGTCAAGGGCACGGCCCCCCAGGCCCGGGGCAGGATAGGCCAGGAGCGGTGCCCCCAGCCCTCCTGGAGCAGAGAGGCTCTGCCAAGCCCACCCTGGGCACCCGCTGCCAGGCCTCGCCTGGCCCCTGGCCCCCGGGCACCCGGGTGCTTTGCCTCTTACCGGTGCCCAGGCCAGCACAGCTGTCGCACTCCCAGCTGGCCGTGCTGCTGCTCAAAGAGGAGCAGTGTCTGTGGGTGCCCTCGGCAGCACAGGAGGAGCACAGGAGCAGTTCCCAGGGCCTGGGGAAGAAAACACGTCCATGGCTGTGAGGACAAAGTGACCACAGCACGGGACTGTCTGGCAGAGCTCTCGCTCTCAGTCCTTGCGCTTGAAGCCCTCGGCCAGACTGAGATCCCGTGCAGAGCCCCAGGGTGCAGCGTTGGCAACTTACCCCCCTTCCTCTGCCTGCTCCCTGCCTCCTGGACAAAGGCAAACACTGGCATCGCAGCGGCTGTGCCTCTCTCTTTCTCCTGCGTATGCCTGGCCGTCCTCCCATGATGGTAGACTGATGGAGAAAGCAAAACTGATGAGCCCCCGCTACCCGGCATGAGGCAGATGCAGGGCGTCCCTGCTCTTCCCCCCCTGCCAGTTTTCCAACTCCTGCCTGAAGCTGTAGCCCAGACTCATGGCACAGCGGAGGACCAGGACTGCTGGCTGGGGCAGGCCCTGGCACGGCACAGCGCTTGCACCCTCCTGTCTCATGAGCCAGGCAGAAGGACACCAACCTGAAGGGCATTCGGATCCCCATGATGAGCATTTCTGGGAGAAATGCACTCCTGTCTCTGCAGAGCGGGCACCGGAAGCAAAAAATTCCAGCGTTCAGAGCCTGTGCCTGCAGGAGAAACATAAGGAGCCCAAGTAAGGCCCTGGTGGTGCTGAGCGCCTGCCGTGCCCCAGGGGCGAGGGGATGGCTCCTACCTGGATGCAGCCCCTGTGGAACCAGGCGTGTTTGCAGGCGGGGCACACCATGGTGCCGTAGGACTTTTGGTCCCCCACAGGCTCCAGGCAGATGAGGCAGGTGGTGTTCTCCTCCGGAGCCGCCTCCACTGCCTGCTCTGGGCGGTGCTCCCAGCAGAGGGACCTGCGGGTCAGAGGAGAGGGATGGGTGAGGTGAGAAGTGCTGGGCCCTTCTTTCCCGGTGGTGGTGGGGAGGAGGTGAGAGGAGGTACCTGTATGGAGACAGGAACTGGGTGACGCATCCACCCTCCCCGGCACAGGGGAGATGGAAGCTGCGCCTGCAGCCCATCATCGAGCAGGTGATGGTGGCCCCGCTCTCACCGCAGACGAAGCAGTACTGGAAAGAGCAGAGCAGCCCCGTCAGCAGCAACGTCAGGGCCTCCACAGCCAGCCCCACACCTCCGGGCAGAGCGCGGGATGCGGCCGCGGCTGGGTCACAGCCCGCAGCTGCGCCTGGCGGAGGAGGCTCTGTGCTGGAGCCTCTGTGGAGCTGCTGGGAGCAAGACGTTTGTGCCAGAGGTGCTTGGAAGGGCGGGGATTTCTTTCCTGGGGTCTGGGCTAAGCTCTGCCAAACCTCTCCTGGCACCCATCTCCCTGCTCTTTTCAGATCCTCACCTTGCGTTCTGCACACCGGATCGCACGCTGAATATCCTCAGGGATGAATCCCCTGAATCCCTCGTCCTCGTCCCATTGCCGAAAAAGCTGGTTGGCAAAAAACTGCAGAGGAGAAAAGAGGAGGAGGTGATGAGCAGAGCGGGGCAGGGACTGCCTGTCGGACAGCTGGAGGGAGCCCCGAGGGAACTCACCAGGCAAAACTCATGGGCGCAGAGCCCATGCTTCTGCAGCTTGCGCCCGCAGATGCCCGGGTCAGCCTCTGCCCGGCGGCACAGCATGCATGCTGGAGGGGAGAGAGCAAACGGCACCAGGAATGAGCACCTCTGCGGGGCCGGGGGAAGCGTCCCTGAGGGATTGCCCCCAAGGGCCTGTCTGTCCCTGCCCAGCCGGGCCAGTGCAGGCAGGGGTGTCCCAGCAGGTGCCCACTGCCCAGCCTGGGCCCCGCTCCCCCGGGGCGCTCGGGGACCTCCTGCCTCCCCCCCGCCACCGCTCTTGGCCCCACGCTGACCGCCGCGATGGCCCCTCTGCCAGGCTTGGGGAGGGATGCTTTGCTCTCACCCTGCTCCATGGAGTCGGGAGCCATCTCCTCCGTGGCTGACATGGCACACGACGACGGTGAGCGTTTGGAGAGTCCCTGTCCCAGCAGCGCTGGGCTGTCTCCTCCAAATGCTCCTCCGCTGACCCTGCGGGAGAAGCGGGACGTGGGTGAGCTTGCAGCACAGGCCCAGAGCCCCGAGGTGTGGGGCTCCCTCCTCCCCTGGCAGCCCCGCGCAAGCCCCGTCCCTCCCCTGCCCTCTCCTCACCTCTCCAGGTCAGACTGATGCCCGGCCGCGGCCTTTTTGTAGCCTTGGCGCCAGCGTGTCACAGCGGCCACTGTGACATCAGCACCATTGTCCTGCGTGCGCCCCAAACACGGACAGGGATGCCCTCGGCCACCTGCCACCCACTGTGCCTTGGAGTCAGGCAAAATCCTACTGGGCAGCCTGCTCCAGGGGACCCTGCTTGAGCTGGCGCTTGGACTCAATGGTCCCAAGAGGTGTTTTCAAAGTTCTATAGCGCAAAATGGATTCTGAGGAAAGGGAAAAAAACAACATCCCAAACCCAAAATGAAAACGTGACTGAGACGAATTTCGGAAGGCACAGAGAGGAAAACAAAAGGAACAGAACTCCAGAGAAAATACAGACTTTCTTCTTCATCTACGTGATACTTTGGCTATTTCCTTTTCCATCTTCTGTCCTCTAACTTGTCCCTCTCACAACAAGACTGGTTTCATCCTTCTTATCTCAGCAGTGTATTTCCCCAATCCTTGACTTGCCATTTAAACTCTGGTTTACCTGAAATAAACAACAGGGATTCTCAGTGGAAGAGACTTGCACAAGCCTCTCGACTGCTGACCATTCACCTCTACCAGTGCCCACAGCCATCTCCTAACACACCTGAGCTTCCCGTCCTTCTGCGAGGGAAAGATTCTAGAAAAGTCTAGGAAGGAGCAGGCAGGACAGGGAAGACTGAAACCTTCCCTTGCTCGCCGCCTTCCTGAAGGCCTACGAGGATGTCTCGTGGAGCAATAGAAGAAAACCCGACCGGAGGGAAGTGCAGAGCAGAGGCCATTTACCCTCAGAAACTTACTGTACCTGGGCTCGGTACTTACCGTAGAGGGCAGGCAAAGGAGCTGTTTCTTCAGTCCCTGGGGGGCTTTGGCAACGGTGCTGCAGTACAAGCTCTGATCCAAGGTCAGGAGGAGTCCCCAGGGGAAGGCAGCCCAGGCTGCGGGCTCAGGTGAGCGCCCCGGCAGCAGGGCCATTTCCTCAGCAAGCGCCGCGGAGCCCACCACTGACCCTGCCAGGTGTGAGGGTGCTCCCAGGGCCGGACTGAAATCCTCATTTAATCATCGTTTAAATTGCCTCTTAAGCCACTGCCAAACCACTGTTTCGGACTTGCGGGTGATGTGGTGGTTGGAGGCCGTCTTGGCTATAGTGGTCATGAAATGATAGAGATCCTTTCCTTCCTCATTGCCTCTTTGTTGGCAGCAAAGCCCGTCGGGCCTCCCAGGTTCCACTGCCTTCCTCAGAGAGGACAGCTGCTTCCTACTTTAAGGAATCAACTTCTGTGTGGCCTCAAGGCCTCTCAGGAAGGCACCTAACGCACACACCGTAAGATTACCCATAGTTTGCCTGAAGAGCAGAGGATTGTTCATGTCCGGACAGCCACCCCATGGGATTTCCTTTGTGCTTTGCTCACCATTATTCTTTGATTCTGCCTTCTAGCTCTTCGCCAGTTTCCACAGAGCTCTTCAGCAGCCACTCTGCAACCAGCAACCAGAAGGCTGTGCTGCCATTCATCAAGACTTTGGGTTGAGAGTTTGCATCCCATCTCTCTGTACTCTGCCAAAACTCTCCCCTTGGCTCAGTCTTGTGCCAGCCGCTGCCTGATCTGAAAGGCCGTGGTCTCTCCTCTGGGCAGAGCCCAGGGCTGGTGGCCACTCACTGGGCAAGACTCCCTGGCAAGAGGGTGTGGGGCAGCTTCGGAGGCCGTGGGTGGGAGTGTTGATCTGTTTGAGCGTGAAAAGGCTCTGCAGAGGGACCTGGACAGGCTGGATCCATGGGCTGTCAAGCAGTGGAAAACACTGCCCAGGGAAGTGGCTGAGTCACCATCCCTGGAGGTATTTCAAAGACGTGTAGACGTGGCGCTTAGGGACATGGTTTAGTGGTGGACTTGGTAGAGTTAGAGTAACAGTTGGCCTCGACGATCTTAAGGGTCTTCTCCAACCTCAATGATTCTATGATTCTGATTACCGCTTAATTATTAGCTAATCACCATTTGATTACCATTGGATTTTCATTCAAGCATTGATTAATTACCATTTGATCATCGCTTAAGCATTAACAGAACCCTTTTAGTTAACCCCACAAGGGTGGCTTCTCGGAATAATTCACCTGCAACAGCAGGACAAAAACCAGACGGTGTCTCAGGCACAACCAGAGTAGGAAAAAAGCAATGTGAAACCCAGCATTGGAGAATCCGGGTCCAAAATGCAATTCAGGAACAAGAAAGAAACGTGAAACCCCAAGAAGCCCTTCTACAATACTGGCTGGCTGACACCGCGGAGAGTGACGAGAGGATTCCCAGGCTGCCTCCTTCAGCTCCTGCTTCGAGAGGGTCCTCAGCCATCCTCTGCTGCCAGCCCCCTTCCAAGCCAAACTCTGGCGCTCAGGGTTCCCTTCTCACCAGGCTTTCAGAGACGTCACTCAGCCTTCCGGCGCCAGGCCATTACAGAGCTGCGTTAGCTACATGCCGACAGAGGCAAACGGTGCCAGGGAACAAGCACCTCGGTGACAGGGAGGCTGTGCGTGGCCACAGCTCTTTGGCCAGCTGCACTCGAGATCCATTGCTCGGGAGAGCCTCGGAGCTCACATCGCAATCCGTTCCCTGAAGAGCACTACCTGTTCTGGCCGTGTCTAGACCTCGCGTCTTCCCAATCACCGCAGTCAAGAATAGAAGGACAAAGTGCTGCCACCGAGTCCACTTTCGGACCCTCTGTACCTCCTTTCCTTCCTCATTACCTCTTTGTTGGCAGCAAAGCCCGTCGGGCCTCCCAGGTTCCACTGCCTTCCTCAGAGAGGACAGCTGCTCCCTACTTTAAGGAATCAACTGCCATGTGGCATCGAGGCCTCTCGGGAAGGCACCTAACGCACACACTGTAAGACTACCAATAGTTTGCCTGAAGAGCAGAGGATTGTTCATGTCCGGACAGCCACCCCATGGGATTTCCTTTGTGCTTTGCTCACCACTATTTGATTCTGCCTTCTGGCACTCCGCCGGCTTCACAGAGCTCTTCAGCAGTCACTCTGCAACCAACTCTTTTCTCCTTCCTGCACTAGAAACGCACTTGTCGGTCTCCAACAGTAGGGAAATTTGTTTTGATGAATGACATTTCTCAGGCCCCTTGCTACTCTCCTGTGGACCACATGGGATTTTTGTGCTCCGAGGGGCATGTGACGGGACTCAAGTCCTCAGGAAGGGGCACTGCTCTCACTGTGCTGAACTCCGTGGAGTGAATTCCTTACCGTGTGTTTGCAATCTCCATTTAAAAGGATTTCTTGGCGTATGCTGCAAGAAGGAAGCCTTCACTTGGTACAGCAGCAATAATGTTGGGGAGCAGTTTTGTGTTGTATGACACAAATCTGAGTGGAGTGGCCAACACACCGGAAGGCCGTGCTGCCATTCATCGAGACCTGGACAGGCTAGAGAATTGGGCGGAGAAGAAGCTAGTGAAGTTCAACAAGGGCAAATGTAGGGTCCTGCACCTGGGGAGGAATAACATCATGCACCGGTCCAGGTTAGGACTTGACCTGCTGGAGAGCAGCTCTGCAGAGAGAGACCTGGGAGTCCTGGTGGACAACGAGTTGACCATGAGCCAGCACTGTGCCCTTGTGGCCAAGAAGGGCAAGGGCATCCTGGGGTGCACTAAAAAGAGCGTGGCCAGGAGGTGGAGGGAGGCCATCCTCCCCCTCTGCTCTGCCCTGGTGAGGCCACATCTGGAGTGTGTGTCCAGTGCTGGGCTCCCCGGTTCAAGAAAGACAAGGAACTACAGGAGAGAGACCAGTGGAGGGCTACGAAGATGATTAGGGGACTGGAGCACCTCCCTGATGAGGAAAGGCTGAGAGACATCTGAGTCTGTTTAGCCTGGAGAAGACTGAGGGGGGATCTCATCAATGCTTATCAGTATCTAAAGGGCGGGTGTCCAGAGGAATGGGCCAGACTCTTTTCAGTGTTGCCCAGCGACAGGACAAGGGGCAACGGGCACAAACTGGAACACGGGAAATTCCACCTCCGCATGAGAAAAAACTTCTTTACTTTGAGAGTGCCAGGGCACTGGCACAGGCTGCCCAGAGAGGTGGTGGAGTCTCCTTCTCTGGAGATATTCCAAACCCGCCTGGAAGCGTTCCTGGGCACCCTGCTCTGGGTGAAGCTGCTTTGGCAGGGGGGCTGGATTAGATGATCTCCAGAGGTCCCTTCCAACCCATACCCTCCTGTCATTCTGTGAACAGGACCCCGAACTGGGCAACAGGGTATGACCTTTGGCTACTGTACAAACACCATCTACAGAAATCTTCATGTCACAAATAAAGACGTGTCACTGAACTTAGATTTAAAGAAAAGTAACTTTGCCACTTTACCCCAAGTCTATCAAACCTAGGCAGTGTGGATGAGAATTTGTTAGAGCCTTGTCCAGAACAAAACACTTGAAGCACCCTTTCTGCATGCCCTTCTGCGCGACCCCCTGGCTGATGCGCCAGGTCATAGCCATGTTCAGAACAAAACGGTTGAAGCTTGTCAAAAATCGCAGGGGCTGGGGTGCGTGGCGCTGGGAAGCGAGCTGCGAGGGCCATGCTGGGTGGGCGGGCGCAGCCCATATTGCCGGGAGATGGACGGCAGCACCCACTGCACTGTGCCGGGCCAGGCTGCCCTCCAAGGGGCAGGGGCAGAGACCACCGGTCCCGGTGGGTGTGAGCTTCCCCCGGGGAAACTGAGCAGGCTGTGGGGCCAGCGAGGCCCCAAGCACCCGGCCATGGTGCTGGGCAGCCGGCCAAGGCCAGCCCGCCAGGAGGGAGGTGGTCTGGGGAAGGTGCTGCCAAGCCCCGGGGAGAGGACAACCCTCTGGGCCCAGCCCCTAACGCTGCCCCTCCAGAAAGGGAGAGGAGGAGGAGGAGGAGGAAGCCGAGAAATGAGTGTGGAATCACCCCGTGCTGAGGTTAACGGCCAACTTTATTGTGCTGAAGGAGGCGGATCAGGGCCAGCACTCGGGGACACAGCACGGCTGGTCCTGCGTCGTCGTCCGGGTCGGCTGTAGGGAATTTGGGCCCGACGCTGTACGCGAGACCTTTCCCTCATCCGCACGGGCCCGGGGATGCTGGAACGGCTGCCGCTGTTGAGTGCTGGGGAGCTGCAGGAAGACCCCGATGGCAGCTGGCTGGCGGTGCTGGGGCTGTTGGTGTTGGGTACCAGGGAGCGGAGGGACGGCCCCAGCTCCGCCTGGCTGGGGGTGCTGCTCTCAGCACTTGTTGCAGACACGCGGCTCCTGGCACATTGTCTTCTTGGCTGGATGTAGAGATTTTGGGCCCGATGTTGCACGCGGGAGTGGTTTCGCGTGCAGTCAGGTCCAGTCGGGCTGGAGCAGATCCCACTTTCGAGTGGTGGGGAGCCATGGGATAGCCTTGATGCCACCTGGCTACCAGTGCAGAGGCTACTGGTCCCACGTAGAGAGCCATGGGAAGGCCCTGCTTCTGACTGACAGGCTGTGCTGGGGCTGCTGGTCACAGGTGCCAGGGAGCCTTGGGAAGACCCTGATGCAGACTGGATCCCAGTCTCGAGTGCTGGGGAGCTGTGGGACTGCCTTGATTCCGCCTGGCTACCGGTACCTGGGCTGCTGCTCCCAGGTGCTGGGGAGCCCCGGGAAGGCCCCGCTCCTGCCCGGCTGGGGCCGGCGAGCTCCGAGGTGGCACTGGAGGCTGTAAGGGGAAGCAGGAAGGTCAAGGGCACGGCCCCCCAGGCCCGGGGCAGGATAGGCCAGGAGCGGTGCCCCCAGCCCTCCTGGAGCAGAGAGGCTCTGCCAAGCCCACCCTGGGCACCCGCTGCCAGGCCTCGCCTGGCCCCTGGCCCCCAGGCACCCGGGTGCTTTGCCTCTTACCGGTGCCCAGGCCAGCACAGCTGTCGCACTCCCAGCTGGCCGTGCTGCTGCTCAAAGAGGAGCAGTGTCTGTGGGTGCCCTCGGCAGCACAGGAGGAGCACAGGAGCAGTTCCCAGGGCCTGGGGAAGAAAACACGTCCATGGCTGTGAGGACAAAGTGACCACAGCACGGGACTGTCTGGCAGAGCTCTCGCTCTCAGTCCTTGCGCTTGAAGCCCTCGGCCAGACTGAGATCCCGTGCAGAGCCCCAGGGTGCAGCGTTGGCAACTTACCCCCCTTCCTCTGCCTGCTCCCTGCCTCCTGGACAAAGGCAAACACTGGCATCGCAGCGGCTGTGCCTCTCTCTTTCTCCTGCGTATGCCTGGCCGTCCTCCCATGATGGTAGACTGATGGAGAAAGCAAAACTGATGAGCCCCCGCTACCCGGCATGAGGCAGATGCAGGGCGTCCCTGCTCTTCCCCCCCTGCCAGTTTTCCAACTCCTGCCTGAAGCTGTAGCCCAGACTCATGGCACAGCGGAGGACCAGGACTGCTGGCTGGGGCAGGCCCTGGCACGGCACAGCGCTTGCACCCTCCTGTCTCATGAGCCAGGCAGAAGGACACCAACCTGAAGGGCATTCGGATCCCCATGATGAGCATTTCTGGGAGAAATGCACTCCTGTCTCTGCAGAGCGGGCACCGGAAGCAAAAAATTCCAGCGTTCAGAGCCTGTGCCTGCAGGAGAAACATAAGGAGCCCAAGTAAGGCCCTGGTGGTGCTGAGCGCCTGCCGTGCCCCAGGGGCGAGGGGATGGCTCCTACCTGGATGCAGCCCCTGTGGAACCAGGCGTGTTTGCAGGCGGGGCACACCATGGTGCCGTAGGACTTTTGGTCCCCCACAGGCTCCAGGCAGATGAGGCAGGTGGTGTTCTCCTCCGGAGCCGCCTCCACTGCCTGCTCTGGGCGGTGCTCCCAGCAGAGGGACCTGCGGGTCAGAGGAGAGGGATGGGTGAGGTGAGAAGTGCTGGGCCCTTCTTTCCCGGTGGTGGTGGGGAGGAGGTGAGAGGAGGTACCTGTATGGAGACAGGAACTGGGTGACGCATCCACCCTCCCCGGCACAGGGGAGATGGAAGCTGCGCCTGCAGCCCATCATCGAGCAGGTGATGGTGGCCCCGCTCTCACCGCAGACGAAGCAGTACTGGAAAGAGCAGAGCAGCCCCGTCAGCAGCAACGTCAGGGCCTCCACAGCCAGCCCCACACCTCCGGGCAGAGCGCGGGATGCGGCCGCGGCTGGGTCACAGCCCGCAGCTGCGCCTGGCAGAGGAGGCTCTGTGCTGGAGCCTCTGTGGAGCTGCTGGGAGCAAGACGTTTGTGCCAGAGGTGCTTGGAAGGGCGGGGATTTCTTTCCTGGGGTCTGGGCTAAGCTCTGCCAAACCTCTCCTGGCACCCATCTCCCTGCTCTTTTCAGATCCTCACCTTGCGTTCTGCACACCGGATCGCACGCTGAATATCCTCAGGGACGAATCCCCTGAATCCCTCGTCCTCGTCCCATTGCCGAAAAAGCTGGTTGGCAAAAAACTGCAGAGGAGAAAAGAGGAGGAGGTGATGAGCAGAGCGGGGCAGGGACTGCCTGTCGGACAGCTGGAGGGAGCCCCGAGGGAACTCACCAGGCAAAACTCATGGGCGCAGAGCCCATGCTTCTGCAGCTTGCGCCCGCAGATGCCCGGGTCAGCCTCTGCCCGGCGGCACAGCATGCATGCTGGAGGGGAGAGAGCAAACGGCACCAGGAATGAGCACCTCTGCGGGGCCGGGGGAAGCGTCCCTGAGGGATTGCCCCCAAGGGCCTGTCTGTCCCTGCCCAGCCGGGCCAGTGCAGGCAGGGGTGTCCCAGCAGGTGCCCACTGCCCAGCCTGGGCCCCGCTCCCCCGGGGCGCTCGGGGACCTCCTGCCTCCCCCCCGCCACCGCTCTTGGCCCCACGCTGACCGCCGCGATGGCCCCTCTGCCAGGCTTGGGGAGGGATGCTTTGCTCTCACCCTGCTCCATGGAGTCGGGAGCCATCTCCTCCGTGGCTGACATGGCACACGACGACGGTGAGCGTTTGGAGAGTCCCTGTCCCAGCAGCGCTGGGCTGTCTCCTCCAAATGCTCCTCCGCTGACCCTGCGGGAGAAGCGGGACGTGGGTGAGCTTGCAGCACAGGCCCAGAGCCCCGAGGTGTGGGGCTCCCTCCTCCCCTGGCAGCCCCGCGCAAGCCCCGTCCCTCCCCTGCCCTCTCCTCACCTCTCCAGGTCAGACTGATGCCCGGCCGCGGCCTTTTTGTAGCCTTGGCGCCAGCGTGTCACAGCGGCCACTGTGACATCAGCACCATTGTCCTGCGTGCGCCCCAAACACGGACAGGGATGCCCTCGGCCACCTGCCACCCACTGTGCCTTGGAGTCAGGCAAAATCCTACTGGGCAGCCTGCTCCAGGGGACCCTGCTTGAGCTGGCGCTTGGACTCAATGGTCCCAAGAGGTGTTTTCAAAGTTCTATAGCGCAAAATGGATTCTGAGGAAAGGGAAAAAAACAACATCCCAAACCCAAAATGAAAACGTGACTGAGACGAATTTCGGAAGGCACAGAGAGGAAAACAAAAGGAACAGAACTCCAGAGAAAATACAGACTTTCTTCTTCATCTACGTGATACTTTGGCTATTTCCTTTTCCATCTTCTGTCCTCTAACTTGTCCCTCTCACAACAAGACTGGTTTCATCCTTCTTATCTCAGCAGTGTATTTCCCCAATCCTTGACTTGCCATTTAAACTCTGGTTTACCTGAAATAAACAACAGGGATTCTCAGTGGAAGAGACTTGCACAAGCCTCTCGACTGCTGACCATTCACCTCTACCAGTGCCCACAGCCATCTCCTAACACACCTGAGCTTCCCGTCCTTCTGCGAGGGAAAGATTCTAGAAAAGTCTAGGAAGGAGCAGGCAGGACAGGGAAGACTGAAACCTTCCCTTGCTCGCCGCCTTCCTGAAGGCCTACGAGGATGTCTCGTGGAGCAATAGAAGAAAACCCGACCGGAGGGAAGTGCAGAGCAGAGGCCATTTACCCTCAGAAACTTACTGTACCTGGGCTCGGTACTTACCGTAGAGGGCAGGCAAAGGAGCTGTTTCTTCAGTCCCTGGGGGGCTTTGGCAACGGTGCTGCAGTACAAGCTCTGATCCAAGGTCAGGAGGAGTCCCCAGGGGAAGGCAGCCCAGGCTGCGGGCTCAGGTGAGCGCCCCGGCAGCAGGGCCATTTCCTCAGCAAGCGCCGCGGAGCCCACCACTGACCCTGCCAGGTGTGAGGGTGCTCCCAGGGCCGGACTGAAATCCTCATTTAATCATCGTTTAAATTGCCTCTTAAGCCACTGCCAAACCACTGTTTCGGACTTGCGGGTGATGTGGTGGTTGGAGGCCGTCTTGGCTATAGTGGTCATGAAATGATAGAGATCCTTTCCTTCCTCATTGCCTCTTTGTTGGCAGCAAAGCCCGTCGGGCCTCCCAGGTTCCACTGCCTTCCTCAGAGAGGACAGCTGCTTCCTACTTTAAGGAATCAACTTCTGTGTGGCCTCAAGGCCTCTCAGGAAGGCACCTAACGCACACACCGTAAGATTACCCATAGTTTGCCTGAAGAGCAGAGGATTGTTCATGTCCGGACAGCCACCCCATGGGATTTCCTTTGTGCTTTGCTCACCATTATTCTTTGATTCTGCCTTCTAGCTCTTCGCCAGTTTCCACAGAGCTCTTCAGCAGCCACTCTGCAACCAGCAACCAGAAGGCTGTGCTGCCATTCATCAAGACTTTGGGTTGAGAGTTTGCATCCCATCTCTCTGTACTCTGCCAAAACTCTCCCCTTGGCTCAGTCTTGTGCCAGCCGCTGCCTGATCTGAAAGGCCGTGGTCTCTCCTCTGGGCAGAGCCCAGGGCTGGTGGCCACTCACTGGGCAAGACTCCCTGGCAAGAGGGTGTGGGGCAGCTTCGGAGGCCGTGGGTGGGAGTGTTGATCTGTTTGAGCGTGAAAAGGCTCTGCAGAGGGACCTGGACAGGCTGGATCCATGGGCTGTCAAGCAGTGGAAAACACTGCCCAGGGAAGTGGCTGAGTCACCATCCCTGGAGGTATTTCAAAGACGTGTAGACGTGGCGCTTAGGGACATGGTTTAGTGGTGGACTTGGTAGAGTTAGAGTAACAGTTGGCCTCGACGATCTTAAGGGTCTTCTCCAACCTCAATGATTCTATGATTCTGATTACCGCTTAATTATTAGCTAATCACCATTTGATTACCATTGGATTTTCATTCAAGCATTGATTAATTACCATTTGATCATCGCTTAAGCATTAACAGAACCCTTTTAGTTAACCCCACAAGGGTGGCTTCTCGGAATAATTCACCTGCAACAGCAGGACAAAAACCAGACGGTGTCTCAGGCACAACCAGAGTAGGAAAAAAGCAATGTGAAACCCAGCATTGGAGAATCCGGGTCCAAAATGCAATTCAGGAACAAGAAAGAAACCTGAAACCCCAAGAAGCCCTTCTACAATACTGGCTGGCTGACACCGCGGAGAGTGACGAGAGGATTCCCAGGCTGCCTCCTTCAGCTCCTGCTTCGAGAGGGTCCTCAGCCATCCTCTGCTGCCAGCCCCCTTCCAAGCCAAACTCTGGCGCTCAGGGTTCCCTTCTCACCAGGCTTTCAGAGACGTCACTCGGCCTTCCGGCGCCAGGCCATTACAGAGCTGCGTTAGCTACATGCCGACAGAGGCAAACGGTGCCAGGGAACAAGCACCTCGGTGACAGGGAGGCTGTGCGTGGCCACAGCTCTTTGGCCAGCTGCACTCGAGATCCATTGCTCGGGAGAGCCTCGGAGCTCACATCGCAATCCGTTCCCTGAAGAGCACTACCTGTTCTGGCCGTGTCTAGACCTCGCGTCTTCCCAATCACCGCAGTCAAGAATAGAAGGACAAAGTGCTGCCACCGAGTCCACTTTCGGACCCTCTGTACCTCCTTTCCTTCCTCATTACCTCTTTGTTGGCAGCAAAGCCCGTCGGGCCTCCCAGGTTCCACTGCCTTCCTCAGAGAGGACAGCTGCTCCCTACTTTAAGGAATCAACTGCCATGTGGCATCGAGGCCTCTCGGGAAGGCACCTAACGCACACACTGTAAGACTACCAATAGTTTGCCTGAAGAGCAGAGGATTGTTCATGTCCGGACAGCCACCCCATGGGATTTCCTTTGTGCTTTGCTCACCACTATTTGATTCTGCCTTCTGGCACTCCGCCGGCTTCACAGAGCTCTTCAGCAGTCACTCTGCAACCAACTCTTTTCTCCTTCCTGCACTAGAAACGCACTTGTCGGTCTCCAACAGTAGGGAAATTTGTTTTGATGAATGACATTTCTCAGGCCCCTTGCTACTCTCCTGTGGACCACATGGGATTTTTGTGCTCCGAGGGGCATGTGACGGGACTCAAGTCCTCAGGAAGGGGCACTGCTCTCACTGTGCTGAACTCCGTGGAGTGAATTCCTTACCGTGTGTTTGCAATCTCCATTTAAAAGGATTTCTTGGCGTATGCTGCAAGAAGGAAGCCTTCACTTGGTACAGCAGCAATAATGTTGGGGAGCAGTTTTGTGTTGTATGACACAAATCTGAGTGGAGTGGCCAACACACCGGAAGGCCGTGCTGCCATTCATCGAGACCTGGACAGGCTAGAGAATTGGGCGGAGAAGAAGCTAGTGAAGTTCAACAAGGGCAAATGTAGGGTCCTGCACCTGGGGAGGAATAACATCATGCACCGGTCCAGGTTAGGACTTGACCTGCTGGAGAGCAGCTCTGCAGAGAGAGACCTGGGAGTCCTGGTGGACAACGAGTTGACCATGAGCCAGCACTGTGCCCTTGTGGCCAAGAAGGGCAAGGGCATCCTGGGGTGCACTAAAAAGAGCGTGGCCAGGAGGTGGAGGGAGGCCATCCTCCCCCTCTGCTCTGCCCTGGTGAGGCCACATCTGGAGTGTGTGTCCAGTGCTGGGCTCCCCGGTTCAAGAAAGACAAGGAACTACAGGAGAGAGACCAGTGGAGGGCTACGAAGATGATTAGGGGACTGGAGCACCTCCCTGATGAGGAAAGGCTGAGAGACATCTGAGTCTGTTTAGCCTGGAGAAGACTGAGGGGGGATCTCATCAATGCTTATCAGTATCTAAAGGGCGGGTGTCCAGAGGAATGGGCCAGACTCTTTTCAGTGTTGCCCAGCGACAGGACAAGGGGCAACGGGCACAAACTGGAACACGGGAAATTCCACCTCCGCATGAGAAAAAACTTCTTTACTTTGAGAGTGCCAGGGCACTGGCACAGGCTGCCCAGAGAGGTGGTGGAGTCTCCTTCTCTGGAGATATTCCAAACCCGCCTGGAAGCGTTCCTGGGCACCCTGCTCTGGGTGAAGCTGCTTTGGCAGGGGGGCTGGATTAGATGATCTCCAGAGGTCCCTTCCAACCCATACCCTCCTGTCATTCTGTGAACAGGACCCCGAACTGGGCAACAGGGTATGACCTTTGGCTACTGTACAAACACCATCTACAGAAATCTTCATGTCACAAATAAAGACGTGTCACTGAACTTAGATTTAAAGAAAAGTAACTTTGCCACTTTACCCCAAGTCTATCAAACCTAGGCAGTGTGGATGAGAATTTGTTAGAGCCTTGTCCAGAACAAAACACTTGAAGCACCCTTTCTGCATGCCCTTCTGCGCGACCCCCTGGCTGATGCGCCAGGTCATAGCCATGTTCAGAACAAAACGGTTGAAGCTTGTCAAAAATCGCAGGGGCTGGGGTGCGTGGCGCTGGGAAGCGAGCTGCGAGGGCCATGCTGGGTGGGCGGGCGCAGCCCATATTGCCGGGAGATGGACGGCAGCACCCACTGCACTGTGCCGGGCCAGGCTGCCCTCCAAGGGGCAGGGGCAGAGACCACCGGTCCCGGTGGGTGTGAGCTTCCCCCGGGGAAACTGAGCAGGCTGTGGGGCCAGCGAGGCCCCAAGCACCCGGCCATGGTGCTGGGCAGCCGGCCAAGGCCAGCCCGCCAGGAGGGAGGTGGTCTGGGGAAGGTGCTGCCAAGCCCCGGGGAGAGGACAACCCTCTGGGCCCAGCCCCTAACGCTGCCCCTCCAGAAAGGGAGAGGAGGAGGAGGAGGAGGAAGCCGAGAAATGAGTGTGGAATCACCCCGTGCTGAGGTTAACGGCCAACTTTATTGTGCTGAAGGAGGCGGATCAGGGCCAGCACTCGGGGACACAGCACGGCTGGTCCTGCGTCGTCGTCCGGGTCGGCTGTAGGGAATTTGGGCCCGACGCTGTACGCGAGACCTTTCCCTCATCCGCACGGGCCCGGGGATGCTGGAACGGCTGCCGCTGTTGAGTGCTGGGGAGCTGCAGGAAGACCCCGATGGCAGCTGGCTGGCGGTGCTGGGGCTGTTGGTGTTGGGTACCAGGGAGCGGAGGGACGGCCCCAGCTCCGCCTGGCTGGGGGTGCTGCTCTCAGCACTTGTTGCAGACACGCGGCTCCTGGCACATCGTCTTCTTGGCTGGATGTAGAGATTTTGGGCCCGATGTTGCACGCGGGAGTGGTTTCGCGTGCAGTCAGGTCCAGTCGGGCTGGAGCAGATCCCACTTTCGAGTGGTGGGGAGCCATGGGATAGCCTTGATGCCACCTGGCTACCAGTGCAGAGGCTACTGGTCCCACGTAGAGAGCCATGGGAAGGCTCTGCTTCTGACTGACAGGCTGTGCTGGGGCTGCTGGTCACAGGTGCCAGGGAGCCTTGGGAAGACCCTGATGCAGACTGGATCCCACTCTCGAGTGCTGGGGAGCTGTGGGACTGCCTTGATTCCGCCTGGCTACCGGTACCTGGGCTGCTGCTCCCAGGTGCTGGGGAGCCCCGGGAAGGCCCCGCTCCTGCCCGGCTGGGGCCGGCGAGCTCCGAGGTGGCACTGGAGGCTGTAAGGGGAAGCAGGAAGGTCAAGGGCACGGCCCCCCAGGCCCGGGGCAGGATAGGCCAGGAGCGGTGCCCCCAGCCCTCCTGGAGCAGAGAGGCTCTGCCAAGCCCACCCTGGGCACCCGCTGCCAGGCCTCGCCTGGCCCCTGGCCCCCGGGCACCCGGGTGCTTTGCCTCTTACCGGTGCCCAGGCCAGCACAGCTGTCGCACTCCCAGCTGGCCGTGCTGCTGCTCAAAGAGGAGCAGTGTCTGTGGGTGCCCTCGGCAGCACAGGAGGAGCACAGGAGCAGTTCCCAGGGCCTGGGGAAGAAAACACGTCCATGGCTGTGAGGACAAAGTGACCACAGCACGGGACTGTCTGGCAGAGCTCTCGCTCTCAGTCCTTGCGCTTGAAGCCCTCGGCCAGACTGAGATCCCGTGCAGAGCCCCAGGGTGCAGCGTTGGCAACTTACCCCCCTTCCTCTGCCTGCTCCCTGCCTCCTGGACAAAGGCAAACACTGGCATCGCAGCGGCTGTGCCTCTCTCTTTCTCCTGCGTATGCCTGGCCGTCCTCCCATGATGGTAGACTGATGGAGAAAGCAAAACTGATGAGCCCCCGCTACCCGGCATGAGGCAGATGCAGGGCGTCCCTGCTCTTCCCCCCCTGCCAGTTTTCCAACTCCTGCCTGAAGCTGTAGCCCAGACTCATGGCACAGCGGAGGACCAGGACTGCTGGCTGGGGCAGGCCCTGGCACGGCACAGCGCTTGCACCCTCCTGTCTCATGAGCCAGGCAGAAGGACACCAACCTGAAGGGCATTCGGATCCCCATGATGAGCATTTCTGGGAGAAATGCACTCCTGTCTCTGCAGAGCGGGCACCGGAAGCAAAAAATTCCAGCGTTCAGAGCCTGTGCCTGCAGGAGAAACATAAGGAGCCCAAGTAAGGCCCTGGTGGTGCTGAGCGCCTGCCGTGCCCCAGGGGCGAGGGGATGGCTCCTACCTGGATGCAGCCCCTGTGGAACCAGGCGTGTTTGCAGGCAGGGCACACCATGGTGCCGTAGGACTTTTGGTCCCCCACAGGCTCCAGGCAGATGAGGCAGGTGGTGTTCTCCTCCGGAGCCGCCTCCACTGCCTGCTCTGGGCGGTGCTCCCAGCAGAGGGACCTGCGGGTCAGAGGAGAGGGATGGGTGAGGTGAGAAGTGCTGGGCCCTTCTTTCCCGGTGGTGGTGGGGAGGAGGTGAGAGGAGGTACCTGTATGGAGACAGGAACTGGGTGACGCATCCACCCTCCCCGGCACAGGGGAGATGGAAGCTGCGCCTGCAGCCCATCATCGAGCAGGTGATGGTGGCCCCGCTCTCACCGCAGACGAAGCAGTACTGGAAAGAGCAGAGCAGCCCCGTCAGCAGCAACGTCAGGGCCTCCACAGCCAGCCCCACACCTCCGGGCAGAGCGCGGGATGCGGCCGCGGCTGGGTCACAGCCCGCAGCTGCGCCTGGCGGAGGAGGCTCTGTGCTGGAGCCTCTGTGGAGCTGCTGGGAGCAAGACGTTTGTGCCAGAGGTGCTTGGAAGGGCGGGGATTTCTTTCCTGGGGTCTGGGCTAAGCTCTGCCAAACCTCTCCTGGCACCCATCTCCCTGCTCTTTTCAGATCCTCACCTTGCGTTCTGCACACCGGATCGCACGCTGAATATCCTCAGGGACGAATCCCCTGAATCCCTCGTCCTCGTCCCATTGCCGAAAAAGCTGGTTGGCAAAAAACTGCAGAGGAGAAAAGAGGAGGAGGTGATGAGCAGAGCGGGGCAGGGACTGCCTGTCGGACAGCTGGAGGGAGCCCCGAGGGAACTCACCAGGCAAAACTCATGGGCGCAGAGCCCATGCTTCTGCAGCTTGCGCCCGCAGATGCCCGGGTCAGCCTCTGCCCGGCGGCACAGCATGCATGCTGGAGGGGAGAGAGCAAACGGCACCAGGAATGAGCACCTCTGCGGGGCCGGGGGAAGCGTCCCTGAGGGATTGCCCCCAAGGGCCTGTCTGTCCCTGCCCAGCCGGGCCAGTGCAGGCAGGGGTGTCCCAGCAGGTGCCCACTGCCCAGCCTGGGCCCCGCTCCCCCGGGGCGCTCGGGGACCTCCTGCCTCCCCCCCGCCACCGCTCTTGGCCCCACGCTGACCGCCGCGATGGCCCCTCTGCCAGGCTTGGGGAGGGATGCTTTGCTCTCACCCTGCTCCATGGAGTCGGGAGCCATCTCCTCCGTGGCTGACATGGCACACGACGACGGTGAGCGTTTGGAGAGTCCCTGTCCCAGCAGCGCTGGGCTGTCTCCTCCAAATGCTCCTCCGCTGACCCTGCGGGAGAAGCGGGACGTGGGTGAGCTTGCAGCACAGGCCCAGAGCCCCGAGGTGTGGGGCTCCCTCCTCCCCTGGCAGCCCCGCGCAAGCCCCGTCCCTCCCCTGCCCTCTCCTCACCTCTCCAGGTCAGACTGATGCCCGGCCGCGGCCTTTTTGTAGCCTTGGCGCCAGCGTGTCACAGCGGCCACTGTGACATCAGCACCATTGTCCTGCGTGCGCCCCAAACACGGACAGGGATGCCCTCGGCCACCTGCCACCCACTGTGCCTTGGAGTCAGGCAAAATCCTACTGGGCAGCCTGCTCCAGGGGACCCTGCTTGAGCTGGCGCTTGGACTCAATGGTCCCAAGAGGTGTTTTCAAAGTTCTATAGCGCAAAATGGATTCTGAGGAAAGGGAAAAAAACAACATCCCAAACCCAAAATGAAAACGTGACTGAGACGAATTTCGGAAGGCACAGAGAGGAAAACAAAAGGAACAGAACTCCAGAGAAAATACAGACTTTCTTCTTCATCTACGTGATACTTTGGCTATTTCCTTTTCCATCTTCTGTCCTCTAACTTGTCCCTCTCACAACAAGACTGGTTTCATCCTTCTTATCTCAGCAGTGTATTTCCCCAATCCTTGACTTGCCATTTAAACTCTGGTTTACCTGAAATAAACAACAGGGATTCTCAGTGGAAGAGACTTGCACAAGCCTCTCGACTGCTGACCATTCACCTCTACCAGTGCCCACAGCCATCTCCTAACACACCTGAGCTTCCCGTCCTTCTGCGAGGGAAAGATTCTAGAAAAGTCTAGGAAGGAGCAGGCAGGACAGGGAAGACTGAAACCTTCCCTTGCTCGCCGCCTTCCTGAAGGCCTACGAGGATGTCTCGTGGAGCAATAGAAGAAAACCCGACCGGAGGGAAGTGCAGAGCAGAGGCCATTTACCCTCAGAAACTTACTGTACCTGGGCTCGGTACTTACCGTAGAGGGCAGGCAAAGGAGCTGTTTCTTCAGTCCCTGGGGGGCTTTGGCAACGGTGCTGCAGTACAAGCTCTGATCCAAGGTCAGGAGGAGTCCCCAGGGGAAGGCAGCCCAGGCTGCGGGCTCAGGTGAGCGCCCCGGCAGCAGGGCCATTTCCTCAGCAAGCGCCGCGGAGCCCACCACTGACCCTGCCAGGTGTGAGGGTGCTCCCAGGGCCGGACTGAAATCCTCATTTAATCATCGTTTAAATTGCCTCTTAAGCCACTGCCAAACCACTGTTTCGGACTTGCGGGTGATGTGGTGGTTGGAGGCCGTCTTGGCTATAGTGATCATGAAATGATAGAGATCCTTTCCTTCCTCATTGCCTCTTTGTTGGCAGCAAAGCCCGTCGGGCCTCCCAGGTTCCACTGCCTTCCTCAGAGAGGACAGCTGCTTCCTACTTTAAGGAATCAACTTCTGTGTGGCCTCAAGGCCTCTCAGGAAGGCACCTAACGCACACACCGTAAGATTACCCATAGTTTGCCTGAAGAGCAGAGGATTGTTCATGTCCGGACAGCCACCCCATGGGATTTCCTTTGTGCTTTGCTCACCATTATTCTTTGATTCTGCCTTCTAGCTCTTCGCCAGTTTCCACAGAGCTCTTCAGCAGCCACTCTGCAACCAGCAACCAGAAGGCTGTGCTGCCATTCATCAAGACTTTGGGTTGAGAGTTTGCATCCCATCTCTCTGTACTCTGCCAAAACTCTCCCCTTGGCTCAGTCTTGTGCCAGCCGCTGCCTGATCTGAAAGGCCGTGGTCTCTCCTCTGGGCAGAGCCCAGGGCTGGTGGCCACTCACTGGGCAAGACTCCCTGGCAAGAGGGTGTGGGGCAGCTTCGGAGGCCGTGGGTGGGAGTGTTGATCTGTTTGAGCGTGAAAAGGCTCTGCAGAGGGACCTGGACAGGCTGGATCCATGGGCTGTCAAGCAGTGGAAAACACTGCCCAGGGAAGTGGCTGAGTCACCATCCCTGGAGGTATTTCAAAGACGTGTAGACGTGGCGCTTAGGGACATGGTTTAGTGGTGGACTTGGTAGAGTTAGAGTAACAGTTGGCCTCGACGATCTTAAGGGTCTTCTCCAACCTCAATGATTCTATGATTCTGATTACCGCTTAATTATTAGCTAATCACCATTTGATTACCATTGGATTTTCATTCAAGCATTGATTAATTACCATTTGATCATCGCTTAAGCATTAACAGAACCCTTTTAGTTAACCCCACAAGGGTGGCTTCTCGGAATAATTCACCTGCAACAGCAGGACAAAAACCAGACGGTGTCTCAGGCACAACCAGAGTAGGAAAAAAGCAATGTGAAACCCAGCATTGGAGAATCCGGGTCCAAAATGCAATTCAGGAACAAGAAAGAAACGTGAAACCCCAAGAAGCCCTTCTACAATACTGGCTGGCTGACACCGCGGAGAGTGACGAGAGGATTCCCAGGCTGCCTCCTTCAGCTCCTGCTTCGAGAGGGTCCTCAGCCATCCTCTGCTGCCAGCCCCCTTCCAAGCCAAACTCTGGCGCTCAGGGTTCCCTTCTCACCAGGCTTTCAGAGACGTCACTCGGCCTTCCGGCGCCAGGCCATTACAGAGCTGCGTTAGCTACATGCCGACAGAGGCAAACGGTGCCAGGGAACAAGCACCTCGGTGACAGGGAGGCTGTGCGTGGCCACAGCTCTTTGGCCAGCTGCACTCGAGATCCATTGCTCGGGAGAGCCTCGGAGCTCACATCGCAATCCGTTCCCTGAAGAGCACTACCTGTTCTGGCCGTGTCTAGACCTCGCGTCTTCCCAATCACCGCAGTCAAGAATAGAAGGACAAAGTGCTGCCACCGAGTCCACTTTCGGACCCTCTGTACCTCCTTTCCTTCCTCATTACCTCTTTGTTGGCAGCAAAGCCCGTCGGGCCTCCCAGGTTCCACTGCCTTCCTCAGAGAGGACAGCTGCTCCCTACTTTAAGGAATCAACTGCCATGTGGCATCGAGGCCTCTCGGGAAGGCACCTAACGCACACACTGTAAGACTACCAATAGTTTGCCTGAAGAGCAGAGGATTGTTCATGTCCGGACAGCCACCCCATGGGATTTCCTTTGTGCTTTGCTCACCACTATTTGATTCTGCCTTCTGGCACTCCGCCGGCTTCACAGAGCTCTTCAGCAGTCACTCTGCAACCAACTCTTTTCTCCTTCCTGCACTAGAAACGCACTTGTCGGTCTCCAACAGTAGGGAAATTTGTTTTGATGAATGACATTTCTCAGGCCCCTTGCTACTCTCCTGTGGACCACATGGGATTTTTGTGCTCCGAGGGGCATGTGACGGGACTCAAGTCCTCAGGAAGGGGCACTGCTCTCACTGTGCTGAACTCCGTGGAGTGAATTCCTTACCGTGTGTTTGCAATCTCCATTTAAAAGGATTTCTTGGCGTATGCTGCAAGAAGGAAGCCTTCACTTGGTACAGCAGCAATAATGTTGGGGAGCAGTTTTGTGTTGTATGACACAAATCTGAGTGGAGTGGCCAACACACCGGAAGGCCGTGCTGCCATTCATCGAGACCTGGACAGGCTAGAGAATTGGGCGGAGAAGAAGCTAGTGAAGTTCAACAAGGGCAAATGTAGGGTCCTGCACCTGGGGAGGAATAACATCATGCACCGGTCCAGGTTAGGACTTGACCTGCTGGAGAGCAGCTCTGCAGAGAGAGACCTGGGAGTCCTGGTGGACAACGAGTTGACCATGAGCCAGCACTGTGCCCTTGTGGCCAAGAAGGGCAAGGGCATCCTGGGGTGCACTAAAAAGAGCGTGGCCAGGAGGTGGAGGGAGGCCATCCTCCCCCTCTGCTCTGCCCTGGTGAGGCCACATCTGGAGTGTGTGTCCAGTGCTGGGCTCCCCGGTTCAAGAAAGACAAGGAACTACAGGAGAGAGACCAGTGGAGGGCTACGAAGATGATTAGGGGACGGGAGCACCTCCCTGATGAGGAAAGGCTGAGAGACATCTGAGTCTGTTTAGCCTGGAGAAGACTGAGGGGGGATCTCATCAATGCTTATCAGTATCTAAAGGGCGGGTGTCCAGAGGAATGGGCCAGACTCTTTTCAGTGTTGCCCAGCGACAGGACAAGGGGCAACGGGCACAAACTGGAACACGGGAAATTCCACCTCCACATGAGAAAAAACTTCTTTACTTTGAGAGTGCCAGGGCACTGGCACAGGCTGCCCAGAGAGGTGGTGGAGTCTCCTTCTCTGGAGATATTCCAAACCCGCCTGGAAGCGTTCCTGGGCACCCTGCTCTGGGTGAAGCTGCTTTGGCAGGGGGGCTGGATTAGATGATCTCCAGAGGTCCCTTCCAACCCATACCCTCCTGTCATTCTGTGAACAGGACCCCGAACTGGGCAACAGGGTATGACCTTTGGCTACTGTACAAACACCATCTACAGAAATCTTCATGTCACAAATAAAGACGTGTCACTGAACTTAGATTTAAAGAAAAGTAACTTTGCCACTTTACCCCAAGTCTATCAAACCTAGGCAGTGTGGATGAGAATTTGTTAGAGCCTTGTCCAGAACAAAACACTTGAAGCACCCTTTCTGCATGCCCTTCTGCGCGACCCCCTGGCTGACGCGCCAGGTCATAGCCATGTTCAGAACAAAACGGTTGAAGCTTGTCAAAAATCGCAGGGGCTGGGGTGCGTGGCGCTGGGAAGCGAGCTGCGAGGGCCATGCTGGGTGGGCGGGCGCAGCCCATATTGCCGGGAGATGGACGGCAGCACCCACTGCACTGTGCCGGGCCAGGCTGCCCTCCAAGGGGCAGGGGCAGAGACCACCGGTCCCGGTGGGTGTGAGCTTCCCCCGGGGAAACTGAGCAGGCTGTGGGGCCAGCGAGGCCCCAAGCACCCGGCCATGGTGCTGGGCAGCCGGCCGAGGCCAGCCCGCCAGGAGGGAGGTGGTCTGGGGAAGGTGCTGCCAAGCCCCGGGGAGAGGACAACCCTCTGGGCCCAGCCCCTAACGCTGCCCCTCCAGAAAGGGAGAGGAGGAGGAGGAGGAGGAAGCCGAGAAATGAGTGTGGAATCACCCCGTGCTGAGGTTAACGGCCAACTTTATTGTGCTGAAGGAGGCGGATCAGGGCCAGCACTCGGGGACACAGCACGGCTGGTCCTGCGTCGTCGTCCGGGTCGGCTGTAGGGAATTTGGGCCCGACGCTGTACGCGAGACCTTTCCCTCATCCGCACGGGCCCGGGGATGCTGGAACGGCTGCCGCTGTTGAGTGCTGGGGAGCTGCAGGAAGACCCCGATGGCAGCTGGCTGGCGGTGCTGGGGCTGCTGGTGTTGGGTACCGGGGAGCGCAGGGATGGCGCCAGCCCTGCCTGGTTGGGGGTGCTGCTCTCAGCACTTGTTGCAGGCACGGGGCTCCTGGCACGTCGTCTTCGGGGCCGGATGTAGAGATTTTGGGCCCGACGTTGCATGCGGGAGAGATCTCGCACCCGCATGGGCCCAGGGGTGCTGGAGCCGCTGCTGCCCTCAGGCGCTGGGGAGTCACAGGATAACCCCACTGGCAGCTGGCTGGTGGTGCTGGGGCTGCTGTTCCCAGGTGCTGGGGAGCCCCGGGAAGGCCCCGCTGCTGCCTGGCCTGGGGTGCTGGGG
The DNA here is from genome assembly GCF_963924245.1 of Chroicocephalus ridibundus. Classification (NCBI taxonomy): domain Eukaryota; kingdom Metazoa; phylum Chordata; class Aves; order Charadriiformes; family Laridae; genus Chroicocephalus; species Chroicocephalus ridibundus. Next base: position 5,160,307 of record NC_086293.1, on the reverse strand, counting down.
CCGGCGAGCTCCGAGGTGGCACTGGAGGCTGTAAGGGGAAGCAGGAAGGTCAAGGGCACGGCCCCCCAGGCCCGGGGCAGGATAGGCCAGGAGCGGTGCCCCCAGCCCTCCTGGAGCAGAGAGGCTCTGCCAAGCCCACCCTGGGCACCCACTGCCAGGCCTCGCCTGGCCCCTGGCCCCCAGGCACCCGGGTGCTTTGCCTCTTACCGGTGCCCAGGCCAGCACAGCTGTCGCACTCCCAGCTGGCCGTGCTGCTGCTCAAAGAGGAGCAGTGTCTGTGGGTGCCCTCGGCAGCACAGGAGGAGCACAGGAGCAGTTCCCAGGGCCTGGGGAAGAAAACACGTCCATGGCTGTGAGGACAAAGTGACCACAGCACGGGACTGTCTGGCAGAGCTCTTGCTCTCAGTCCTTGCGCTTGAAGCCCTCGGCCAGACTGAGATCCCGTGCAGAGCCCCAGGGTGCAGCGTTGGCAACTTACCCCCCTTCCTCTGCCTGCTCCCTGCCTCCTGGACAAAGGCAAACACTGGCATCACAGCGGCTGTGCCTCTCTCTTTCTCCTGCGTATGCCTGGCCGTCCTCCCATGATGGTAGACTGATGGAGAAAGGAAAACTGATGAGCCCCCGCTACCCTGGCATAAGGCAGATGCAGGGCGTCCCTGCTCTTCCCCCCCTGCCCTTTTTCCAACTCCTGCCTGAAGCTGTAGCCCAGACTCATGGCACAGCGGAGGACCAGGACTGCTGGCTGGGGCAGGCCCTGGCACGGCACAGCGCTTGCACCCTCCTGTCTCATGAGCCAGGCAGGACACCAACCTCTTGGGGATTCGGATGCCCATGTTGAGCATTTCCATCATAAATCGATGTTCATTGCGACAAAGTGGGCAGCAGAAGCTGAAGTAGCCAACGTGGATGGCATGAGCCTGGATGCAGCCCCTGTGGAACCAGGCATGTTTGCAGGCAGGGCACACCATGGTGCCGTAGGACTTTTGGTCCCCCACAGGCTCCAGGCAGATGAGGCAGGTGGTGTTCTCCTCCGGAGCCGCCTCCACTGCCTGCTCTGGGCGGTGCTCCCAGCAGAAGGCCCTGGGGAGCAGAGGAAAGGGATGGGTGAGGTGAGAAGTGCTGGGTCCTTCTCCTGGTGGTGGCGATGAGGCTAGAGGCGGTGTGAAGGAGCCCCAGCAATTGCCCTGCTCTGGCTCTGCCTGTGACCGCCCGCGTAGAACTCTCACTGGGGGTTCCTTTCTGGTTTTGCTGATGCGGGCAGGAAGGGGACTGAGGGCAAAGAGGCTCCTCCGCGAGGGCCGGCTGGTCTTACCTGTAGAGCTCAAAGTACTGGGTGACGCATCCACCCTCCATGGCACAGGGGAGATGGAAGCTGCGCTCGCAGCCCGTCTCCCGGCAGGTGATGGTGGCCCCGCTCTCACCACAGACGAAGCAGTGCTGGAAAGAGCAGAGCAGCCCCATCAGAAGCAGCCTCAGGGCCTCCACAGCCAGCCCCACACCTCCGGGCAGAGCGCGGGATGCGGCCGCGGCTGGGTCACAGCCCGCAGCTGCGCCTGGCGGAGGAGGCTCCTGTGCTGGAGCCTCTGTGGAGCTGCTGGGAGCAAGACGTTTGTGCCAGAGGTGCTTGGAAGGGCGGGGATTTCATTCCCGCGTTCCGGGCTAGAGCTCTGGCAAACCTCTCCTGGCACAGATCTCCCTACTCTTCTCAGATCCTCACCTTCTCTTCTGCCCGCTTGATCATGCGTCTTACATCCTGAGGGCAAACCCCATCCCTACGCCCTGGCTGAAGAAGCCCGTTGGCAAAAAACTGAAGAGAATAAAACAGGAGGAGGTGATGAGCAGAGCGGGGCAGGGACTGCCTGTCGGAAAGCTGGAGGGAGCCCCGAGGGAACTCACCAGGCAAAACTCATGGGCGCAGAGCCCATGCTTCTGCAGCTTGCGCCTGCAGATGCCCGGGTCAGCCTCTGCCCGGCGGCACAGCATGCATGCTGGAGGGGAGAGAGCAAACGGCACCAGGAATGAGCACCTCTGCGGGGCCGGGGGAAGCGTCCCTGAGGGATTGCCCCCAAGGGCCTGTCTGTCCCTGCCCAGCCGGGCCAGTGCAGGCAGGGGTGTCCCAGCAGGTGCCCACTGCCCAGCCTGGGCCCCGCTCCCCCGGGGCGCTCGGGGACCTCCTGCCTCCCCCCCGCCACCGCTCTTGGCCCCACGCTGACCGCCGCGATGGCCCCTCTGCCAGGCTTGGGGAGGGATGCTTTGCTCTCACCCTGCTCCATGGAGTCGGGAGCCATCTCCTCCGTGGCTGACATGGCACACGACGACGGTGAGCGTTTGAAGAGTCCCTGTCCCAGCAGCGCTGGGCTGTCTCCTCCAAATGCTCCTCCGCTGACCCTGCGGGAGAAGCGGGACGTGGGTGAGCTTGCAGCACAGGCCCAGAGCCCCGAGGTGTGGGGCTCCCTCCTCCCCTGGCAGCCCCGCGCAAGCCCCGTCCCTCCCCTGCCCTCTCCTCACCTCTCCAGGTCAGACTGATGCCCGGCCGCGGCCTTTTTGTAGCCTTGGCGCCAGCGTGTCACAGCGGCCACTGTGACATCAGCACCATTGTCCTGCGTGCGCCCCAAACACGGACAGGGATGCCCTCGGCCACCTGCCACCCACTGTGCCTTGGAGTCAGGCAAAATCCTACTGGGCAGCCTGCTCCAGGGGACCCTGCTTGAGCTGGCGCTTGGACTCAATGGTCCCAAGAGGTGTTTTCAAAGTTCTATAGCGCAAAATGGATTCTGAGGAAAGGGAAAAAAACAACATCCCAAACCCAAAATGAAAACGTGACTGAGACGAATTTCGGAAGGCACAGAGAGGAAAACAAAAGGAACAGAACTCCAGAGAAAATACAGACTTTCTTCTTCATCTACGTGATACTTTGGCTATTTCCTTTTCCATCTTCTGTCCTCTAACTTGTCCCTCTCACAACAAGACTGGTTTCATCCTTCTTATCTCAGCAGTGTATTTCCCCAATCCTTGACTTGCCATTTAAACTCTGGTTTACCTGAAATAAACAACAGGGATTCTCAGTGGAAGAGACTTGCACAAGCCTCTCGACTGCTGACCATTCACCTCTACCAGTGCCCACAGCCATCTCCTAACACACCTGAGCTTCCCGTCCTTCTGCGAGGGAAAGATTCTAGAAAAGTCTAGGAAGGAGCAGGCAGGACAGGGAAGACTGAAACCTTCCCTTGCTCGCCGCCTTCCTGAAGGCCTACGAGGATGTCTCGTGGAGCAATAGAAGAAAACCCGACCGGAGGGAAGTGCAGAGCAGAGGCCATTTACCCTCAGAAACTTACTGTACCTGGGCTCGGTACTTACCGTAGAGGGCAGGCAAAGGAGCTGTTTCTTCAGTCCCTGGGGGGCTTTGGCAACGGTGCTGCAGTACAAGCTCTGATCCAAGGTCAGGAGGAGTCCCCAGGGGAAGGCAGCCCAGGCTGCGGGCTCAGGTGAGCGCCCCGGCAGCAGGGCCATTTCCTCAGCAAGCGCCGCGGAGCCCACCACTGACCCTGCCAGGTGTGAGGGTGCTCCCAGGGCCGGACTGAAATCCTCATTTAATCATCGTTTAAATTGCCTCTTAAGCCACTGCCAAACCACTGTTTCGGACTTGCGGGTGATGTGGTGGTTGGAGGCCGTCTTGGCTATAGTGGTCATGAAATGATAGAGATCCTTTCCTTCCTCATTGCCTCTTTGTTGGCAGCAAAGCCCGTCGGGCCTCCCAGGTTCCACTGCCTTCCTCAGAGAGGACAGCTGCTTCCTACTTTAAGGAATCAACTTCTGTGTGGCCTCAAGGCCTCTCAGGAAGGCACCTAACGCACACACCGTAAGATTACCCATAGTTTGCCTGAAGAGCAGAGGATTGTTCATGTCCGGACAGCCACCCCATGGGATTTCCTTTGTGCTTTGCTCACCATTATTCTTTGATTCTGCCTTCTAGCTCTTCGCCAGTTTCCACAGAGCTCTTCAGCAGCCACTCTGCAACCAGCAACCAGAAGGCTGTGCTGCCATTCATCAAGACTTTGGGTTGAGAGTTTGCATCCCATCTCTCTGTACTCTGCCAAAACTCTCCCCTTGGCTCAGTCTTGTGCCAGCCGCTGCCTGATCTGAAAGGCCGTGGTCTCTCCTCTGGGCAGAGCCCAGGGCTGGTGGCCACTCACTGGGCAAGACTCCCTGGCAAGAGGGTGTGGGGCAGCTTCGGAGGCCGTGGGTGGGAGTGTTGATCTGTTTGAGCGTGAAAAGGCTCTGCAGAGGGACCTGGACAGGCTGGATCCATGGGCTGTCAAGCAGTGGAAAACACTGCCCAGGGAAGTGGCTGAGTCACCATCCCTGGAGGTATTTCAAAGACGTGTAGACGTGGCGCTTAGGGACATGGTTTAGTGGTGGACTTGGTAGAGTTAGAGTAACAGTTGGCCTCGACGATCTTAAGGGTCTTCTCCAACCTCAATGATTCTATGATTCTGATTACCGCTTAATTATTAGCTAATCACCATTTGATTACCATTGGATTTTCATTCAAGCATTGATTAATTACCATTTGATCATCGCTTAAGCATTAACAGAACCCTTTTAGTTAACCCCACAAGGGTGGCTTCTCGGAATAATTCACCTGCAACAGCAGGACAAAAACCAGACGGTGTCTCAGGCACAACCAGAGTAGGAAAAAAGCAATGTGAAACCCAGCATTGGAGAATCCGGGTCCAAAATGCAATTCAGGAACAAGAAAGAAACGTGAAACCCCAAGAAGCCCTTCTACAATACTGGCTGGCTGACACCGCGGAGAGTGACGAGAGGATTCCCAGGCTGCCTCCTTCAGCTCCTGCTTCGAGAGGGTCCTCAGCCATCCTCTGCTGCCAGCCCCCTTCCAAGCCAAACTCTGGCGCTCAGGGTTCCCTTCTCACCAGGCTTTCAGAGACGTCACTCGGCCTTCCGGCGCCAGGCCATTACAGAGCTGCGTTAGCTACATGCCGACAGAGGCAAACGGTGCCAGGGAACAAGCACCTCGGTGACAGGGAGGCTGTGCGTGGCCACAGCTCTTTGGCCAGCTGCACTCGAGATCCATTGCTCGGGAGAGCCTCGGAGCTCACATCGCAATCCGTTCCCTGAAGAGCACTACCTGTTCTGGCCGTGTCTAGACCTCGCGTCTTCCCAATCACCGCAGTCAAGAATAGAAGGACAAAGTGCTGCCACCGAGTCCACTTTCGGACCCTCTGTACCTCCTTTCCTTCCTCATTACCTCTTTGTTGGCAGCAAAGCCCGTCGGGCCTCCCAGGTTCCACTGCCTTCCTCAGAGAGGACAGCTGCTCCCTACTTTAAGGAATCAACTGCCATGTGGCATCGAGGCCTCTCGGGAAGGCACCTAACGCACACACTGTAAGACTACCAATAGTTTGCCTGAAGAGCAGAGGATTGTTCATGTCCGGACAGCCACCCCATGGGATTTCCTTTGTGCTTTGCTCACCACTATTTGATTCTGCCTTCTGGCACTCCGCCGGCTTCACAGAGCTCTTCAGCAGTCACTCTGCAACCAACTCTTTTCTCCTTCCTGCACTAGAAACGCACTTGTCGGTCTCCAACAGTAGGGAAATTTGTTTTGATGAATGACATTTCTCAGGCCCCTTGCTACTCTCCTGTGGACCACATGGGATTTTTGTGCTCCGAGGGGCATGTGACGGGACTCAAGTCCTCAGGAAGGGGCACTGCTCTCACTGTGCTGAACTCCGTGGAGTGAATTCCTTACCGTGTGTTTGCAATCTCCATTTAAAAGGATTTCTTGGCGTATGCTGCAAGAAGGAAGCCTTCACTTGGTACAGCAGCAATAATGTTGGGGAGCAGTTTTGTGTTGTATGACACAAATCTGAGTGGAGTGGCCAACACACCGGAAGGCCGTGCTGCCATTCATCGAGACCTGGACAGGCTAGAGAATTGGGCGGAGAAGAAGCTAGTGAAGTTCAACAAGGGCAAATGTAGGGTCCTGCACCTGGGGAGGAATAACATCATGCACCGGTCCAGGTTAGGACTTGACCTGCTGGAGAGCAGCTCTGCAGAGAGAGACCTGGGAGTCCTGGTGGACAACGAGTTGACCATGAGCCAGCACTGTGCCCTTGTGGCCAAGAAGGGCAAGGGCATCCTGGGGTGCACTAAAAAGAGCGTGGCCAGGAGGTGGAGGGAGGCCATCCTCCCCCTCTGCTCTGCCCTGGTGAGGCCACATCTGGAGTGTGTGTCCAGTGCTGGGCTCCCCGGTTCAAGAAAGACAAGGAACTACAGGAGAGAGACCAGTGGAGGGCTACGAAGATGATTAGGGGACTGGAGCACCTCCCTGATGAGGAAAGGCTGAGAGACATCTGAGTCTGTTTAGCCTGGAGAAGACTGAGGGGGGATCTCATCAATGCTTATCAGTATCTAAAGGGCGGGTGTCCAGAGGAATGGGCCAGACTCTTTTCAGTGTTGCCCAGCGACAGGACAAGGGGCAACGGGCACAAACTGGAACACGGGAAATTCCACCTCCGCATGAGAAAAAACTTCTTTACTTTGAGAGTGCCAGGGCACTGGCACAGGCTGCCCAGAGAGGTGGTGGAGTCTCCTTCTCTGGAGATATTCCAAACCCGCCTGGAAGCGTTCCTGGGCACCCTGCTCTGGGTGAAGCTGCTTTGGCAGGGGGGCTGGATTAGATGATCTCCAGAGGTCCCTTCCAACCCATACCCTCCTGTCATTCTGTGAACAGGACCCCGAACTGGGCAACAGGGTATGACCTTTGGCTACTGTACAAACACCATCTACAGAAATCTTCATGTCACAAATAAAGACGTGTCACTGAACTTAGATTTAAAGAAAAGTAACTTTGCCACTTTACCCCAAGTCTATCAAACCTAGGCAGTGTGGATGAGAATTTGTTAGAGCCTTGTCCAGAACAAAACACTTGAAGCACCCTTTCTGCATGCCCTTCTGCGCGACCCCCTGGCTGATGCGCCAGGTCATAGCCATGTTCAGAACAAAACGGTTGAAGCTTGTCAAAAATCGCAGGGGCTGGGGTGCGTGGCGCTGGGAAGCGAGCTGCGAGGGCCATGCTGGGTGGGCGGGCGCAGCCCATATTGCCGGGAGATGGACGGCAGCACCCACTGCACTGTGCCGGGCCAGGCTGCCCTCCAAGGGGCAGGGGCAGAGACCACCGGTCCCGGTGGGTGTGAGCTTCCCCCGGGGAAACTGAGCAGGCTGTGGGGCCAGCGAGGCCCCAAGCACCCGGCCATGGTGCTGGGCAGCCGGCCAAGGCCAGCCCGCCAGGAGGGAGGTGGTCTGGGGAAGGTGCTGCCAAGCCCCGGGGAGAGGACAACCCTCTGGGCCCAGCCCCTAACGCTGCCCCTCCAGAAAGGGAGAGGAGGAGGAGGAGGAGGAAGCCGAGAAATGAGTGTGGAATCACCCCGTGCTGAGGTTAACGGCCAACTTTATTGTGCTGAAGGAGGCGGATCAGGGCCAGCACTCGGGGACACAGCACGGCTGGTCCTGCGTCGTCGTCCGGGTCGGCTGTAGGGAATTTGGGCCCGACGCTGTACGCGAGACCTTTCCCTCATCCGCACGGGCCCGGGGATGCTGGAACGGCTGCCGCTGTTGAGTGCTGGGGAGCTGCAGGAAGACCCCGATGGCAGCTGGCTGGCGGTGCTGGGGCTGCTGGTGTTGGGTACCGGGGAGCGCAGGGATGGCGCCAGCCCTGCCTGGTTGGGGGTGCTGCTCTCAGCACTTGTTGCAGGCACGGGGCTCCTGGCACGTCGTCTTCGGGGCCGGATGTAGAGATTTTGGGCCCGACGTTGCATGCGGGAGAGATCTCGCACCCGCATGGGCCCAGGGGTGCTGGAGCCGCTGCTGCCCTCAGGCGCTGGGGAGTCACAGGATAACCCCACTGGCAGCTGGCTGGTGGTGCTGGGGCTGCTGTTCCCAGGTGCTGGGGAGCCCCGGGAAGGCCCCGCTGCTGCCTGGCCTGGGGTGCTGGGGCCGGCGAGCTCCGAGGTGGCACTGGAGGCTGTAAGGGGAAGCAGGAAGGTCAAGGGCATGGCCCCCCAGGCCCGGGGCAGGATAGGCCAGGAGCGGTGCCCCCAGCCCTCCTGGAGCAGAGAGGCTCTGCCAAGCCCACCCTGGGCACCCGCTGCCAGGCCTCGCCTGGCCCCTGGCCCCCAGGCACCCGGGTGCTTTGCCTCTTACCGGTGCCCAGGCCAGCACAGCTGTCGCACTCCCAGCTGGCCGTGCTGCTGCTCAAAGAGGAGCAGTGTCTGTGGGTGCCCTCGGCAGCACAGGAGGAGCACAGGAGCAGTTCCCAGGGCCTGGGGAAGAAAACACGTCCATGGCTGTGAGGACAAAGTGACCACAGCACGGGACTGTCTGGCAGAGCTCTCGCTCTCAGTCCTTGCGCTTGAAGCCCTCGGCCAGACTGAGATCCCGTGCAGAGCCCCAGGGTGCAGCGTTGGCAACTTACCCCCCTTCCTCTGCCTGCTCCCTGCCTCCTGGACAAAGGCAAACACTGGCATCACAGCGGCTGTGCCTCTCTCTTTCTCCTGCGTATGCCTGGCCGTCCTCCCATGATGGTAGACTGATGGAGAAAGGAAAACTGATGAGCCCCCGCTACCCTGGCATAAGGCAGATGCAGGGCGTCCCTGCTCTTCCCCCCCCTGCCCTTTTTCCAACTCCTGCCTGAAGCTGTAGCCCAGACTCATGGCACAGCGGAGGACCAGGACTGCTGGCTGGGGCAGGCCCTGGCACGGCACAGCGCTTGCACCCTCCTGTCTCATGAGCCAGGCAGGACACCAACCTCTTGGGGATTCGGATGCCCATGTTGAGCATTTCCATCATAAATCGATGTTCATTGCGACAAAGTGGGCAGCAGAAGCTGAAGTAGCCAACGTGGATGGCATGAGCCTGGATGCAGCCCCTGTGGAGCCAGGCGTGTTTGCAGGCAGGGCACACCATGGTGCCGTAGGACTTTTGGTCCCCCACAGGCTCCAGGCAGATGAGGCAGGTGGTGTTCTCCTCCGGAGCCGCCTCCACTGCCTGCTCTGGGCGGTGCTCCCAGCAGAAGGCCCTGGGGAGCAGAGGAAAGGGATGGGTGAGGTGAGAAGTGCTGGGTCCTTCTCCTGGTGGTGGCGATGAGGCTAGAGGCGGTGTGAAGGAGCCCCAGCAATTGCCCTGCTCTGGCTCTGCCTGTGACCACCCGCGTAGAACTCTCACTGGGGGTTCCTTTCTGGTTTTGCTGATGCGGGCAGGAAGGGGACTGAGGGCAAAGAGGCTCCTCCGCGAGGGCCGGCTGGTCTTACCTGTAGAGCTCAAAGTACTGGGTGACGCATCCACCCTCCATGGCACAGGGGAGATGGAAGCTGCGCTCGCAGCCCGTCTCCCGGCAGGTGATGGTGGCCCCGCTCTCACCACAGACGAAGCAGTGCTGGAAAGAGCAGAGCAGCCCCATCAGAAGCAGCCTCAGGGCCTCCACAGCCAGCCCCACACCTCCGGGCAGAGCGCGGGATGCGGCCGCGGCTGGGTCACAGCCCGCAGCTGCGCCTGGCGGAGGAGGCTCCTGTGCTGGAGCCTCTGTGGAGCTGCTGGGAGCAAGACGTTTGTGCCAGAGGTGCTTGGAAGGGCGGGGATTTCATTCCCGCGTTCCGGGCTAGAGCTCTGGCAAACCTCTCCTGGCACAGATCTCCCTACTCTTCTCAGATCCTCACCTTCTCTTCTGCCCGCTTGATCATGCGTCTTACATCCTGAGGGCAAACCCCATCCCTACGCCCTGGCTGAAGAAGCCCGTTGGCAAAAAACTGAAGAGAATAAAACAGGAGGAGGTGATGAGCAGAGCGGGGCAGGGACTGCCTGTCGGAAAGCTGGAGGGAGCCCCGAGGGAACTCACCAGGCAAAACTCATGGGCGCAGAGCCCATGCTTCTGCAGCTTGCGCCCGCAGATGCCCGGGTCAGCCTCTGCCCGGCGACACAGCATGCATGCTGGAGGGGAGAGAGCAAACGGCACCAGGAATGAGCACCTCTGCGGGGCCGGGGGAAGCGTCCCTGAGGGATTGCCCCCAAGGGCCTGTCTGTCCCTGCCCAGCCGGGCCAGTGCAGGCAGGGGTGTCCCAGCAGGTGTCCACTGCCCAGCCTGGGCCCCGCTCCCCCGGGGCGCTCGGGGACCTCCTGCCTCCCCCCCGCCACCGCTCTTGGCCCCACGCTGACCGCCGCGATGGCCCCTCTGCCAGGCTTGGGGAGGGATGCTTTGCTCTCACCCTGCTCCATGGAGTCGGGAGCCATCTCCTCCGTGGCTGACATGGCACACGACGACGGTGAGCGTTTGGAGAGTCCCTGTCCCAGCAGCGCTGGGCTGTCTCCTCCAAATGCTCCTCCGCTGACCCTGCGGGAGAAGCGGGACGTGGGTGAGCTTGCAGCACAGGCCCAGAGCCCCGAGGTGTGGGGCTCCCTCCTCCCCTGGCAGCCCCGCGCAAGCCCCGTCCCTCCCCTGCCCTCTCCTCACCTCTCCAGGTCAGACTGATGCCCGGCCGCGGCCTTTTTGTAGCCTTGGCGCCAGCGTGTCACAGCGGCCACTGTGACATCAGCACCATTGTCCTGCGTGCGCCCCAAACACGGACAGGGATGCCCTCGGCCACCTGCCACCCACTGTGCCTTGGAGTCAGGCAAAATCCTACTGGGCAGCCTGCTCCAGGGGACCCTGCTTGAGCTGGCGCTTGGACTCAATGGTCCCAAGAGGTGTTTTCAAAGTTCTATAGCGCAAAATGGATTCTGAGGAAAGGGAAAAAAACAACATCCCAAACCCAAAATGAAAACGTGACTGAGACGAATTTCGGAAGGCACAGAGAGGAAAACAAAAGGAACAGAACTCCAGAGAAAATACAGACTTTCTTCTTCATCTACGTGATACTTTGGCTATTTCCTTTTCCATCTTCTGTCCTCTAACTTGTCCCTCTCACAACAAGACTGGTTTCATCCTTCTTATCTCAGCAGTGTATTTCCCCAATCCTTGACTTGCCATTTAAACTCTGTTTTACCTGAAATAAACAACAGGGATTCTCAGTGGAAGAGACTTGCACAAGCCTCTCGACTGCTGACCATTCACCTCTACCAGTGCCCACAGCCATCTCCTAACACACCTGAGCTTCCCGTCCTTCTGCGAGGGAAAGATTCTAGAAAAGTCTAGGAAGGAGCAGGCAGGACAGGGAAGACTGAAACCTTCCCTTGCTCGCCGCCTTCCTGAAGGCCTACGAGGATGTCTCGTGGAGCAATAGAAGAAAACCCGACCGGAGGGAAGTGCAGAGCAGAGGCCATTTACCCTCAGAAACTTACTGTACCTGGGCTCGGTACTTACCGTAGAGGGCAGGCAAAGGAGCTGTTTCTTCAGTCCCTGGGGGGCTTTGGCAACGGTGCTGCAGTACAAGCTCTGATCCAAGGTCAGGAGGAGTCCCCAGGGGAAGGCAGCCCAGGCTGCGGGCTCAGGTGAGCGCCCCGGCAGCAGGGCCATTTCCTCAGCAAGCGCCGCGGAGCCCACCACTGACCCTGCCAGGTGTGAGGGTGCTCCCAGGGCCGGACTGAAATCCTCATTTAATCATCGTTTAAATTGCCTCTTAAGCCACTGCCAAACCACTGTTTCGGACTTGCGGGTGATGTGGTGGTTGGAGGCCGTCTTGGCTATAGTGATCATGAAATGATAGAGATCCTTTCCTTCCTCATTGCCTCTTTGTTGGCAGCAAAGCCCGTCGGGCCTCCCAGGTTCCACTGCCTTCCTCAGAGAGGACAGCTGCTTCCTACTTTAAGGAATCAACTTCTGTGTGGCCTCAAGGCCTCTCAGGAAGGCACCTAACGCACACACCGTAAGATTACCCATAGTTTGCCTGAAGAGCAGAGGATTGTTCATGTCCGGACAGCCACCCCATGGGATTTCCTTTGTGCTTTGCTCACCATTATTCTTTGATTCTGCCTTCTAGCTCTTCGCCAGTTTCCACAGAGCTCTTCAGCAGCCACTCTGCAACCAGCAACCAGAAGGCTGTGCTGCCATTCATCAAGACTTTGGGTTGAGAGTTTGCATCCCATCTCTCTGTACTCTGCCAAAACTCTCCCCTTGGCTCAGTCTTGTGCCAGCCGCTGCCTGATCTGAAAGGCCGTGGTCTCTCCTCTGGGCAGAGCCCAGGGCTGGTGGCCACTCACTGGGCAAGACTCCCTGGCAAGAGGGTGTGGGGCAGCTTCGGAGGCCGTGGGTGGGAGTGTTGATCTGTTTGAGCGTGAAAAGGCTCTGCAGAGGGACCTGGACAGGCTGGATCCATGGGCTGTCAAGCAGTGGAAAACACTGCCCAGGGAAGTGGCTGAGTCACCATCCCTGGAGGTATTTCAAAGACGTGTAGACGTGGCGCTTAGGGACATGGTTTAGTGGTGGACTTGGTAGAGTTAGAGTAACAGTTGGCCTCGACGATCTTAAGGGTCTTCTCCAACCTCAATGATTCTATGATTCTGATTACCGCTTAATTATTAGCTAATCACCATTTGATTACCATTGGATTTTCATTCAAGCATTGATTAATTACCATTTGATCATCGCTTAAGCATTAACAGAACCCTTTTAGTTAACCCCACAAGGGTGGCTTCTCGGAATAATTCACCTGCAACAGCAGGACAAAAACCAGACGGTGTCTCAGGCACAACCAGAGTAGGAAAAAAGCAATGTGAAACCCAGCATTGGAGAATCCGGGTCCAAAATGCAATTCAGGAACAAGAAAGAAACGTGAAACCCCAAGAAGCCCTTCTACAATACTGGCTGGCTGACACCGCGGAGAGTGACGAGAGGATTCCCAGGCTGCCTCCTTCAGCTCCTGCTTCGAGAGGGTCCTCAGCCATCCTCTGCTGCCAGCCCCCTTCCAAGCCAAACTCTGGCGCTCAGGGTTCCCTTCTCACCAGGCTTTCAGAGACGTCACTCGGCCTTCCGGCGCCAGGCCATTACAGAGCTGCGTTAGCTACATGCCGACAGAGGCAAACGGTGCCAGGGAACAAGCACCTCGGTGACAGGGAGGCTGTGCGTGGCCACAGCTCTTTGGCCAGCTGCACTCGAGATCCATTGCTCGGGAGAGCCTCGGAGCTCACATCGCAATCCGTTCCCTGAAGAGCACTACCTGTTCTGGCCGTGTCTAGACCTCGCGTCTTCCCAATCACCGCAGTCAAGAATAGAAGGACAAAGTGCTGCCACCGAGTCCACTTTCGGACCCTCTGTACCTCCTTTCCTTCCTCATTACCTCTTTGTTGGCAGCAAAGCCCGTCGGGCCTCCCAGGTTCCACTGCCTTCCTCAGAGAGGACAGCTGCTCCCTACTTTAAGGAATCAACTGCCATGTGGCATCGAGGCCTCTCGGGAAGGCACCTAACGCACACACTGTAAGACTACCAATAGTTTGCCTGAAGAGCAGAGGATTGTTCATGTCCGGACAGCCACCCCATGGGATTTCCTTTGTGCTTTGCTCACCACTATTTGATTCTGCCTTCTGGCACTCCGCCGGCTTCACAGAGCTCTTCAGCAGTCACTCTGCAACCAACTCTTTTCTCCTTCCTGCACTAGAAACGCACTTGTCGGTCTCCAACAGTAGGGAAATTTGTTTTGATGAATGACATTTCTCAGGCCCCTTGCTACTCTCCTGTGGACCACATGGGATTTTTGTGCTCCGAGGGGCATGTGACGGGACTCAAGTCCTCAGGAAGGGGCACTGCTCTCACTGTGCTGAACTCCGTGGAGTGAATTCCTTACCGTGTGTTTGCAATCTCCATTTAAAAGGATTTCTTGGCGTATGCTGCAAGAAGGAAGCCTTCACTTGGTACAGCAGCAATAATGTTGGGGAGCAGTTTTGTGTTGTATGACACAAATCTGAGTGGAGTGGCCAACACACCGGAAGGCCGTGCTGCCATTCATCGAGACCTGGACAGGCTAGAGAATTGGGCGGAGAAGAAACTAGTGAAGTTCAACAAGGGCAAATGTAGGGTCCTGCACCTGGGGAGGAATAACATCATGCACCGGTCCAGGTTAGGACTTGACCTGCTGGAGAGCAGCTCTGCAGAGAGAGACCTGGGAGTCCTGGTGGACAACGAGTTGACCATGAGCCAGCACTGTGCCCTTGTGGCCAAGAAGGGCAAGGGCATCCTGGGGTGCACTAAAAAGAGCGTGGCCAGGAGGTGGAGGGAGGCCATCCTCCCCCTCTGCTCTGCCCTGGTGAGGCCACATCTGGAGTGTGTGTCCAGTGCTGGGCTCCCCGGTTCAAGAAAGACAAGGAACTACAGGAGAGAGACCAGTGGAGGGCTACGAAGATGATTAGGGGACTGGAGCACCTCCCTGATGAGGAAAGGCTGAGAGACATCTGAGTCTGTTTAGCCTGGAGAAGACTGAGGGGGGATCTCATCAATGCTTATCAGTATCTAAAGGGCGGGTGTCCAGAGGAATGGGCCAGACTCTTTTCAGTGTTGCCCAGCGACAGGACAAGGGGCAACGGGCACAAACTGGAACACGGGAAATTCCACCTCCGCATGAGAAAAAACTTCTTTACTTTGAGAGTGCCAGGGCACTGGCACAGGCTGCCCAGAGAGGTGGTGGAGTCTCCTTCTCTGGAGATATTCCAAACCCGCCTGGAAGCGTTCCTGGGCACCCTGCTCTGGGTGAAGCTGCTTTGGCAGGGGGGCTGGATTAGATGATCTCCAGAGGTCCCTTCCAACCCATACCCTCCTGTCATTCTGTGAACAGGACCCCGAACTGGGCAACAGGGTATGACCTTTGGCTACTGTACAAACACCATCTACAGAAATCTTCATGTCACAAATAAAGACGTGTCACTGAACTTAGATTTAAAGAAAAGTAACTTTGCCACTTTACCCCAAGTCTATCAAACCTAGGCAGTGTGGATGAGAATTTGTTAGAGCCTTGTCCAGAACAAAACACTTGAAGCACCCTTTCTGCATGCCCTTCTGCGCGACCCCCTGGCTGACGCGCCAGGTCATAGCCATGTTCAGAACAAAACGGTTGAAGCTTGTCAAAAATCGCAGGGGCTGGGGTGCGTGGCGCTGGGAAGCGAGCTGCGAGGGCCATGCTGGGTGGGCGGGCGCAGCCCATATTGCCGGGAGATGGACGGCAGCACCCACTGCACTGTGCCGGGCCAGGCTGCCCTCCAAGGGGCAGGGGCAGAGACCACCGGTCCCGGTGGGTGTGAGCTTCCCCCGGGGAAACTGAGCAGGCTGTGGGGCCAGCGAGGCCCCAAGCACCCGGCCATGGTGCTGGGCAGCCGGCCGAGGCCAGCCCGCCAGGAGGGAGGTGGTCTGGGGAAGGTGCTGCCAAGCCCCGGGGAGAGGACAACCCTCTGGGCCCAGCCCCTAACGCTGCCCCTCCAGAAAGGGAGAGGAGGAGGAGGAGGAGGAAGCCGAGAAATGAGTGTGGAATCACCCCGTGCTGAGGTTAACGGCCAACTTTATTGTGCTGAAGGAGGCGGATCAGGGCCAGCACTCGGGGACACAGCACGGCTGGTCCTGCGTCGTCGTCCGGGTCGGCTGTAGGGAATTTGGGCCCGACGCTGTACGCGAGACCTTTCCCTCATCCGCACGGGCCCGGGGATGCTGGAACGGCTGCCGCTGTTGAGTGCTGGGGAGCTGCAGGAAGACCCCGATGGCAGCTGGCTGGCGGTGCTGGGGCTGCTGGTGTTGGGTACCGGGGAGCGCAGGGATGGCGCCAGCCCTGCCTGGTTGGGGGTGCTGCTCTCAGCACTTGTTGCAGGCACGGGGCTCCTGGCACGTCGTCTTCGGGGCCGGATGTAGAGATTTTGGGCCCGACGTTGCATGCGGGAGAGATCTCGCACCCGCATGGGCCCAGGGGTGCTGGAGCCGCTGCTGCCCTCAGGCGCTGGGGAGTCACAGGATAACCCCACTGGCAGCTGGCTGGTGGTGCTGGGGCTGCTGTTCCCAGGTGCTGGGGAGCCCCGGGAAGGCCCCGCTGCTGCCTGGCCTGGGGTGCTGGGGCCGGCGAGCTCCGAGGTGGCACTGGAGGCTGTAAGGGGAAGCAGGAAGGTCAAGGGCACGGCCCCCCAGGCCCGGGGCAGGATAGGCCAGGAGCGGTGCCCCCAGCCCTCCTGGAGCAGAGAGGCTCTGCCAAGCCCACCCTGGGCACCCACTGCCAGGCCTCGCCTGGCCCCTGGCCCCCAGGCACCCGGGTGCTTTGCCTCTTACCGGTGCCCAGGCCAGCACAGCTGTCGCACTCCCAGCTGGCCGTGCTGCTGCTCAAAGAGGAGCAGTGTCTGTGGGTGCCCTCGGCAGCACAGGAGGAGCACAGGAGCAGTTCCCAGGGCCTGGGGAAGAAAACACGTCCATGGCTGTGAGGACAAAGTGACCACAGCACGGGACTGTCTGGCAGAGCTCTTGCTCTCAGTCCTTGCGCTTGAAGCCCTCGGCCAGACTGAGATCCCGTGCAGAGCCCCAGGGTGCAGCGTTGGCAACTTACCCCCCTTCCTCTGCCTGCTCCCTGCCTCCTGGACAAAGGCAAACACTGGCATCACAGCGGCTGTGCCTCTCTCTTTCTCCTGCGTATGCCTGGCCGTCCTCCCATGATGGTAGACTGATGGAGAAAGGAAAACTGATGAGCCCCCGCTACCCTGGCATAAGGCAGATGCAGGGCGTCCCTGCTCTTCCCCCCCTGCCCTTTTTCCAACTCCTGCCTGAAGCTGTAGCCCAGACTCATGGCACAGCGGAGGACCAGGACTGCTGGCTGGGGCAGGCCCTGGCACGGCACAGCGCTTGCACCCTCCTGTCTCATGAGCCAGGCAGGACACCAACCTCTTGGGGATTCGGATGCCCATGTTGAGCATTTCCATCATAAATCGATGTTCATTGCGACAAAGTGGGCAGCAGAAGCTGAAGTAGCCAACGTGGATGGCATGAGCCTGGATGCAGCCCCTGTGGAACCAGGCATGTTTGCAGGCAGGGCACACCATGGTGCCGTAGGACTTTTGGTCCCCCACAGGCTCCAGGCAGATGAGGCAGGTGGTGTTCTCCTCCGGAGCCGCCTCCACTGCCTGCTCTGGGCGGTGCTCCCAGCAGAAGGCCCTGGGGAGCAGAGGAAAGGGATGGGTGAGGTGAGAAGTGCTGGGTCCTTCTCCTGGTGGTGGCGATGAGGCTAGAGGCGGTGTGAAGGAGCCCCAGCAATTGCCCTGCTCTGGCTCTGCCTGTGACCGCCCGCGTAGAACTCTCACTGGGGGTTCCTTTCTGGTTTTGCTGATGCGGGCAGGAAGGGGACTGAGGGCAAAGAGGCTCCTCCGCGAGGGCCGGCTGGTCTTACCTGTAGAGCTCAAAGTACTGGGTGACGCATCCACCCTCCATGGCACAGGGGAGATGGAAGCTGCGCTCGCAGCCCGTCTCCCGGCAGGTGATGGTGGCCCCGCTCTCACCACAGACGAAGCAGTGCTGGAAAGAGCAGAGCAGCCCCATCAGAAGCAGCCTCAGGGCCTCCACAGCCAGCCCCACACCTCCGGGCAGAGCGCGGGATGCGGCCGCGGCTGGGTCACAGCCCGCAGCTGCGCCTGGCGGAGGAGGCTCCTGTGCTGGAGCCTCTGTGGAGCTGCTGGGAGCAAGACGTTTGTGCCAGAGGTGCTTGGAAGGGCGGGGATTTCATTCCCGCGTTCCGGGCTAGAGCTCTGGCAAACCTCTCCTGGCACAGATCTCCCTACTCTTCTCAGATCCTCACCTTCTCTTCTGCCCGCTTGATCATGCGTCTTACATCCTGAGGGCAAACCCCATCCCTACGCCCTGGCTGAAGAAGCCCGTTGGCAAAAAACTGAAGAGAATAAAACAGGAGGAGGTGATGAGCAGAGCGGGGCAGGGACTGCCTGTCGGAAAGCTGGAGGGAGCCCCGAGGGAACTCACCAGGCAAAACTCATGGGCGCAGAGCCCATGCTTCTGCAGCTTGCGCCTGCAGATGCCCGGGTCAGCCTCTGCCCGGCGGCACAGCATGCATGCTGGAGGGGAGAGAGCAAACGGCACCAGGAATGAGCACCTCTGCGGGGCCGGGGGAAGCGTCCCTGAGGGATTGCCCCCAAGGGCCTGTCTGTCCCTGCCCAGCCGGGCCAGTGCAGGCAGGGGTGTCCCAGCAGGTGCCCACTGCCCAGCCTGGGCCCCGCTCCCCCGGGGCGCTCGGGGACCTCCTGCCTCCCCCCCGCCACCGCTCTTGGCCCCACGCTGACCGCCGCGATGGCCCCTCTGCCAGGCTTGGGGAGGGATGCTTTGCTCTCACCCTGCTCCATGGAGTCGGGAGCCATCTCCTCCGTGGCTGACATGGCACACGACGACGGTGAGCGTTTGAAGAGTCCCTGTCCCAGCAGCGCTGGGCTGTCTCCTCCAAATGCTCCTCCGCTGACCCTGCGGGAGAAGCGGGACGTGGGTGAGCTTGCAGCACAGGCCCAGAGCCCCGAGGTGTGGGGCTCCCTCCTCCCCTGGCAGCCCCGCGCAAGCCCCGTCCCTCCCCTGCCCTCTCCTCACCTCTCCAGGTCAGACTGATGCCCGGCCGCGGCCTTTTTGTAGCCTTGGCGCCAGCGTGTCACAGCGGCCACTGTGACATCAGCACCATTGTCCTGCGTGCGCCCCAAACACGGACAGGGATGCCCTCGGCCACCTGCCACCCACTGTGCCTTGGAGTCAGGCAAAATCCTACTGGGCAGCCTGCTCCAGGGGACCCTGCTTGAGCTGGCGCTTGGACTCAATGGTCCCAAGAGGTGTTTTCAAAGTTCTATAGCGCAAAATGGATTCTGAGGAAAGGGAAAAAAACAACATCCCAAACCCAAAATGAAAACGTGACTGAGACGAATTTCGGAAGGCACAGAGAGGAAAACAAAAGGAACAGAACTCCAGAGAAAATACAGACTTTCTTCTTCATCTACGTGATACTTTGGCTATTTCCTTTTCCATCTTCTGTCCTCTAACTTGTCCCTCTCACAACAAGACTGGTTTCATCCTTCTTATCTCAGCAGTGTATTTCCCCAATCCTTGACTTGCCATTTAAACTCTGGTTTACCTGAAATAAACAACAGGGATTCTCAGTGGAAGAGACTTGCACAAGCCTCTCGACTGCTGACCATTCACCTCTACCAGTGCCCACAGCCATCTCCTAACACACCTGAGCTTCCCGTCCTTCTGCGAGGGAAAGATTCTAGAAAAGTCTAGGAAGGAGCAGGCAGGACAGGGAAGACTGAAACCTTCCCTTGCTCGCCGCCTTCCTGAAGGCCTACGAGGATGTCTCGTGGAGCAATAGAAGAAAACCCGACCGGAGGGAAGTGCAGAGCAGAGGCCATTTACCCTCAGAAACTTACTGTACCTGGGCTCGGTACTTACCGTAGAGGGCAGGCAAAGGAGCTGTTTCTTCAGTCCCTGGGGGGCTTTGGCAACGGTGCTGCAGTACAAGCTCTGATCCAAGGTCAGGAGGAGTCCCCAGGGGAAGGCAGCCCAGGCTGCGGGCTCAGGTGAGCGCCCCGGCAGCAGGGCCATTTCCTCAGCAAGCGCCGCGGAGCCCACCACTGACCCTGCCAGGTGTGAGGGTGCTCCCAGGGCCGGACTGAAATCCTCATTTAATCATCGTTTAAATTGCCTCTTAAGCCACTGCCAAACCACTGTTTCGGACTTGCGGGTGATGTGGTGGTTGGAGGCCGTCTTGGCTATAGTGATCATGAAATGATAGAGATCCTTTCCTTCCTCATTGCCTCTTTGTTGGCAGCAAAGCCCGTCGGGCCTCCCAGGTTCCACTGCCTTCCTCAGAGAGGACAGCTGCTTCCTACTTTAAGGAATCAACTTCTGTGTGGCCTCAAGGCCTCTCAGGAAGGCACCTAACGCACACACCGTAAGATTACCCATAGTTTGCCTGAAGAGCAGAGGATTGTTCATGTCCGGACAGCCACCCCATGGGATTTCCTTTGTGCTTTGCTCACCATTATTCTTTGATTCTGCCTTCTAGCTCTTCGCCAGTTTCCACAGAGCTCTTCAGCAGCCACTCTGCAACCAGCAACCAGAAGGCTGTGCTGCCATTCATCAAGACTTTGGGTTGAGAGTTTGCATCCCATCTCTCTGTACTCTGCCAAAACTCTCCCCTTGGCTCAGTCTTGTGCCAGCCGCTGCCTGATCTGAAAGGCCGTGGTCTCTCCTCTGGGCAGAGCCCAGGGCTGGTGGCCACTCACTGGGCAAGACTCCCTGGCAAGAGGGTGTGGGGCAGCTTCGGAGGCCGTGGGTGGGAGTGTTGATCTGTTTGAGCGTGAAAAGGCTCTGCAGAGGGACCTGGACAGGCTGGATCCATGGGCTGTCAAGCAGTGGAAAACACTGCCCAGGGAAGTGGCTGAGTCACCATCCCTGGAGGTATTTCAAAGACGTGTAGACGTGGCGCTTAGGGACATGGTTTAGTGGTGGACTTGGTAGAGTTAGAGTAACAGTTGGCCTCGACGATCTTAAGGGTCTTCTCCAACCTCAATGATTCTATGATTCTGATTACCGCTTAATTATTAGCTAATCACCATTTGATTACCATTGGATTTTCATTCAAGCATTGATTAATTACCATTTGATCATCGCTTAAGCATTAACAGAACCCTTTTAGTTAACCCCACAAGGGTGGCTTCTCGGAATAATTCACCTGCAACAGCAGGACAAAAACCAGACGGTGTCTCAGGCACAACCAGAGTAGGAAAAAAGCAATGTGAAACCCAGCATTGGAGAATCCGGGTCCAAAATGCAATTCAGGAACAAGAAAGAAACGTGAAACCCCAAGAAGCCCTTCTACAATACTGGCTGGCTGACACCGCGGAGAGTGACGAGAGGATTCCCAGGCTGCCTCCTTCAGCTCCTGCTTCGAGAGGGTCCTCAGCCATCCTCTGCTGCCAGCCCCCTTCCAAGCCAAACTCTGGCGCTCAGGGTTCCCTTCTCACCAGGCTTTCAGAGACGTCACTCAGCCTTCCGGCGCCAGGCCATTACAGAGCTGCGTTAGCTACATGCCGACAGAGGCAAACGGTGCCAGGGAACAAGCACCTCGGTGACAGGGAGGCTGTGCGTGGCCACAGCTCTTTGGCCAGCTGCACTCGAGATCCATTGCTCGGGAGAGCCTCGGAGCTCACATCGCAATCCGTTCCCTGAAGAGCACTACCTGTTCTGGCCGTGTCTAGACCTCGCGTCTTCCCAATCACCGCAGTCAAGAATAGAAGGACAAAGTGCTGCCACCGAGTCCACTTTCGGACCCTCTGTACCTCCTTTCCTTCCTCATTACCTCTTTGTTGGCAGCAAAGCCCGTCGGGCCTCCCAGGTTCCACTGCCTTCCTCAGAGAGGACAGCTGCTCCCTACTTTAAGGAATCAACTGCCATGTGGCATCGAGGCCTCTCGGGAAGGCACCTAACGCACACACTGTAAGACTACCAATAGTTTGCCTGAAGAGCAGAGGATTGTTCATGTCCGGACAGCCACCCCATGGGATTTCCTTTGTGCTTTGCTCACCACTATTTGATTCTGCCTTCTGGCACTCCGCCGGCTTCACAGAGCTCTTCAGCAGTCACTCTGCAACCAACTCTTTTCTCCTTCCTGCACTAGAAACGCACTTGTCGGTCTCCAACAGTAGGGAAATTTGTTTTGATGAATGACATTTCTCAGGCCCCTTGCTACTCTCCTGTGGACCACATGGGATTTTTGTGCTCCGAGGGGCATGTGACGGGACTCAAGTCCTCAGGAAGGGGCACTGCTCTCACTGTGCTGAACTCCGTGGAGTGAATTCCTTACCGTGTGTTTGCAATCTCCATTTAAAAGGATTTCTTGGCGTATGCTGCAAGAAGGAAGCCTTCACTTGGTACAGCAGCAATAATGTTGGGGAGCAGTTTTGTGTTGTATGACACAAATCTGAGTGGAGTGGCCAACACACCGGAAGGCCGTGCTGCCATTCATCGAGACCTGGACAGGCTAGAGAATTGGGCGGAGAAGAAGCTAGTGAAGTTCAACAAGGGCAAATGTAGGGTCCTGCACCTGGGGAGGAATAACATCATGCACCGGTCCAGGTTAGGACTTGACCTGCTGGAGAGCAGCTCTGCAGAGAGAGACCTGGGAGTCCTGGTGGACAACGAGTTGACCATGAGCCAGCACTGTGCCCTTGTGGCCAAGAAGGGCAAGGGCATCCTGGGGTGCACTAAAAAGAGCGTGGCCAGGAGGTGGAGGGAGGCCATCCTCCCCCTCTGCTCTGCCCTGGTGAGGCCACATCTGGAGTGTGTGTCCAGTGCTGGGCTCCCCGGTTCAAGAAAGACAAGGAACTACAGGAGAGAGACCAGTGGAGGGCTACGAAGATGATTAGGGGACTGGAGCACCTCCCTGATGAGGAAAGGCTGAGAGACATCTGAGTCTGTTTAGCCTGGAGAAGACTGAGGGGGGATCTCATCAATGCTTATCAGTATCTAAAGGGCGGGTGTCCAGAGGAATGGGCCAGACTCTTTTCAGTGTTGCCCAGCGACAGGACAAGGGGCAACGGGCACAAACTGGAACACGGGAAATTCCACCTCCGCATGAGAAAAAACTTCTTTACTTTGAGAGTGCCAGGGCACTGGCACAGGCTGCCCAGAGAGGTGGTGGAGTCTCCTTCTCTGGAGATATTCCAAACCCGCCTGGAAGCGTTCCTGGGCACCCTGCTCTGGGTGAAGCTGCTTTGGCAGGGGGGCTGGATTAGATGATCTCCAGAGGTCCCTTCCAACCCATACCCTCCTGTCATTCTGTGAACAGGACCCCGAACTGGGCAACAGGGTATGACCTTTGGCTACTGTACAAACACCATCTACAGAAATCTTCATGTCACAAATAAAGACGTGTCACTGAACTTAGATTTAAAGAAAAGTAACTTTGCCACTTTACCCCAAGTCTATCAAACCTAGGCAGTGTGGATGAGAATTTGTTAGAGCCTTGTCCAGAACAAAACACTTGAAGCACCCTTTCTGCATGCCCTTCTGCGCGACCCCCTGGCTGATGCGCCAGGTCATAGCCATGTTCAGAACAAAACGGTTGAAGCTTGTCAAAAATCGCAGGGGCTGGGGTGCGTGGCGCTGGGAAGCGAGCTGCGAGGGCCATGCTGGGTGGGCGGGCGCAGCCCATATTGCCGGGAGATGGACGGCAGCACCCACTGCACTGTGCCGGGCCAGGCTGCCCTCCAAGGGGCAGGGGCAGAGACCACCGGTCCCGGTGGGTGTGAGCTTCCCCCGGGGAAACTGAGCAGGCTGTGGGGCCAGCGAGGCCCCAAGCACCCGGCCATGGTGCTGGGCAGCCGGCCAAGGCCAGCCCGCCAGGAGGGAGGTGGTCTGGGGAAGGTGCTGCCAAGCCCCGGGGAGAGGACAACCCTCTGGGCCCAGCCCCTAACGCTGCCCCTCCAGAAAGGGAGAGGAGGAGGAGGAGGAGGAAGCCGAGAAATGAGTGTGGAATCACCCCGTGCTGAGGTTAACGGCCAACTTTATTGTGCTGAAGGAGGCGGATCAGGGCCAGCACTCGGGGACACAGCACGGCTGGTCCTGCGTCGTCGTCCGGGTCGGCTGTAGGGAATTTGGGCCCGACGCTGTACGCGAGACCTTTCCCTCATCCGCACGGGCCCGGGGATGCTGGAACGGCTGCCGCTGTTGAGTGCTGGGGAGCTGCAGGAAGACCCCGATGGCAGCTGGCTGGCGGTGCTGGGGCTGTTGGTGTTGGGTACCAGGGAGCGGAGGGACGGCCCCAGCTCCGCCTGGCTGGGGGTGCTGCTCTCAGCACTTGTTGCAGACACGCGGCTCCTGGCACATTGTCTTCTTGGCTGGATGTAGAGATTTTGGGCCCGATGTTGCACGCGGGAGTGGTTTCGCGTGCAGTCAGGTCCAGTCGGGCTGGAGCAGATCCCACTTTCGAGTGGTGGGGAGCCATGGGATAGCCTTGATGCCACCTGGCTACCAGTGCAGAGGCTACTGGTCCCACGTAGAGAGCCATGGGAAGGCCCTGCTTCTGACTGACAGGCTGTGCTGGGGCTGCTGGTCACAGGTGCCAGGGAGCCTTGGGAAGACCCTGATGCAGACTGGATCCCAGTCTCGAGTGCTGGGGAGCTGTGGGACTGCCTTGATTCCGCCTGGCTACCGGTACCTGGGCTGCTGCTCCCAGGTGCTGGGGAGCCCCGGGAAGGCCCCGCTCCTGCCCGGCTGGGGCCGGCGAGCTCCGAGGTGGCACTGGAGGCTGTAAGGGGAAGCAGGAAGGTCAAGGGCACGGCCCCCCAGGCCCGGGGCAGGATAGGCCAGGAGCGGTGCCCCCAGCCCTCCTGGAGCAGAGAGGCTCTGCCAAGCCCACCCTGGGCACCCGCTGCCAGGCCTCGCCTGGCCCCTGGCCCCCAGGCACCCGGGTGCTTTGCCTCTTACCGGTGCCCAGGCCAGCACAGCTGTCGCACTCCCAGCTGGCCGTGCTGCTGCTCAAAGAGGAGCAGTGTCTGTGGGTGCCCTCGGCAGCACAGGAGGAGCACAGGAGCAGTTCCCAGGGCCTGGGGAAGAAAACACGTCCATGGCTGTGAGGACAAAGTGACCACAGCACGGGACTGTCTGGCAGAGCTCTCGCTCTCAGTCCTTGCGCTTGAAGCCCTCGGCCAGACTGAGATCCCGTGCAGAGCCCCAGGGTGCAGCGTTGGCAACTTACCCCCCTTCCTCTGCCTGCTCCCTGCCTCCTGGACAAAGGCAAACACTGGCATCGCAGCGGCTGTGCCTCTCTCTTTCTCCTGCGTATGCCTGGCCGTCCTCCCATGATGGTAGACTGATGGAGAAAGCAAAACTGATGAGCCCCCGCTACCCGGCATGAGGCAGATGCAGGGCGTCCCTGCTCTTCCCCCCCTGCCAGTTTTCCAACTCCTGCCTGAAGCTGTAGCCCAGACTCATGGCACAGCGGAGGACCAGGACTGCTGGCTGGGGCAGGCCCTGGCACGGCACAGCGCTTGCACCCTCCTGTCTCATGAGCCAGGCAGAAGGACACCAACCTGAAGGGCATTCGGATCCCCATGATGAGCATTTCTGGGAGAAATGCACTCCTGTCTCTGCAGAGCGGGCACCGGAAGCAAAAAATTCCAGCGTTCAGAGCCTGTGCCTGCAGGAGAAACATAAGGAGCCCAAGTAAGGCCCTGGTGGTGCTGAGCGCCTGCCGTGCCCCAGGGGCGAGGGGATGGCTCCTACCTGGATGCAGCCCCTGTGGAACCAGGCGTGTTTGCAGGCGGGGCACACCATGGTGCCGTAGGACTTTTGGTCCCCCACAGGCTCCAGGCAGATGAGGCAGGTGGTGTTCTCCTCCGGAGCCGCCTCCACTGCCTGCTCTGGGCGGTGCTCCCAGCAGAGGGACCTGCGGGTCAGAGGAGAGGGATGGGTGAGGTGAGAAGTGCTGGGCCCTTCTTTCCCGGTGGTGGTGGGGAGGAGGTGAGAGGAGGTACCTGTATGGAGACAGGAACTGGGTGACGCATCCACCCTCCCCGGCACAGGGGAGATGGAAGCTGCGCCTGCAGCCCATCATCGAGCAGGTGATGGTGGCCCCGCTCTCACCGCAGACGAAGCAGTACTGGAAAGAGCAGAGCAGCCCCGTCAGCAGCAACGTCAGGGCCTCCACAGCCAGCCCCACACCTCCGGGCAGAGCGCGGGATGCGGCCGCGGCTGGGTCACAGCCCGCAGCTGCGCCTGGCAGAGGAGGCTCTGTGCTGGAGCCTCTGTGGAGCTGCTGGGAGCAAGACGTTTGTGCCAGAGGTGCTTGGAAGGGCGGGGATTTCTTTCCTGGGGTCTGGGCTAAGCTCTGCCAAACCTCTCCTGGCACCCATCTCCCTGCTCTTTTCAGATCCTCACCTTGCGTTCTGCACACCGGATCGCACGCTGAATATCCTCAGGGACGAATCCCCTGAATCCCTCGTCCTCGTCCCATTGCCGAAAAAGCTGGTTGGCAAAAAACTGCAGAGGAGAAAAGAGGAGGAGGTGATGAGCAGAGCGGGGCAGGGACTGCCTGTCGGACAGCTGGAGGGAGCCCCGAGGGAACTCACCAGGCAAAACTCATGGGCGCAGAGCCCATGCTTCTGCAGCTTGCGCCCGCAGATGCCCGGGTCAGCCTCTGCCCGGCGGCACAGCATGCATGCTGGAGGGGAGAGAGCAAACGGCACCAGGAATGAGCACCTCTGCGGGGCCGGGGGAAGCGTCCCTGAGGGATTGCCCCCAAGGGCCTGTCTGTCCCTGCCCAGCCGGGCCAGTGCAGGCAGGGGTGTCCCAGCAGGTGCCCACTGCCCAGCCTGGGCCCCGCTCCCCCGGGGCGCTCGGGGACCTCCTGCCTCCCCCCCGCCACCGCTCTTGGCCCCACGCTGACCGCCGCGATGGCCCCTCTGCCAGGCTTGGGGAGGGATGCTTTGCTCTCACCCTGCTCCATGGAGTCGGGAGCCATCTCCTCCGTGGCTGACATGGCACACGACGACGGTGAGCGTTTGGAGAGTCCCTGTCCCAGCAGCGCTGGGCTGTCTCCTCCAAATGCTCCTCCGCTGACCCTGCGGGAGAAGCGGGACGTGGGTGAGCTTGCAGCACAGGCCCAGAGCCCCGAGGTGTGGGGCTCCCTCCTCCCCTGGCAGCCCCGCGCAAGCCCCGTCCCTCCCCTGCCCTCTCCTCACCTCTCCAGGTCAGACTGATGCCCGGCCGCGGCCTTTTTGTAGCCTTGGCGCCAGCGTGTCACAGCGGCCACTGTGACATCAGCACCATTGTCCTGCGTGCGCCCCAAACACGGACAGGGATGCCCTCGGCCACCTGCCACCCACTGTGCCTTGGAGTCAGGCAAAATCCTACTGGGCAGCCTGCTCCAGGGGACCCTGCTTGAGCTGGCGCTTGGACTCAATGGTCCCAAGAGGTGTTTTCAAAGTTCTATAGCGCAAAATGGATTCTGAGGAAAGGGAAAAAAACAACATCCCAAACCCAAAATGAAAACGTGACTGAGACGAATTTCGGAAGGCACAGAGAGGAAAACAAAAGGAACAGAACTCCAGAGAAAATACAGACTTTCTTCTTCATCTACGTGATACTTTGGCTATTTCCTTTTCCATCTTCTGTCCTCTAACTTGTCCCTCTCACAACAAGACTGGTTTCATCCTTCTTATCTCAGCAGTGTATTTCCCCAATCCTTGACTTGCCATTTAAACTCTGGTTTACCTGAAATAAACAACAGGGATTCTCAGTGGAAGAGACTTGCACAAGCCTCTCGACTGCTGACCATTCACCTCTACCAGTGCCCACAGCCATCTCCTAACACACCTGAGCTTCCCGTCCTTCTGCGAGGGAAAGATTCTAGAAAAGTCTAGGAAGGAGCAGGCAGGACAGGGAAGACTGAAACCTTCCCTTGCTCGCCGCCTTCCTGAAGGCCTACGAGGATGTCTCGTGGAGCAATAGAAGAAAACCCGACCGGAGGGAAGTGCAGAGCAGAGGCCATTTACCCTCAGAAACTTACTGTACCTGGGCTCGGTACTTACCGTAGAGGGCAGGCAAAGGAGCTGTTTCTTCAGTCCCTGGGGGGCTTTGGCAACGGTGCTGCAGTACAAGCTCTGATCCAAGGTCAGGAGGAGTCCCCAGGGGAAGGCAGCCCAGGCTGCGGGCTCAGGTGAGCGCCCCGGCAGCAGGGCCATTTCCTCAGCAAGCGCCGCGGAGCCCACCACTGACCCTGCCAGGTGTGAGGGTGCTCCCAGGGCCGGACTGAAATCCTCATTTAATCATCGTTTAAATTGCCTCTTAAGCCACTGCCAAACCACTGTTTCGGACTTGCGGGTGATGTGGTGGTTGGAGGCCGTCTTGGCTATAGTGGTCATGAAATGATAGAGATCCTTTCCTTCCTCATTGCCTCTTTGTTGGCAGCAAAGCCCGTCGGGCCTCCCAGGTTCCACTGCCTTCCTCAGAGAGGACAGCTGCTTCCTACTTTAAGGAATCAACTTCTGTGTGGCCTCAAGGCCTCTCAGGAAGGCACCTAACGCACACACCGTAAGATTACCCATAGTTTGCCTGAAGAGCAGAGGATTGTTCATGTCCGGACAGCCACCCCATGGGATTTCCTTTGTGCTTTGCTCACCATTATTCTTTGATTCTGCCTTCTAGCTCTTCGCCAGTTTCCACAGAGCTCTTCAGCAGCCACTCTGCAACCAGCAACCAGAAGGCTGTGCTGCCATTCATCAAGACTTTGGGTTGAGAGTTTGCATCCCATCTCTCTGTACTCTGCCAAAACTCTCCCCTTGGCTCAGTCTTGTGCCAGCCGCTGCCTGATCTGAAAGGCCGTGGTCTCTCCTCTGGGCAGAGCCCAGGGCTGGTGGCCACTCACTGGGCAAGACTCCCTGGCAAGAGGGTGTGGGGCAGCTTCGGAGGCCGTGGGTGGGAGTGTTGATCTGTTTGAGCGTGAAAAGGCTCTGCAGAGGGACCTGGACAGGCTGGATCCATGGGCTGTCAAGCAGTGGAAAACACTGCCCAGGGAAGTGGCTGAGTCACCATCCCTGGAGGTATTTCAAAGACGTGTAGACGTGGCGCTTAGGGACATGGTTTAGTGGTGGACTTGGTAGAGTTAGAGTAACAGTTGGCCTCGACGATCTTAAGGGTCTTCTCCAACCTCAATGATTCTATGATTCTGATTACCGCTTAATTATTAGCTAATCACCATTTGATTACCATTGGATTTTCATTCAAGCATTGATTAATTACCATTTGATCATCGCTTAAGCATTAACAGAACCCTTTTAGTTAACCCCACAAGGGTGGCTTCTCGGAATAATTCACCTGCAACAGCAGGACAAAAACCAGACGGTGTCTCAGGCACAACCAGAGTAGGAAAAAAGCAATGTGAAACCCAGCATTGGAGAATCCGGGTCCAAAATGCAATTCAGGAACAAGAAAGAAACGTGAAACCCCAAGAAGCCCTTCTACAATACTGGCTGGCTGACACCGCGGAGAGTGACGAGAGGATTCCCAGGCTGCCTCCTTCAGCTCCTGCTTCGAGAGGGTCCTCAGCCATCCTCTGCTGCCAGCCCCCTTCCAAGCCAAACTCTGGCGCTCAGGGTTCCCTTCTCACCAGGCTTTCAGAGACGTCACTCGGCCTTCCGGCGCCAGGCCATTACAGAGCTGCGTTAGCTACATGCCGACAGAGGCAAACGGTGCCAGGGAACAAGCACCTCGGTGACAGGGAGGCTGTGCGTGGCCACAGCTCTTTGGCCAGCTGCACTCGAGATCCATTGCTCGGGAGAGCCTCGGAGCTCACATCGCAATCCGTTCCCTGAAGAGCACTACCTGTTCTGGCCGTGTCTAGACCTCGCGTCTTCCCAATCACCGCAGTCAAGAATAGAAGGACAAAGTGCTGCCACCGAGTCCACTTTCGGACCCTCTGTACCTCCTTTCCTTCCTCATTACCTCTTTGTTGGCAGCAAAGCCCGTCGGGCCTCCCAGGTTCCACTGCCTTCCTCAGAGAGGACAGCTGCTCCCTACTTTAAGGAATCAACTGCCATGTGGCATCGAGGCCTCTCGGGAAGGCACCTAACGCACACACTGTAAGACTACCAATAGTTTGCCTGAAGAGCAGAGGATTGTTCATGTCCGGACAGCCACCCCATGGGATTTCCTTTGTGCTTTGCTCACCACTATTTGATTCTGCCTTCTGGCACTCCGCCGGCTTCACAGAGCTCTTCAGCAGTCACTCTGCAACCAACTCTTTTCTCCTTCCTGCACTAGAAACGCACTTGTCGGTCTCCAACAGTAGGGAAATTTGTTTTGATGAATGACATTTCTCAGGCCCCTTGCTACTCTCCTGTGGACCACATGGGATTTTTGTGCTCCGAGGGGCATGTGACGGGACTCAAGTCCTCAGGAAGGGGCACTGCTCTCACTGTGCTGAACTCCGTGGAGTGAATTCCTTACCGTGTGTTTGCAATCTCCATTTAAAAGGATTTCTTGGCGTATGCTGCAAGAAGGAAGCCTTCACTTGGTACAGCAGCAATAATGTTGGGGAGCAGTTTTGTGTTGTATGACACAAATCTGAGTGGAGTGGCCAACACACCGGAAGGCCGTGCTGCCATTCATCGAGACCTGGACAGGCTAGAGAATTGGGCGGAGAAGAAGCTAGTGAAGTTCAACAAGGGCAAATGTAGGGTCCTGCACCTGGGGAGGAATAACATCATGCACCGGTCCAGGTTAGGACTTGACCTGCTGGAGAGCAGCTCTGCAGAGAGAGACCTGGGAGTCCTGGTGGACAACGAGTTGACCATGAGCCAGCACTGTGCCCTTGTGGCCAAGAAGGGCAAGGGCATCCTGGGGTGCACTAAAAAGAGCGTGGCCAGGAGGTGGAGGGAGGCCATCCTCCCCCTCTGCTCTGCCCTGGTGAGGCCACATCTGGAGTGTGTGTCCAGTGCTGGGCTCCCCGGTTCAAGAAAGACAAGGAACTACAGGAGAGAGACCAGTGGAGGGCTACGAAGATGATTAGGGGACTGGAGCACCTCCCTGATGAGGAAAGGCTGAGAGACATCTGAGTCTGTTTAGCCTGGAGAAGACTGAGGGGGGATCTCATCAATGCTTATCAGTATCTAAAGGGCGGGTGTCCAGAGGAATGGGCCAGACTCTTTTCAGTGTTGCCCAGCGACAGGACAAGGGGCAACGGGCACAAACTGGAACACGGGAAATTCCACCTCCGCATGAGAAAAAACTTCTTTACTTTGAGAGTGCCAGGGCACTGGCACAGGCTGCCCAGAGAGGTGGTGGAGTCTCCTTCTCTGGAGATATTCCAAACCCGCCTGGAAGCGTTCCTGGGCACCCTGCTCTGGGTGAAGCTGCTTTGGCAGGGGGGCTGGATTAGATGATCTCCAGAGGTCCCTTCCAACCCATACCCTCCTGTCATTCTGTGAACAGGACCCCGAACTGGGCAACAGGGTATGACCTTTGGCTACTGTACAAACACCATCTACAGAAATCTTCATGTCACAAATAAAGACGTGTCACTGAACTTAGATTTAAAGAAAAGTAACTTTGCCACTTTACCCCAAGTCTATCAAACCTAGGCAGTGTGGATGAGAATTTGTTAGAGCCTTGTCCAGAACAAAACACTTGAAGCACCCTTTCTGCATGCCCTTCTGCGCGACCCCCTGGCTGATGCGCCAGGTCATAGCCATGTTCAGAACAAAACGGTTGAAGCTTGTCAAAAATCGCAGGGGCTGGGGTGCGTGGCGCTGGGAAGCGAGCTGCGAGGGCCATGCTGGGTGGGCGGGCGCAGCCCATATTGCCGGGAGATGGACGGCAGCACCCACTGCACTGTGCCGGGCCAGGCTGCCCTCCAAGGGGCAGGGGCAGAGACCACCGGTCCCGGTGGGTGTGAGCTTCCCCCGGGGAAACTGAGCAGGCTGTGGGGCCAGCGAGGCCCCAAGCACCCGGCCATGGTGCTGGGCAGCCGGCCAAGGCCAGCCCGCCAGGAGGGAGGTGGTCTGGGGAAGGTGCTGCCAAGCCCCGGGGAGAGGACAACCCTCTGGGCCCAGCCCCTAACGCTGCCCCTCCAGAAAGGGAGAGGAGGAGGAGGAGGAGGAAGCCGAGAAATGAGTGTGGAATCACCCCGTGCTGAGGTTAACGGCCAACTTTATTGTGCTGAAGGAGGCGGATCAGGGCCAGCACTCGGGGACACAGCACGGCTGGTCCTGCGTCGTCGTCCGGGTCGGCTGTAGGGAATTTGGGCCCGACGCTGTACGCGAGACCTTTCCCTCATCCGCACGGGCCCGGGGATGCTGGAACGGCTGCCGCTGTTGAGTGCTGGGGAGCTGCAGGAAGACCCCGATGGCAGCTGGCTGGCGGTGCTGGGGCTGTTGGTGTTGGGTACCAGGGAGCGGAGGGACGGCCCCAGCTCCGCCTGGCTGGGGGTGCTGCTCTCAGCACTTGTTGCAGACACGCGGCTCCTGGCACATCGTCTTCTTGGCTGGATGTAGAGATTTTGGGCCCGATGTTGCACGCGGGAGTGGTTTCGCGTGCAGTCAGGTCCAGTCGGGCTGGAGCAGATCCCACTTTCGAGTGGTGGGGAGCCATGGGATAGCCTTGATGCCACCTGGCTACCAGTGCAGAGGCTACTGGTCCCACGTAGAGAGCCATGGGAAGGCTCTGCTTCTGACTGACAGGCTGTGCTGGGGCTGCTGGTCACAGGTGCCAGGGAGCCTTGGGAAGACCCTGATGCAGACTGGATCCCACTCTCGAGTGCTGGGGAGCTGTGGGACTGCCTTGATTCCGCCTGGCTACCGGTACCTGGGCTGCTGCTCCCAGGTGCTGGGGAGCCCCGGGAAGGCCCCGCTCCTGCCCGGCTGGGGCCGGCGAGCTCCGAGGTGGCACTGGAGGCTGTAAGGGGAAGCAGGAAGGTCAAGGGCACGGCCCCCCAGGCCCGGGGCAGGATAGGCCAGGAGCGGTGCCCCCAGCCCTCCTGGAGCAGAGAGGCTCTGCCAAGCCCACCCTGGGCACCCGCTGCCAGGCCTCGCCTGGCCCCTGGCCCCCGGGCACCCGGGTGCTTTGCCTCTTACCGGTGCCCAGGCCAGCACAGCTGTCGCACTCCCAGCTGGCCGTGCTGCTGCTCAAAGAGGAGCAGTGTCTGTGGGTGCCCTCGGCAGCACAGGAGGAGCACAGGAGCAGTTCCCAGGGCCTGGGGAAGAAAACACGTCCATGGCTGTGAGGACAAAGTGACCACAGCACGGGACTGTCTGGCAGAGCTCTCGCTCTCAGTCCTTGCGCTTGAAGCCCTCGGCCAGACTGAGATCCCGTGCAGAGCCCCAGGGTGCAGCGTTGGCAACTTACCCCCCTTCCTCTGCCTGCTCCCTGCCTCCTGGACAAAGGCAAACACTGGCATCGCAGCGGCTGTGCCTCTCTCTTTCTCCTGCGTATGCCTGGCCGTCCTCCCATGATGGTAGACTGATGGAGAAAGCAAAACTGATGAGCCCCCGCTACCCGGCATGAGGCAGATGCAGGGCGTCCCTGCTCTTCCCCCCCTGCCAGTTTTCCAACTCCTGCCTGAAGCTGTAGCCCAGACTCATGGCACAGCGGAGGACCAGGACTGCTGGCTGGGGCAGGCCCTGGCACGGCACAGCGCTTGCACCCTCCTGTCTCATGAGCCAGGCAGAAGGACACCAACCTGAAGGGCATTCGGATCCCCATGATGAGCATTTCTGGGAGAAATGCACTCCTGTCTCTGCAGAGCGGGCACCGGAAGCAAAAAATTCCAGCGTTCAGAGCCTGTGCCTGCAGGAGAAACATAAGGAGCCCAAGTAAGGCCCTGGTGGTGCTGAGCGCCTGCCGTGCCCCAGGGGCGAGGGGATGGCTCCTACCTGGATGCAGCCCCTGTGGAACCAGGCGTGTTTGCAGGCGGGGCACACCATGGTGCCGTAGGACTTTTGGTCCCCCACAGGCTCCAGGCAGATGAGGCAGGTGGTGTTCTCCTCCGGAGCCGCCTCCACTGCCTGCTCTGGGCGGTGCTCCCAGCAGAGGGACCTGCGGGTCAGAGGAGAGGGATGGGTGAGGTGAGAAGTGCTGGGCCCTTCTTTCCCGGTGGTGGTGGGGAGGAGGTGAGAGGAGGTACCTGTATGGAGACAGGAACTGGGTGACGCATCCACCCTCCCCGGCACAGGGGAGATGGAAGCTGCGCCTGCAGCCCATCATCGAGCAGGTGATGGTGGCCCCGCTCTCACCGCAGACGAAGCAGTACTGGAAAGAGCAGAGCAGCCCCGTCAGCAGCAACGTCAGGGCCTCCACAGCCAGCCCCACACCTCCGGGCAGAGCGCGGGATGCGGCCGCGGCTGGGTCACAGCCCGCAGCTGCGCCTGGCGGAGGAGGCTCTGTGCTGGAGCCTCTGTGGAGCTGCTGGGAGCAAGACGTTTGTGCCAGAGGTGCTTGGAAGGGCGGGGATTTCTTTCCTGGGGTCTGGGCTAAGCTCTGCCAAACCTCTCCTGGCACCCATCTCCCTGCTCTTTTCAGATCCTCACCTTGCGTTCTGCACACCGGATCGCACGCTGAATATCCTCAGGGACGAATCCCCTGAATCCCTCGTCCTCGTCCCATTGCCGAAAAAGCTGGTTGGCAAAAAACTGCAGAGGAGAAAAGAGGAGGAGGTGATGAGCAGAGCGGGGCAGGGACTGCCTGTCGGACAGCTGGAGGGAGCCCCGAGGGAACTCACCAGGCAAAACTCATGGGCGCAGAGCCCATGCTTCTGCAGCTTGCGCCCGCAGATGCCCGGGTCAGCCTCTGCCCGGCGGCACAGCATGCATGCTGGAGGGGAGAGAGCAAACGGCACCAGGAATGAGCACCTCTGCGGGGCCGGGGGAAGCGTCCCTGAGGGATTGCCCCCAAGGGCCTGTCTGTCCCTGCCCAGCCGGGCCAGTGCAGGCAGGGGTGTCCCAGCAGGTGTCCACTGCCCAGCCTGGGCCCCGCTCCCCCGGGGCGCTCGGGGACCTCCTGCCTCCCCCCCGCCACCGCTCTTGGCCCCACGCTGACCGCCGCGATGGCCCCTCTGCCAGGCTTGGGGAGGGATGCTTTGCTCTCACCCTGCTCCATGGAGTCGGGAGCCATCTCCTCCGTGGCTGACATGGCACACGACGACGGTGAGCGTTTGGAGAGTCCCTGTCCCAGCAGCGCTGGGCTGTCTCCTCCAAATGCTCCTCCGCTGACCCTGCGGGAGAAGCGGGACGTGGGTGAGCTTGCAGCACAGGCCCAGAGCCCCGAGGTGTGGGGCTCCCTCCTCCCCTGGCAGCCCCGCGCAAGCCCCGTCCCTCCCCTGCCCTCTCCTCACCTCTCCAGGTCAGACTGATGCCCGGCCGCGGCCTTTTTGTAGCCTTGGCGCCAGCGTGTCACAGCGGCCACTGTGACATCAGCACCATTGTCCTGCGTGCGCCCCAAACACGGACAGGGATGCCCTCGGCCACCTGCCACCCACTGTGCCTTGGAGTCAGGCAAAATCCTACTGGGCAGCCTGCTCCAGGGGACCCTGCTTGAGCTGGCGCTTGGACTCAATGGTCCCAAGAGGTGTTTTCAAAGTTCTATAGCGCAAAATGGATTCTGAGGAAAGGGAAAAAAACAACATCCCAAACCCAAAATGAAAACGTGACTGAGACGAATTTCGGAAGGCACAGAGAGGAAAACAAAAGGAACAGAACTCCAGAGAAAATACAGACTTTCTTCTTCATCTACGTGATACTTTGGCTATTTCCTTTTCCATCTTCTGTCCTCTAACTTGTCCCTCTCACAACAAGACTGGTTTCATCCTTCTTATCTCAGCAGTGTATTTCCCCAATCCTTGACTTGCCATTTAAACTCTGGTTTACCTGAAATAAACAACAGGGATTCTCAGTGGAAGAGACTTGCACAAGCCTCTCGACTGCTGACCATTCACCTCTACCAGTGCCCACAGCCATCTCCTAACACACCTGAGCTTCCCGTCCTTCTGCGAGGGAAAGATTCTAGAAAAGTCTAGGAAGGAGCAGGCAGGACAGGGAAGACTGAAACCTTCCCTTGCTCGCCGCCTTCCTGAAGGCCTACGAGGATGTCTCGTGGAGCAATAGAAGAAAACCCGACCGGAGGGAAGTGCAGAGCAGAGGCCATTTACCCTCAGAAACTTACTGTACCTGGGCTCGGTACTTACCGTAGAGGGCAGGCAAAGGAGCTGTTTCTTCAGTCCCTGGGGGGCTTTGGCAACGGTGCTGCAGTACAAGCTCTGATCCAAGGTCAGGAGGAGTCCCCAGGGGAAGGCAGCCCAGGCTGCGGGCTCAGGTGAGCGCCCCGGCAGCAGGGCCATTTCCTCAGCAAGCGCCGCGGAGCCCACCACTGACCCTGCCAGGTGTGAGGGTGCTCCCAGGGCCGGACTGAAATCCTCATTTAATCATCGTTTAAATTGCCTCTTAAGCCACTGCCAAACCACTGTTTCGGACTTGCGGGTGATGTGGTGGTTGGAGGCCGTCTTGGCTATAGTGATCATGAAATGATAGAGATCCTTTCCTTCCTCATTGCCTCTTTGTTGGCAGCAAAGCCCGTCGGGCCTCCCAGGTTCCACTGCCTTCCTCAGAGAGGACAGCTGCTTCCTACTTTAAGGAATCAACTTCTGTGTGGCCTCAAGGCCTCTCAGGAAGGCACCTAACGCACACACCGTAAGATTACCCATAGTTTGCCTGAAGAGCAGAGGATTGTTCATGTCCGGACAGCCACCCCATGGGATTTCCTTTGTGCTTTGCTCACCATTATTCTTTGATTCTGCCTTCTAGCTCTTCGCCAGTTTCCACAGAGCTCTTCAGCAGCCACTCTGCAACCAGCAACCAGAAGGCTGTGCTGCCATTCATCAAGACTTTGGGTTGAGAGTTTGCATCCCATCTCTCTGTACTCTGCCAAAACTCTCCCCTTGGCTCAGTCTTGTGCCAGCCGCTGCCTGATCTGAAAGGCCGTGGTCTCTCCTCTGGGCAGAGCCCAGGGCTGGTGGCCACTCACTGGGCAAGACTCCCTGGCAAGAGGGTGTGGGGCAGCTTCGGAGGCCGTGGGTGGGAGTGTTGATCTGTTTGAGCGTGAAAAGGCTCTGCAGAGGGACCTGGACAGGCTGGATCCATGGGCTGTCAAGCAGTGGAAAACACTGCCCAGGGAAGTGGCTGAGTCACCATCCCTGGAGGTATTTCAAAGACGTGTAGACGTGGCGCTTAGGGACATGGTTTAGTGGTGGACTTGGTAGAGTTAGAGTAACAGTTGGCCTCGACGATCTTAAGGGTCTTCTCCAACCTCAATGATTCTATGATTCTGATTACCGATTAATTATTAGCTAATCACCATTTGATTACCATTGGATTTTCATTCAAGCATTGATTAATTACCATTTGATCATCGCTTAAGCATTAACAGAACCCTTTTAGTTAACCCCACAAGGGTGGCTTCTCGGAATAATTCACCTGCAACAGCAGGACAAAAACCAGACGGTGTCTCAGGCACAACCAGAGTAGGAAAAAAGCAATGTGAAACCCAGCATTGGAGAATCCGGGTCCAAAATGCAATTCAGGAACAAGAAAGAAACGTGAAACCCCAAGAAGCCCTTCTACAATACTGGCTGGCTGACACCGCGGAGAGTGACGAGAGGATTCCCAGGCTGCCTCCTTCAGCTCCTGCTTCGAGAGGGTCCTCAGCCATCCTCTGCTGCCAGCCCCCTTCCAAGCCAAACTCTGGCGCTCAGGGTTCCCTTCTCACCAGGCTTTCAGAGACGTCACTCGGCCTTCCGGCGCCAGGCCATTACAGAGCTGCGTTAGCTACATGCCGACAGAGGCAAACGGTGCCAGGGAACAAGCACCTCGGTGACAGGGAGGCTGTGCGTGGCCACAGCTCTTTGGCCAGCTGCACTCGAGATCCATTGCTCGGGAGAGCCTCGGAGCTCACATCGCAATCCGTTCCCTGAAGAGCACTACCTGTTCTGGCCGTGTCTAGACCTCGCGTCTTCCCAATCACCGCAGTCAAGAATAGAAGGACAAAGTGCTGCCACCGAGTCCACTTTCGGACCCTCTGTACCTCCTTTCCTTCCTCATTACCTCTTTGTTGGCAGCAAAGCCCGTCGGGCCTCCCAGGTTCCACTGCCTTCCTCAGAGAGGACAGCTGCTCCCTACTTTAAGGAATCAACTGCCATGTGGCATCGAGGCCTCTCGGGAAGGCACCTAACGCACACACTGTAAGACTACCAATAGTTTGCCTGAAGAGCAGAGGATTGTTCATGTCCGGACAGCCACCCCATGGGATTTCCTTTGTGCTTTGCTCACCACTATTTGATTCTGCCTTCTGGCACTCCGCCGGCTTCACAGAGCTCTTCAGCAGTCACTCTGCAACCAACTCTTTTCTCCTTCCTGCACTAGAAACGCACTTGTCGGTCTCCAACAGTAGGGAAATTTGTTTTGATGAATGACATTTCTCAGGCCCCTTGCTACTCTCCTGTGGACCACATGGGATTTTTGTGCTCCGAGGGGCATGTGACGGGACTCAAGTCCTCAGGAAGGGGCACTGCTCTCACTGTGCTGAACTCCGTGGAGTGAATTCCTTACCGTGTGTTTGCAATCTCCATTTAAAAGGATTTCTTGGCGTATGCTGCAAGAAGGAAGCCTTCACTTGGTACAGCAGCAATAATGTTGGGGAGCAGTTTTGTGTTGTATGACACAAATCTGAGTGGAGTGGCCAACACACCGGAAGGCCGTGCTGCCATTCATCGAGACCTGGACAGGCTAGAGAATTGGGCGGAGAAGAAGCTAGTGAAGTTCAACAAGGGCAAATGTAGGGTCCTGCACCTGGGGAGGAATAACATCATGCACCGGTCCAGGTTAGGACTTGACCTGCTGGAGAGCAGCTCTGCAGAGAGAGACCTGGGAGTCCTGGTGGACAACGAGTTGACCATGAGCCAGCACTGTGCCCTTGTGGCCAAGAAGGGCAAGGGCATCCTGGGGTGCACTAAAAAGAGCGTGGCCAGGAGGTGGAGGGAGGCCATCCTCCCCCTCTGCTCTGCCCTGGTGAGGCCACATCTGGAGTGTGTGTCCAGTGCTGGGCTCCCCGGTTCAAGAAAGACAAGGAACTACAGGAGAGAGACCAGTGGAGGGCTACGAAGATGATTAGGGGACGGGAGCACCTCCCTGATGAGGAAAGGCTGAGAGACATCTGAGTCTGTTTAGCCTGGAGAAGACTGAGGGGGGATCTCATCAATGCTTATCAGTATCTAAAGGGCGGGTGTCCAGAGGAATGGGCCAGACTCTTTTCAGTGTTGCCCAGCGACAGGACAAGGGGCAACGGGCACAAACTGGAACACGGGAAATTCCACCTCCACATGAGAAAAAACTTCTTTACTTTGAGAGTGCCAGGGCACTGGCACAGGCTGCCCAGAGAGGTGGTGGAGTCTCCTTCTCTGGAGATATTCCAAACCCGCCTGGAAGCGTTCCTGGGCACCCTGCTCTGGGTGAAGCTGCTTTGGCAGGGGGGCTGGATTAGATGATCTCCAGAGGTCCCTTCCAACCCATACCCTCCTGTCATTCTGTGAACAGGACCCCGAACTGGGCAACAGGGTATGACCTTTGGCTACTGTACAAACACCATCTACAGAAATCTTCATGTCACAAATAAAGACGTGTCACTGAACTTAGATTTAAAGAAAAGTAACTTTGCCACTTTACCCCAAGTCTATCAAACCTAGGCAGTGTGGATGAGAATTTGTTAGAGCCTTGTCCAGAACAAAACACTTGAAGCACCCTTTCTGCATGCCCTTCTGCGCGACCCCCTGGCTGACGCGCCAGGTCATAGCCATGTTCAGAACAAAACGGTTGAAGCTTGTCAAAAATCGCAGGGGCTGGGGTGCGTGGCGCTGGGAAGCGAGCTGCGAGGGCCATGCTGGGTGGGCGGGCGCAGCCCATATTGCCGGGAGATGGACGGCAGCACCCACTGCACTGTGCCGGGCCAGGCTGCCCTCCAAGGGGCAGGGGCAGAGACCACCGGTCCCGGTGGGTGTGAGCTTCCCCCGGGGAAACTGAGCAGGCTGTGGGGCCAGCGAGGCCCCAAGCACCCGGCCATGGTGCTGGGCAGCCGGCCGAGGCCAGCCCGCCAGGAGGGAGGTGGTCTGGGGAAGGTGCTGCCAAGCCCCGGGGAGAGGACAACCCTCTGGGCCCAGCCCCTAACGCTGCCCCTCCAGAAAGGGAGAGGAGGAGGAGGAGGAGGAAGCCGAGAAATGAGTGTGGAATCACCCCGTGCTGAGGTTAACGGCCAACTTTATTGTGCTGAAGGAGGCGGATCAGGGCCAGCACTCGGGGACACAGCACGGCTGGTCCTGCGTCGTCGTCCGGGTCGGCTGTAGGGAATTTGGGCCCGACGCTGTACGCGAGACCTTTCCCTCATCCGCACGGGCCCGGGGATGCTGGAACGGCTGCCGCTGTTGAGTGCTGGGGAGCTGCAGGAAGACCCCGATGGCAGCTGGCTGGCGGTGCTGGGGCTGCTGGTGTTGGGTACCGGGGAGCGCAGGGATGGCGCCAGCCCTGCCTGGTTGGGGGTGCTGCTCTCAGCACTTGTTGCAGGCACGGGGCTCCTGGCACGTCGTCTTCGGGGCCGGATGTAGAGATTTTGGGCCCGACGTTGCATGCGGGAGAGATCTCGCACCCGCATGGGCCCAGGGGTGCTGGAGCCGCTGCTGCCCTCAGGCGCTGGGGAGTCACAGGATAACCCCACTGGCAGCTGGCTGGTGGTGCTGGGGCTGCTGTTCCCAGGTGCTGGGGAGCCCCGGGAAGGCCCCGCTGCTGCCTGGCCTGGGGTGCTGGGGCCGGCGAGCTCCGAGGTGGCACTGGAGGCTGTAAGGGGAAGCAGGAAGGTCAAGGGCACGGCCCCCCAGGCCCGGGGCAGGATAGGCCAGGAGCGGTGCCCCCAGCCCTCCTGGAGCAGAGAGGCTCTGCCAAGCCCACCCTGGGCACCCACTGCCAGGCCTCGCCTGGCCCCTGGCCCCCAGGCACCCGGGTGCTTTGCCTCTTACCGGTGCCCAGGCCAGCACAGCTGTCGCACTCCCAGCTGGCCGTGCTGCTGCTCAAAGAGGAGCAGTGTCTGTGGGTGCCCTCGGCAGCACAGGAGGAGCACAGGAGCAGTTCCCAGGGCCTGGGGAAGAAAACACGTCCATGGCTGTGAGGACAAAGTGACCACAGCACGGGACTGTCTGGCAGAGCTCTTGCTCTCAGTCCTTGCGCTTGAAGCCCTCGGCCAGACTGAGATCCCGTGCAGAGCCCCAGGGTGCAGCGTTGGCAACTTACCCCCCTTCCTCTGCCTGCTCCCTGCCTCCTGGACAAAGGCAAACACTGGCATCACAGCGGCTGTGCCTCTCTCTTTCTCCTGCGTATGCCTGGCCGTCCTCCCATGATGGTAGACTGATGGAGAAAGGAAAACTGATGAGCCCCCGCTACCCTGGCATAAGGCAGATGCAGGGCGTCCCTGCTCTTCCCCCCCTGCCCTTTTTCCAACTCCTGCCTGAAGCTGTAGCCCAGACTCATGGCACAGCGGAGGACCAGGACTGCTGGCTGGGGCAGGCCCTGGCACGGCACAGCGCTTGCACCCTCCTGTCTCATGAGCCAGGCAGGACACCAACCTCTTGGGGATTCGGATGCCCATGTTGAGCATTTCCATCATAAATCGATGTTCATTGCGACAAAGTGGGCAGCAGAAGCTGAAGTAGCCAACGTGGATGGCATGAGCCTGGATGCAGCCCCTGTGGAACCAGGCATGTTTGCAGGCAGGGCACACCATGGTGCCGTAGGACTTTTGGTCCCCCACAGGCTCCAGGCAGATGAGGCAGGTGGTGTTCTCCTCCGGAGCCGCCTCCACTGCCTGCTCTGGGCGGTGCTCCCAGCAGAAGGCCCTGGGGAGCAGAGGAAAGGGATGGGTGAGGTGAGAAGTGCTGGGTCCTTCTCCTGGTGGTGGCGATGAGGCTAGAGGCGGTGTGAAGGAGCCCCAGCAATTGCCCTGCTCTGGCTCTGCCTGTGACCGCCCGCGTAGAACTCTCACTGGGGGTTCCTTTCTGGTTTTGCTGATGCGGGCAGGAAGGGGACTGAGGGCAAAGAGGCTCCTCCGCGAGGGCCGGCTGGTCTTACCTGTAGAGCTCAAAGTACTGGGTGACGCATCCACCCTCCATGGCACAGGGGAGATGGAAGCTGCGCTCGCAGCCCGTCTCCCGGCAGGTGATGGTGGCCCCGCTCTCACCACAGACGAAGCAGTGCTGGAAAGAGCAGAGCAGCCCCATCAGAAGCAGCCTCAGGGCCTCCACAGCCAGCCCCACACCTCCGGGCAGAGCGCGGGATGCGGCCGCGGCTGGGTCACAGCCCGCAGCTGCGCCTGGCGGAGGAGGCTCCTGTGCTGGAGCCTCTGTGGAGCTGCTGGGAGCAAGACGTTTGTGCCAGAGGTGCTTGGAAGGGCGGGGATTTCATTCCCGCGTTCCGGGCTAGAGCTCTGGCAAACCTCTCCTGGCACAGATCTCCCTACTCTTCTCAGATCCTCACCTTCTCTTCTGCCCGCTTGATCATGCGTCTTACATCCTGAGGGCAAACCCCATCCCTACGCCCTGGCTGAAGAAGCCCGTTGGCAAAAAACTGAAGAGAATAAAACAGGAGGAGGTGATGAGCAGAGCGGGGCAGGGACTGCCTGTCGGAAAGCTGGAGGGAGCCCCGAGGGAACTCACCAGGCAAAACTCATGGGCGCAGAGCCCATGCTTCTGCAGCTTGCGCCTGCAGATGCCCGGGTCAGCCTCTGCCCGGCGGCACAGCATGCATGCTGGAGGGGAGAGAGCAAACGGCACCAGGAATGAGCACCTCTGCGGGGCCGGGGGAAGCGTCCCTGAGGGATTGCCCCCAAGGGCCTGTCTGTCCCTGCCCAGCCGGGCCAGTGCAGGCAGGGGTGTCCCAGCAGGTGCCCACTGCCCAGCCTGGGCCCCGCTCCCCCGGGGCGCTCGGGGACCTCCTGCCTCCCCCCCGCCACCGCTCTTGGCCCCACGCTGACCGCCGCGATGGCCCCTCTGCCAGGCTTGGGGAGGGATGCTTTGCTCTCACCCTGCTCCATGGAGTCGGGAGCCATCTCCTCCGTGGCTGACATGGCACACGACGACGGTGAGCGTTTGAAGAGTCCCTGTCCCAGCAGCGCTGGGCTGTCTCCTCCAAATGCTCCTCCGCTGACCCTGCGGGAGAAGCGGGACGTGGGTGAGCTTGCAGCACAGGCCCAGAGCCCCGAGGTGTGGGGCTCCCTCCTCCCCTGGCAGCCCCGCGCAAGCCCCGTCCCTCCCCTGCCCTCTCCTCACCTCTCCAGGTCAGACTGATGCCCGGCCGCGGCCTTTTTGTAGCCTTGGCGCCAGCGTGTCACAGCGGCCACTGTGACATCAGCACCATTGTCCTGCGTGCGCCCCAAACACGGACAGGGATGCCCTCGGCCACCTGCCACCCACTGTGCCTTGGAGTCAGGCAAAATCCTACTGGGCAGCCTGCTCCAGGGGACCCTGCTTGAGCTGGCGCTTGGACTCAATGGTCCCAAGAGGTGTTTTCAAAGTTCTATAGCGCAAAATGGATTCTGAGGAAAGGGAAAAAAACAACATCCCAAACCCAAAATGAAAACGTGACTGAGACGAATTTCGGAAGGCACAGAGAGGAAAACAAAAGGAACAGAACTCCAGAGAAAATACAGACTTTCTTCTTCATCTACGTGATACTTTGGCTATTTCCTTTTCCATCTTCTGTCCTCTAACTTGTCCCTCTCACAACAAGACTGGTTTCATCCTTCTTATCTCAGCAGTGTATTTCCCCAATCCTTGACTTGCCATTTAAACTCTGGTTTACCTGAAATAAACAACAGGGATTCTCAGTGGAAGAG
Source organism: Chroicocephalus ridibundus (assembly GCF_963924245.1). Taxonomy (NCBI): domain Eukaryota; kingdom Metazoa; phylum Chordata; class Aves; order Charadriiformes; family Laridae; genus Chroicocephalus; species Chroicocephalus ridibundus. The sequence goes on along the minus strand of NC_086293.1, from coordinate 5,116,887 downwards.
ACTTGCACAAGCCTCTCGACTGCTGACCATTCACCTCTACCAGTGCCCACAGCCATCTCCTAACACACCTGAGCTTCCCGTCCTTCTGCGAGGGAAAGATTCTAGAAAAGTCTAGGAAGGAGCAGGCAGGACAGGGAAGACTGAAACCTTCCCTTGCTCGCCGCCTTCCTGAAGGCCTACGAGGATGTCTCGTGGAGCAATAGAAGAAAACCCGACCGGAGGGAAGTGCAGAGCAGAGGCCATTTACCCTCAGAAACTTACTGTACCTGGGCTCGGTACTTACCGTAGAGGGCAGGCAAAGGAGCTGTTTCTTCAGTCCCTGGGGGGCTTTGGCAACGGTGCTGCAGTACAAGCTCTGATCCAAGGTCAGGAGGAGTCCCCAGGGGAAGGCAGCCCAGGCTGCGGGCTCAGGTGAGCGCCCCGGCAGCAGGGCCATTTCCTCAGCAAGCGCCGCGGAGCCCACCACTGACCCTGCCAGGTGTGAGGGTGCTCCCAGGGCCGGACTGAAATCCTCATTTAATCATCGTTTAAATTGCCTCTTAAGCCACTGCCAAACCACTGTTTCGGACTTGCGGGTGATGTGGTGGTTGGAGGCCGTCTTGGCTATAGTGATCATGAAATGATAGAGATCCTTTCCTTCCTCATTGCCTCTTTGTTGGCAGCAAAGCCCGTCGGGCCTCCCAGGTTCCACTGCCTTCCTCAGAGAGGACAGCTGCTTCCTACTTTAAGGAATCAACTTCTGTGTGGCCTCAAGGCCTCTCAGGAAGGCACCTAACGCACACACCGTAAGATTACCCATAGTTTGCCTGAAGAGCAGAGGATTGTTCATGTCCGGACAGCCACCCCATGGGATTTCCTTTGTGCTTTGCTCACCATTATTCTTTGATTCTGCCTTCTAGCTCTTCGCCAGTTTCCACAGAGCTCTTCAGCAGCCACTCTGCAACCAGCAACCAGAAGGCTGTGCTGCCATTCATCAAGACTTTGGGTTGAGAGTTTGCATCCCATCTCTCTGTACTCTGCCAAAACTCTCCCCTTGGCTCAGTCTTGTGCCAGCCGCTGCCTGATCTGAAAGGCCGTGGTCTCTCCTCTGGGCAGAGCCCAGGGCTGGTGGCCACTCACTGGGCAAGACTCCCTGGCAAGAGGGTGTGGGGCAGCTTCGGAGGCCGTGGGTGGGAGTGTTGATCTGTTTGAGCGTGAAAAGGCTCTGCAGAGGGACCTGGACAGGCTGGATCCATGGGCTGTCAAGCAGTGGAAAACACTGCCCAGGGAAGTGGCTGAGTCACCATCCCTGGAGGTATTTCAAAGACGTGTAGACGTGGCGCTTAGGGACATGGTTTAGTGGTGGACTTGGTAGAGTTAGAGTAACAGTTGGCCTCGACGATCTTAAGGGTCTTCTCCAACCTCAATGATTCTATGATTCTGATTACCGCTTAATTATTAGCTAATCACCATTTGATTACCATTGGATTTTCATTCAAGCATTGATTAATTACCATTTGATCATCGCTTAAGCATTAACAGAACCCTTTTAGTTAACCCCACAAGGGTGGCTTCTCGGAATAATTCACCTGCAACAGCAGGACAAAAACCAGACGGTGTCTCAGGCACAACCAGAGTAGGAAAAAAGCAATGTGAAACCCAGCATTGGAGAATCCGGGTCCAAAATGCAATTCAGGAACAAGAAAGAAACGTGAAACCCCAAGAAGCCCTTCTACAATACTGGCTGGCTGACACCGCGGAGAGTGACGAGAGGATTCCCAGGCTGCCTCCTTCAGCTCCTGCTTCGAGAGGGTCCTCAGCCATCCTCTGCTGCCAGCCCCCTTCCAAGCCAAACTCTGGCGCTCAGGGTTCCCTTCTCACCAGGCTTTCAGAGACGTCACTCGGCCTTCCGGCGCCAGGCCATTACAGAGCTGCGTTAGCTACATGCCGACAGAGGCAAACGGTGCCAGGGAACAAGCACCTCGGTGACAGGGAGGCTGTGCGTGGCCACAGCTCTTTGGCCAGCTGCACTCGAGATCCATTGCTCGGGAGAGCCTCGGAGCTCACATCGCAATCCGTTCCCTGAAGAGCACTACCTGTTCTGGCCGTGTCTAGACCTCGCGTCTTCCCAATCACCGCAGTCAAGAATAGAAGGACAAAGTGCTGCCACCGAGTCCACTTTCGGACCCTCTGTACCTCCTTTCCTTCCTCATTACCTCTTTGTTGGCAGCAAAGCCCGTCGGGCCTCCCAGGTTCCACTGCCTTCCTCAGAGAGGACAGCTGCTCCCTACTTTAAGGAATCAACTGCCATGTGGCATCGAGGCCTCTCGGGAAGGCACCTAACGCACACACTGTAAGACTACCAATAGTTTGCCTGAAGAGCAGAGGATTGTTCATGTCCGGACAGCCACCCCATGGGATTTCCTTTGTGCTTTGCTCACCACTATTTGATTCTGCCTTCTGGCACTCCGCCGGCTTCACAGAGCTCTTCAGCAGTCACTCTGCAACCAACTCTTTTCTCCTTCCTGCACTAGAAACGCACTTGTCGGTCTCCAACAGTAGGGAAATTTGTTTTGATGAATGACATTTCTCAGGCCCCTTGCTACTCTCCTGTGGACCACATGGGATTTTTGTGCTCCGAGGGGCATGTGACGGGACTCAAGTCCTCAGGAAGGGGCACTGCTCTCACTGTGCTGAACTCCGTGGAGTGAATTCCTTACCGTGTGTTTGCAATCTCCATTTAAAAGGATTTCTTGGCGTATGCTGCAAGAAGGAAGCCTTCACTTGGTACAGCAGCAATAATGTTGGGGAGCAGTTTTGTGTTGTATGACACAAATCTGAGTGGAGTGGCCAACACACCGGAAGGCCGTGCTGCCATTCATCGAGACCTGGACAGGCTAGAGAATTGGGCGGAGAAGAAGCTAGTGAAGTTCAACAAGGGCAAATGTAGGGTCCTGCACCTGGGGAGGAATAACATCATGCACCGGTCCAGGTTAGGACTTGACCTGCTGGAGAGCAGCTCTGCAGAGAGAGACCTGGGAGTCCTGGTGGACAACGAGTTGACCATGAGCCAGCACTGTGCCCTTGTGGCCAAGAAGGGCAAGGGCATCCTGGGGTGCACTAAAAAGAGCGTGGCCAGGAGGTGGAGGGAGGCCATCCTCCCCCTCTGCTCTGCCCTGGTGAGGCCACATCTGGAGTGTGTGTCCAGTGCTGGGCTCCCCGGTTCAAGAAAGACAAGGAACTACAGGAGAGAGACCAGTGGAGGGCTACGAAGATGATTAGGGGACTGGAGCACCTCCCTGATGAGGAAAGGCTGAGAGACATCTGAGTCTGTTTAGCCTGGAGAAGACTGAGGGGGGATCTCATCAATGCTTATCAGTATCTAAAGGGCGGGTGTCCAGAGGAATGGGCCAGACTCTTTTCAGTGTTGCCCAGCGACAGGACAAGGGGCAACGGGCACAAACTGGAACACGGGAAATTCCACCTCCGCATGAGAAAAAACTTCTTTACTTTGAGAGTGCCAGGGCACTGGCACAGGCTGCCCAGAGAGGTGGTGGAGTCTCCTTCTCTGGAGATATTCCAAACCCGCCTGGAAGCGTTCCTGGGCACCCTGCTCTGGGTGAAGCTGCTTTGGCAGGGGGGCTGGATTAGATGATCTCCAGAGGTCCCTTCCAACCCATACCCTCCTGTCATTCTGTGAACAGGACCCCGAACTGGGCAACAGGGTATGACCTTTGGCTACTGTACAAACACCATCTACAGAAATCTTCATGTCACAAATAAAGACGTGTCACTGAACTTAGATTTAAAGAAAAGTAACTTTGCCACTTTACCCCAAGTCTATCAAACCTAGGCAGTGTGGATGAGAATTTGTTAGAGCCTTGTCCAGAACAAAACACTTGAAGCACCCTTTCTGCATGCCCTTCTGCGCGACCCCCTGGCTGACGCACCAGGTCATAGCCATGTTCAGAACAAAACGGTTGAAGCTTGTCAAAAATCGCAGGGGCTGGGGTGCGTGGCGCTGGGAAGCGAGCTGCGAGGGCCATGCTGGGTGGGCGGGCGCAGCCCATATTGCCGGGAGATGGACGGCAGCACCCACTGCACTGTGCCGGGCCAGGCTGCCCTCCAAGGGGCAGGGGCAGAGACCACCGGTCCCGGTGGGTGTGAGCTTCCCCCGGGGAAACTGAGCAGGCTGTGGGGCCAGCGAGGCCCCAAGCACCCGGCCATGGTGCTGGGCAGCCGGCCAAGGCCAGCCCGCCAGGAGGGAGGTGGTCTGGGGAAGGTGCTGCCAAGCCCCGGGGAGAGGACAACCCTCTGGGCCCAGCCCCTAACGCTGCCCCTCCAGAAAGGGAGAGGAGGAGGAGGAGGAGGAAGCCGAGAAATGAGTGTGGAATCACCCCGTGCTGAGGTTAACGGCCAACTTTATTGTGCTGAAGGAGGCGGATCAGGGCCAGCACTCGGGGACACAGCACGGCTGGTCCTGCGTCGTCGTCCGGGTCGGCTGTAGGGAATTTGGGCCCGACGCTGTACGCGAGACCTTTCCCTCATCCGCACGGGCCCGGGGATGCTGGAACGGCTGCCGCTGTTGAGTGCTGGGGAGCTGCAGGAAGACCCCGATGGCAGCTGGCTGGCGGTGCTGGGGCTGCTGGTGTTGGGTACCGGGGAGCGCAGGGATGGCGCCAGCCCTGCCTGGTTGGGGGTGCTGCTCTCAGCACTTGTTGCAGGCACGGGGCTCCTGGCACGTTGTCTTTGGGGCCGGATGTAGAGATTTTGGGCCCGACGTTGCATGCGGGAGAGATCTCGCACCTGCATGGGCCCAGGGGTGCTGGAGCCGCTGCTGCCCTCAGGCGCTGGGGAGTCACAGGATAACCCCACTGGCAGCTGGCTGGTGGTGCTGGGGCTGCTGTTCCCAGGTGCTGGGGAGCCCCGGGAAGGCCCCGCTGCTGCCTGGCCTGGGGTGCTGGGGCCGGCGAGCTCCGAGGTGGCACTGGAGGCTGTAAGGGGAAGCAGGAAGGTCAAGGGCACGGCCCCCCAGGCCCGGGGCAGGATAGGCCAGGAGCGGTGCCCCCAGCCCTCCTGGAGCAGAGAGGCTCTGCCAAGCCCACCCTGGGCACCCGCTGCCAGGCCTCGCCTGGCCCCTGGCCCCCGGGCACCCGGGTGCTTTGCCTCTTACCGGTGCCCAGGCCAGCACAGCTGTCGCACTCCCAGCTGGCCGTGCTGCTGCTCAAAGAGGAGCAGTGTCTGTGGGTGCCCTCGGCAGCACAGGAGGAGCACAGGAGCAGTTCCCAGGGCCTGGGGAAGAAAACACGTCCATGGCTGTGAGGACAAAGTGACCACAGCACGGGACTGTCTGGCAGAGCTCTCGCTCTCAGTCCTTGCGCTTGAAGCCCTCGGCCAGACTGAGATCCCGTGCAGAGCCCCAGGGTGCAGCGTTGGCAACTTACCCCCCTTCCTCTGCCTGCTCCCTGCCTCCTGGACAAAGGCAAACACTGGCATCGCAGCGGCTGTGCCTCTCTCTTTCTCCTGCGTATGCCTGGCCGTCCTCCCATGATGGTAGACTGATGGAGAAAGCAAAACTGATGAGCCCCCGCTACCCGGCATGAGGCAGATGCAGGGCGTCCCTGCTCTTCCCCCCCTGCCAGTTTTCCAACTCCTGCCTGAAGCTGTAGCCCAGACTCATGGCACAGCGGAGGACCAGGACTGCTGGCTGGGGCAGGCCCTGGCACGGCACAGCGCTTGCACCCTCCTGTCTCATGAGCCAGGCAGAAGGACACCAACCTGAAGGGCATTCGGATCCCCATGATGAGCATTTCTGGGAGAAATGCACTCCTGTCTCTGCAGAGCGGGCACCGGAAGCAAAAAATTCCAGCGTTCAGAGCCTGTGCCTGCAGGAGAAACATAAGGAGCCCAAGTAAGGCCCTGGTGGTGCTGAGCGCCTGCCGTGCCCCAGGGGCGAGGGGATGGCTCCTACCTGGATGCAGCCCCTGTGGAACCAGGCGTGTTTGCAGGCGGGGCACACCATGGTGCCGTAGGACTTTTGGTCCCCCACAGGCTCCAGGCAGATGAGGCAGGTGGTGTTCTCCTCCGGAGCCGCCTCCACTGCCTGCTCTGGGCGGTGCTCCCAGCAGAGGGACCTGCGGGTCAGAGGAGAGGGATGGGTGAGGTGAGAAGTGCTGGGCCCTTCTTTCCCGGTGGTGGTGGGGAGGAGGTGAGAGGAGGTACCTGTATGGAGACAGGAACTGGGTGACGCATCCACCCTCCCCGGCACAGGGGAGATGGAAGCTGCGCCTGCAGCCCATCATCGAGCAGGTGATGGTGGCCCCGCTCTCACCGCAGACGAAGCAGTACTGGAAAGAGCAGAGCAGCCCCGTCAGCAGCAACGTCAGGGCCTCCACAGCCAGCCCCACACCTCCGGGCAGAGCGCGGGATGCGGCCGCGGCTGGGTCACAGCCCGCAGCTGCGCCTGGCGGAGGAGGCTCCTGTGCTGGAGCCTCTGTGGAGCTGCTGGGAGCAAGACATTTGTGCCAGAGGTGCTTGGAAGGGCGGGGATTTCTTTCCTGGGGTCTGGGCTAAGCTCTGCCAAACCTCTCCTGGCACCCATCTCCCTGCTCTTTTCAGATCCTCACCTTGCGTTCTGCACACCGGATCGCACGCTGAATATCCTCAGGGACGAATCCCCTGAATCCCTCGTCCTCGTCCCATTGCCGAAAAAGCTGGTTGGCAAAAAACTGCAGAGGAGAAAAGAGGAGGAGGTGATGAGCAGAGCGGGGCAGGGACTGCCTGTCGGAAAGCTGGAGGGAGCCCCGAGGGAACTCACCAGGCAAAACTCATGGGAGCAGAGCGGGGCAGGGACTGCCTGTCGGAAAGCTGGAGGGAGCCCCGAGGGAACTCACCAGGCAAAACTCATGGGCGCAGAGCCCATGCTTCTGCAGCTTGCGCCCGCAGATGCCCGGGTCAGCCTCTGCCCGGCGGCACAGCATGCATGCTGGAGGGGAGAGAGCAAACGGCACCAGGAATGAGCACCTCTGCGGGGCCGGGGGAAGCGTCCCTGAGGGATTGCCCCCAAGGGCCTGTCTGTCCCTGCCCAGCCGGGCCAGTGCAGGCAGGGGTGTCCCAGCAGGTGCCCACTGCCCAGCCTGGGCCCCGCTCCCCCGGGGCGCTCGGGGACCTCCTGCCTCCCCCCCGCCACCGCTCTTGGCCCCACGCTGACCGCCGCGATGGCCCCTCTGCCAGGCTTGGGGAGGGATGCTTTGCTCTCACCCTGCTCCATGGAGTCGGGAGCCATCTCCTCCGTGGCTGACATGGCACACGACGACGGTGAGCGTTTGGAGAGTCCCTGTCCCAGCAGCGCTGGGCTGTCTCCTCCAAATGCTCCTCCGCTGACCCTGCGGGAGAAGCGGGACGTGGGTGAGCTTGCAGCACAGGCCCAGAGCCCCGAGGTGTGGGGCTCCCTCCTCCCCTGGCAGCCCCGCGCAAGCCCCGTCCCTCCCCTGCCCTCTCCTCACCTCTCCAGGTCAGACTGATGCCCGGCCGCGGCCTTTTTGTAGCCTTGGCGCCAGCGTGTCACAGCGGCCACTGTGACATCAGCACCATTGTCCTGCGTGCGCCCCAAACACGGACAGGGATGCCCTCGGCCACCTGCCACCCACTGTGCCTTGGAGTCAGGCAAAATCCTACTGGGCAGCCTGCTCCAGGGGACCCTGCTTGAGCTGGCGCTTGGACTCAATGGTCCCAAGAGGTGTTTTCAAAGTTCTATAGCGCAAAATGGATTCTGAGGAAAGGGAAAAAAACAACATCCCAAACCCAAAATGAAAACGTGACTGAGACGAATTTCGGAAGGCACAGAGAGGAAAACAAAAGGAACAGAACTCCAGAGAAAATACAGACTTTCTTCTTCATCTACGTGATACTTTGGCTATTTCCTTTTCCATCTTCTGTCCTCTAACTTGTCCCTCTCACAACAAGACTGGTTTCATCCTTCTTATCTCAGCAGTGTATTTCCCCAATCCTTGACTTGCCATTTAAACTCTGGTTTACCTGAAATAAACAACAGGGATTCTCAGTGGAAGAGACTTGCACAAGCCTCTCGACTGCTGACCATTCACCTCTACCAGTGCCCACAGCCATCTCCTAACACACCTGAGCTTCCCGTCCTTCTGCGAGGGAAAGATTCTAGAAAAGTCTAGGAAGGAGCAGGCAGGACAGGGAAGACTGAAACCTTCCCTTGCTCGCCGCCTTCCTGAAGGCCTACGAGGATGTCTCGTGGAGCAATAGAAGAAAACCCGACCGGAGGGAAGTGCAGAGCAGAGGCCATTTACCCTCAGAAACTTACTGTACCTGGGCTCGGTACTTACCGTAGAGGGCAGGCAAAGGAGCTGTTTCTTCAGTCCCTGGGGGGCTTTGGCAACGGTGCTGCAGTACAAGCTCTGATCCAAGGTCAGGAGGAGTCCCCAGGGGAAGGCAGCCCAGGCTGCGGGCTCAGGTGAGCGCCCCGGCAGCAGGGCCATTTCCTCAGCAAGCGCCGCGGAGCCCACCACTGACCCTGCCAGGTGTGAGGGTGCTCCCAGGGCCGGACTGAAATCCTCATTTAATCATCGTTTAAATTGCCTCTTAAGCCACTGCCAAACCACTGTTTCGGACTTGCGGGTGATGTGGTGGTTGGAGGCCGTCTTGGCTATAGTGATCATGAAATGATAGAGATCCTTTCCTTCCTCATTGCCTCTTTGTTGGCAGCAAAGCCCGTCGGGCCTCCCAGGTTCCACTGCCTTCCTCAGAGAGGACAGCTGCTTCCTACTTTAAGGAATCAACTTCTGTGTGGCCTCAAGGCCTCTCAGGAAGGCACCTAACGCACACACCGTAAGATTACCCATAGTTTGCCTGAAGAGCAGAGGATTGTTCATGTCCGGACAGCCACCCCATGGGATTTCCTTTGTGCTTTGCTCACCATTATTCTTTGATTCTGCCTTCTAGCTCTTCGCCAGTTTCCACAGAGCTCTTCAGCAGCCACTCTGCAACCAGCAACCAGAAGGCTGTGCTGCCATTCATCAAGACTTTGGGTTGAGAGTTTGCATCCCATCTCTCTGTACTCTGCCAAAACTCTCCCCTTGGCTCAGTCTTGTGCCAGCCGCTGCCTGATCTGAAAGGCCGTGGTCTCTCCTCTGGGCAGAGCCCAGGGCTGGTGGCCACTCACTGGGCAAGACTCCCTGGCAAGAGGGTGTGGGGCAGCTTCGGAGGCCGTGGGTGGGAGTGTTGATCTGCTTGAGCGTGAAAAGGCTCTGCAGAGGGACCTGGACAGGCTGGATCCATGGGCTGTCAAGCAGTGGAAAACACTGCCCAGGGAAGTGGCTGAGTCACCATCCCTGGAGGTATTTCAAAGACGTGTAGACGTGGCGCTTAGGGACATGGTTTAGTGGTGGACTTGGTAGAGTTAGAGTAACAGTTGGCCTCGACGATCTTAAGGGTCTTCTCCAACCTCAATGATTCTATGATTCTGATTACCGCTTAATTATTAGCTAATCACCATTTGATTACCATTGGATTTTCATTCAAGCATTGATTAATTACCATTTGATCATCGCTTAAGCATTAACAGAACCCTTTTAGTTAACCCCACAAGGGTGGCTTCTCGGAATAATTCACCTGCAACAGCAGGACAAAAACCAGACGGTGTCTCAGGCACAACCAGAGTAGGAAAAAAGCAATGTGAAACCCAGCATTGGAGAATCCGGGTCCAAAATGCAATTCAGGAACAAGAAAGAAACGTGAAACCCCAAGAAGCCCTTCTACAATACTGGCTGGCTGACACCGCGGAGAGTGACGAGAGGATTCCCAGGCTGCCTCCTTCAGCTCCTGCTTCGAGAGGGTCCTCAGCCATCCTCTGCTGCCAGCCCCCTTCCAAGCCAAACTCTGGCGCTCAGGGTTCCCTTCTCACCAGGCTTTCAGAGACGTCACTCGGCCTTCCGGCGCCAGGCCATTACAGAGCTGCGTTAGCTACATGCCGACAGAGGCAAACGGTGCCAGGGAACAAGCACCTCGGTGACAGGGAGGCTGTGCGTGGCCACAGCTCTTTGGCCAGCTGCACTCGAGATCCATTGCTCGGGAGAGCCTCGGAGCTCACATCGCAATCCGTTCCCTGAAGAGCACTACCTGTTCTGGCCGTGTCTAGACCTCGCGTCTTCCCAATCACCACAGTCAAGAATAGAAGGACAAAGTGCTGCCACCGAGTCCACTTTCGGACCCTCTGTACCTCCTTTCCTTCCTCATTACCTCTTTGTTGGCAGCAAAGCCCGTCGGGCCTCCCAGGTTCCACTGCCTTCCTCAGAGAGGACAGCTGCTCCCTACTTTAAGGAATCAACTGCCATGTGGCATCGAGGCCTCTCGGGAAGGCACCTAACGCACACACTGTAAGACTACCAATAGTTTGCCTGAAGAGCAGAGGATTGTTCATGTCCGGACAGCCACCCCATGGGATTTCCTTTGTGCTTTGCTCACCACTATTTGATTCTGCCTTCTGGCACTCCGCCGGCTTCACAGAGCTCTTCAGCAGTCACTCTGCAACCAACTCTTTTCTCCTTCCTGCACTAGAAACGCACTTGTCGGTCTCCAACAGTAGGGAAATTTGTTTTGATGAATGACATTTCTCAGGCCCCTTGCTACTCTCCTGTGGACCACATGGGATTTTTGTGCTCCGAGGGGCATGTGACGGGACTCAAGTCCTCAGGAAGGGGCACTGCTCTCACTGTGCTGAACTCCGTGGAGTGAATTCCTTACCGTGTGTTTGCAATCTCCATTTAAAAGGATTTCTTGGCGTATGCTGCAAGAAGGAAGCCTTCACTTGGTACAGCAGCAATAATGTTGGGGAGCAGTTTTGTGTTGTATGACACAAATCTGAGTGGAGTGGCCAACACACCGGAAGGCCGTGCTGCCATTCATCGAGACCTGGACAGGCTAGAGAATTGGGCGGAGAAGAAGCTAGTGAAGTTCAACAAGGGCAAATGTAGGGTCCTGCACCTGGGGAGGAATAACATCATGCACCGGTCCAGGTTAGGACTTGACCTGCTGGAGAGCAGCTCTGCAGAGAGAGACCTGGGAGTCCTGGTGGACAACGAGTTGACCATGAGCCAGCACTGTGCCCTTGTGGCCAAGAAGGGCAAGGGCATCCTGGGGTGCACTAAAAAGAGCGTGGCCAGGAGGTGGAGGGAGGCCATCCTCCCCCTCTGCTCTGCCCTGGTGAGGCCACATCTGGAGTGTGTGTCCAGTGCTGGGCTCCCCGGTTCAAGAAAGACAAGGAACTACAGGAGAGAGACCAGTGGAGGGCTACGAAGATGATTAGGGGACTGGAGCACCTCCCTGATGAGGAAAGGCTGAGAGACATCTGAGTCTGTTTAGCCTGGAGAAGACTGAGGGGGGATCTCATCAATGCTTATCAGTATCTAAAGGGCGGGTGTCCAGAGGAATGGGCCAGACTCTTTTCAGTGTTGCCCAGCGACAGGACAAGGGGCAACGGGCACAAACTGGAACACGGGAAATTCCACCTCCGCATGAGAAAAAACTTCTTTACTTTGAGAGTGCCAGGGCACTGGCACAGGCTGCCCAGAGAGGTGGTGGAGTCTCCTTCTCTGGAGATATTCCAAACCCGCCTGGAAGCGTTCCTGGGCACCCTGCTCTGGGTGAAGCTGCTTTGGCAGGGGGGCTGGATTAGATGATCTCCAGAGGTCCCTTCCAACCCATACCCTCCTGTCATTCTGTGAACAGGACCCCGAACTGGGCAACAGGGTATGACCTTTGGCTACTGTACAAACACCATCTACAGAAATCTTCATGTCACAAATAAAGACGTGTCACTGAACTTAGATTTAAAGAAAAGTAACTTTGCCACTTTACCCCAAGTCTATCAAACCTAGGCAGTGTGGATGAGAATTTGTTAGAGCCTTGTCCAGAACAAAACACTTGAAGCACCCTTTCTGCATGCCCTTCTGCGCGACCCCCTGGCTGACGCGCCAGGTCATAGCCATGTTCAGAACAAAACGGTTGAAGCTTGTCAAAAATCGCAGGGGCTGGGGTGCGTGGCGCTGGGAAGCGAGCTGCGAGGGCCATGCTGGGTGGGCGGGCGCAGCCCATATTGCCGGGAGATGGACGGCAGCACCCACTGCACTGTGCCGGGCCAGGCTGCCCTCCAAGGGGCAGGGGCAGAGACCACCGGTCCCGGTGGGTGTGAGCTTCCCCCGGGGAAACTGAGCAGGCTGTGGGGCCAGCGAGGCCCCAAGCACCCGGCCATGGTGCTGGGCAGCCGGCCAAGGCCAGCCCGCCAGGAGGGAGGTGGTCTGGGGAAGGTGCTGCCAAGCCCCGGGGAGAGGACAACCCTCTGGGCCCAGCCCCTAACGCTGCCCCTCCAGAAAGGGAGAGGAGGAGGAGGAGGAGGAAGCCGAGAAATGAGTGTGGAATCACCCCGTGCTGAGGTTAACGGCCAACTTTATTGTGCTGAAGGAGGCGGATCAGGGCCAGCACTCGGGGACACAGCACGGCTGGTCCTGCGTCGTCGTCCGGGTCGGCTGTAGGGAATTTGGGCCCGACGCTGTACGCGAGACCTTTCCCTCATCCGCACGGGCCCGGGGATGCTGGAACGGCTGCCGCTGTTGAGTGCTGGGGAGCTGCAGGAAGACCCTGATGGCAGCTGGCTGGCGGTGCTGGGGCTGCTGGTGTTGGGTACCGGGGAGCGCAGGGATGGCGCCAGCCCTGCCTGGTTGGGGGTGCTGCTCTCAGCACTTGTTGCAGGCACGGGGCTCCTGGCACGTTGTCTTTGGGGCCGGATGTAGAGATTTTGGGCCCGACGTTGCATGCGGGAGAGATCTCGCACCTGCATGGGCCCAGGGGTGCTGGAGCCGCTGCTGCCCTCAGGCGCTGGGGAGTCACAGGATAACCCCACTGGCAGCTGGCTGGTGGTGCTGGGGCTGCTGTTCCCAGGTGCTGGGGAGCCCCGGGAAGGCCCCGCTGCTGCCTGGCCTGGGGTGCTGGGGCCGGCGAGCTCCGAGGTGGCACTGGAGGCTGTAAGGGGAAGCAGGAAGGTCAAGGGCATGGCCCCCCAGGCCCGGGGCAGGATAGGCCAGGAGCGGTGCCCCCAGCCCTCCTGGAGCAGAGAGGCTCTGCCAAGCCCACCCTGGGCACCCGCTGCCAGGCCTCGCCTGGCCCCTGGCCCCCGGGCACCCGGGTGCTTTGCCTCTTACCGGTGCCCAGGCCAGCACAGCTGTCGCACTCCCAGCTGGCCGTGCTGCTGCTCAAAGAGGAGCAGTGTCTGTGGGTGCCCTCGGCAGCACAGGAGGAGCACAGGAGCAGTTCCCAGGGCCTGGGGAAGAAAACACGTCCATGGCTGTGAGGACAAAGTGACCACAGCACGGGACTGTCTGGCAGAGCTCTTGCTCTCAGTCCTTGCGCTTGAAGCCCTCGGCCAGACTGAGATCCCGTGCAGAGCCCCAGGGTGCAGCGTTGGCAACTTACCCCCCTTCCTCTGCCTGCTCCCTGCCTCCTGGACAAAGGCAAACACTGGCATCGCAGCGGCTGTGCCTCTCTCTTTCTCCTGCGTATGCCTGGCCGTCCTCCCATGATGGTAGACTGATGGAGAAAGCAAAACTGATGAGCCCCCGCTACCCGGCATGAGGCAGATGCAGGGCGTCCCTGCTCTTCCCCCCCTGCCAGTTTTCCAACTCCTGCCTGAAGCTGTAGCCCAGACTCATGGCACAGCGGAGGACCAGGACTGCTGGCTGGGGCAGGCCCTGGCACGGCACAGCGCTTGCACCCTCCTGTCTCATGAGCCAGGCAGAAGGACACCAACCTGAAGGGCATTCGGATCCCCATGATGAGCATTTCTGGGAGAAATGCACTCCTGTCTCTGCAGAGCGGGCACCGGAAGCAAAAAATTCCAGCGTTCAGAGCCTGTGCCTGCAGGAGAAACATAAGGAGCCCAAGTAAGGCCCTGGTGGTGCTGAGCGCCTGCCGTGCCCCAGGGGCGAGGGGATGGCTCCTACCTGGATGCAGCCCCTGTGGAACCAGGCGTGTTTGCAGGCGGGGCACACCATGGTGCCGTAGGACTTTTGGTCCCCCACAGGCTCCAGGCAGATGAGGCAGGTGGTGTTCTCCTCCGGAGCCGCCTCCACTGCCTGCTCTGGGCGGTGCTCCCAGCAGAGGGACCTGCGGGTCAGAGGAGAGGGATGGGTGAGGTGAGAAGTGCTGGGCCCTTCTTTCCCGGTGGTGGTGGGGAGGAGGTGAGAGGAGGTACCTGTATGGAGACAGGAACTGGGTGACGCATCCACCCTCCCCGGCACAGGGGAGATGGAAGCTGCGCCTGCAGCCCATCATCGAGCAGGTGATGGTGGCCCCGCTCTCACCGCAGACGAAGCAGTACTGGAAAGAGCAGAGCAGCCCCGTCAGCAGCAACGTCAGGGCCTCCACAGCCAGCCCCACACCTCCGGGCAGAGCGCGGGATGCGGCCGCGGCTGGGTCACAGCCCGCAGCTGCGCCTGGCGGAGGAGGCTCCTGTGCTGGAGCCTCTGTGGAGCTGCTGGGAGCAAGACATTTGTGCCAGAGGTGCTTGGAAGGGCGGGGATTTCTTTCCTGGGGTCTGGGCTAAGCTCTGCCAAACCTCTCCTGGCACCCATCTCCCTGCTCTTTTCAGATCCTCACCTTGCGTTCTGCACACCGGATCGCACGCTGAATATCCTCAGGGACGAATCCCCTGAATCCCTCGTCCTCGTCCCATTGCCGAAAAAGCTGGTTGGCAAAAAACTGCAGAGGAGAAAAGAGGAGGAGGTGATGAGCAGAGCGGGGCAGGGACTGCCTGTCGGAAAGCTGGAGGGAGCCCCGAGGGAACTCACCAGGCAAAACTCATGGGCGCAGAGCCCATGCTTCTGCAGCTTGCGCCCGCAGATGCCCGGGTCAGCCTCTGCCCGGCGGCACAGCATGCATGCTGGAGGGGAGAGAGCAAACGGCACCAGGAATGAGCACCTCTGCGGGGCCGGGGGAAGCGTCCCTGAGGGATTGCCCCCAAGGGCCTGTCTGTCCCTGCCCAGCCGGGCCAGTGCAGGCAGGGGTGTCCCAGCAGGTGCCCACTGCCCAGCCTGGGCCCCGCTCCCCCGGGGCGCTCGGGGACCTCCTGCCTCCCCCCCGCCACCGCTCTTGGCCCCACGCTGACCGCCGCGATGGCCCCTCTGCCAGGCTTGGGGAGGGATGCTTTGCTCTCACCCTGCTCCATGGAGTCGGGAGCCATCTCCTCCGTGGCTGACATGGCACACGACGACGGTGAGTGTTTGGAGAGTCCCTGTCCCAGCAGCGCTGGGCTGTCTCCTCCAAATGCTCCTCCGCTGACCCTGCGGGAGAAGCGGGACGTGGGTGAGCTTGCAGCACAGGCCCAGAGCCCCGAGGTGTGGGGCTCCCTCCTCCCCTGGCAGCCCCGCGCAAGCCCCGTCCCTCCCCTGCCCTCTCCTCACCTCTCCAGGTCAGACTGATGCCCGGCCGTGGCCTTTTTGTAGCCTTGGCGCCAGCGTGTCACAGTGGCCACTGTGACATCAGCACCATTGTCCTGCGTGCGCCCCAAACACGGACAGGGATGCCCTCGGCCACCTGCCACCCACTGTGCCTTGGAGTCAGGCAAAATCCTACTGGGCAGCCTGCTCCAGGGGACCCTGCTTGAGCTGGCGCTTGGACTCAATGGTCCCAAGAGGTGTTTTCAAAGTTCTATAGCGCAAAATGGATTCTGAGGAAAGGGAAAAAAACAACATCCCAAACCCAAAATGAAAACGTGACTGAGACGAATTTCGGAAGGCACAGAGAGGAAAACAAAAGGAACAGAACTCCAGAGAAAATACAGACTTTCTTCTTCATCTACGTGATACTTTGGCTATTTCCTTTTCCATCTTCTGTCCTCTAACTTGTCCCTCTCACAACAAGACTGGTTTCATCCTTCTTATCTCAGCAGTGTATTTCCCCAATCCTTGACTTGCCATTTAAACTCTGGTTTACCTGAAATAAACAACAGGGATTCTCAGTGGAAGAGACTTGCACAAGCCTCTCGACTGCTGACCATTCACCTCTACCAGTGCCCACAGCCATCTCCTAACACACCTGAGCTTCCCGTCCTTCTGCGAGGGAAAGATTCTAGAAAAGTCTAGGAAGGAGCAGGCAGGACAGGGAAGACTGAAACCTTCCCTTGCTCGCCGCCTTCCTGAAGGCCTACGAGGATGTCTCGTGGAGCAATAGAAGAAAACCCGACCGGAGGGAAGTGCAGAGCAGAGGCCATTTACCCTCAGAAACTTACTGTACCTGGGCTCGGTACTTACCGTAGAGGGCAGGCAAAGGAGCTGTTTCTTCAGTCCCTGGGGGGCTTTGGCAACGGTGCTGCAGTACAAGCTCTGATCCAAGGTCAGGAGGAGTCCCCAGGGGAAGGCAGCCCAGGCTGCGGGCTCAGGTGAGCGCCCCGGCAGCAGGGCCATTTCCTCAGCAAGCGCCGCGGAGCCCACCACTGACCCTGCCAGGTGTGAGGGTGCTCCCAGGGCCGGACTGAAATCCTCATTTAATCATCGTTTAAATTGCCTCTTAAGCCACTGCCAAACCACTGTTTCGGACTTGCGGGTGATGTGGTGGTTGGAGGCCGTCTTGGCTATAGTGATCATGAAATGATAGAGATCCTTTCCTTCCTCATTGCCTCTTTGTTGGCAGCAAAGCCCGTCGGGCCTCCCAGGTTCCACTGCCTTCCTCAGAGAGGACAGCTGCTTCCTACTTTAAGGAATCAACTTCTGTGTGGCCTCAAGGCCTCTCAGGAAGGCACCTAACGCACACACCGTAAGATTACCCATAGTTTGCCTGAAGAGCAGAGGATTGTTCATGTCCGGACAGCCACCCCATGGGATTTCCTTTGTGCTTTGCTCACCATTATTCTTTGATTCTGCCTTCTAGCTCTTCGCCAGTTTCCACAGAGCTCTTCAGCAGCCACTCTGCAACCAGCAACCAGAAGGCTGTGCTGCCATTCATCAAGACTTTGGGTTGAGAGTTTGCATCCCATCTCTCTGTACTCTGCCAAAACTCTCCCCTTGGCTCAGTCTTGTGCCAGCCGCTGCCTGATCTGAAAGGCCGTGGTCTCTCCTCTGGGCAGAGCCCAGGGCTGGTGGCCACTCACTGGGCAAGACTCCCTGGCAAGAGGGTGTGGGGCAGCTTCGGAGGCCGTGGGTGGGAGTGTTGATCTGTTTGAGCGTGAAAAGGCTCTGCAGAGGGACCTGGACAGGCTGGATCCATGGGCTGTCAAGCAGTGGAAAACACTGCCCAGGGAAGTGGCTGAGTCACCATCCCTGGAGGTATTTCAAAGACGTGTAGACGTGGCGCTTAGGGACATGGTTTAGTGGTGGACTTGGTAGAGTTAGAGTAACAGTTGGCCTCGACGATCTTAAGGGTCTTCTCCAACCTCAATGATTCTATGATTCTGATTACCGCTTAATTATTAGCTAATCACCATTTGATTACCATTGGATTTTCATTCAAGCATTGATTAATTACCATTTGATCATCGCTTAAGCATTAACAGAACCCTTTTAGTTAACCCCACAAGGGTGGCTTCTCGGAATAATTCACCTGCAACAGCAGGACAAAAACCAGACGGTGTCTCAGGCACAACCAGAGTAGGAAAAAAGCAATGTGAAACCCAGCATTGGAGAATCCGGGTCCAAAATGCAATTCAGGAACAAGAAAGAAACCTGAAACCCCAAGAAGCCCTTCTACAATACTGGCTGGCTGACACCGCGGAGAGTGACGAGAGGATTCCCAGGCTGCCTCCTTCAGCTCCTGCTTCGAGAGGGTCCTCAGCCATCCTCTGCTGCCAGCCCCCTTCCAAGCCAAACTCTGGCGCTCAGGGTTCCCTTCTCACCAGGCTTTCAGAGACGTCACTCGGCCTTCCGGCGCCAGGCCATTACAGAGCTGCGTTAGCTACATGCCGACAGAGGCAAACGGTGCCAGGGAACAAGCACCTCGGTGACAGGGAGGCTGTGCGTGGCCACAGCTCTTTGGCCAGCTGCACTCGAGATCCATTGCTCGGGAGAGCCTCGGAGCTCACATCGCAATCCGTTCCCTGAAGAGCACTACCTGTTCTGGCCGTGTCTAGACCTCGCGTCTTCCCAATCACCGCAGTCAAGAATAGAAGGACAAAGTGCTGCCACCGAGTCCACTTTCGGACCCTCTGTACCTCCTTTCCTTCCTCATTACCTCTTTGTTGGCAGCAAAGCCCGTCGGGCCTCCCAGGTTCCACTGCCTTCCTCAGAGAGGACAGCTGCTCCCTACTTTAAGGAATCAACTGCCATGTGGCATCGAGGCCTCTCGGGAAGGCACCTAACGCACACACTGTAAGACTACCAATAGTTTGCCTGAAGAGCAGAGGATTGTTCATGTCCGGACAGCCACCCCATGGGATTTCCTTTGTGCTTTGCTCACCACTATTTGATTCTGCCTTCTGGCACTCCGCCGGCTTCACAGAGCTCTTCAGCAGTCACTCTGCAACCAACTCTTTTCTCCTTCCTGCACTAGAAACGCACTTGTCGGTCTCCAACAGTAGGGAAATTTGTTTTGATGAATGACATTTCTCAGGCCCCTTGCTACTCTCCTGTGGACCACATGGGATTTTTGTGCTCCGAGGGGCATGTGACGGGACTCAAGTCCTCAGGAAGGGGCACTGCTCTCACTGTGCTGAACTCCGTGGAGTGAATTCCTTACCGTGTGTTTGCAATCTCCATTTAAAAGGATTTCTTGGCGTATGCTGCAAGAAGGAAGCCTTCACTTGGTACAGCAGCAATAATGTTGGGGAGCAGTTTTGTGTTGTATGACACAAATCTGAGTGGAGTGGCCAACACACCGGAAGGCCGTGCTGCCATTCATCGAGACCTGGACAGGCTAGAGAATTGGGCGGAGAAGAAGCTAGTGAAGTTCAACAAGGGCAAATGTAGGGTCCTGCACCTGGGGAGGAATAACATCATGCACCGGTCCAGGTTAGGACTTGACCTGCTGGAGAGCAGCTCTGCAGAGAGAGACCTGGGAGTCCTGGTGGACAACGAGTTGACCATGAGCCAGCACTGTGCCCTTGTGGCCAAGAAGGGCAAGGGCATCCTGGGGTGCACTAAAAAGAGCGTGGCCAGGAGGTGGAGGGAGGCCATCCTCCCCCTCTGCTCTGCCCTGGTGAGGCCACATCTGGAGTGTGTGTCCAGTGCTGGGCTCCCCGGTTCAAGAAAGACAAGGAACTACAGGAGAGAGACCAGTGGAGGGCTACGAAGATGATTAGGGGACGGGAGCACCTCCCTGATGAGGAAAGGCTGAGAGACATCTGAGTCTGTTTAGCCTGGAGAAGACTGAGGGGGGATCTCATCAATGCTTATCAGTATCTAAAGGGCGGGTGTCCAGAGGAATGGGCCAGACTCTTTTCAGTGTTGCCCAGCGACAGGACAAGGGGCAACGGGCACAAACTGGAACACGGGAAATTCCACCTCCGCATGAGAAAAAACTTCTTTACTTTGAGAGTGCCAGGGCACTGGCACAGGCTGCCCAGAGAGGTGGTGGAGTCTCCTTCTCTGGAGATATTCCAAACCCGCCTGGAAGCGTTCCTGGGCACCCTGCTCTGGGTGAAGCTGCTTTGGCAGGGGGGCTGGATTAGATGATCTCCAGAGGTCCCTTCCAACCCATACCCTCCTGTCATTCTGTGAACAGGACCCCGAACTGGGCAACAGGGTATGACCTTTGGCTACTGTACAAACACCATCTACAGAAATCTTCATGTCACAAATAAAGACGTGTCACTGAACTTAGATTTAAAGAAAAGTAACTTTGCCACTTTACCCCAAGTCTATCAAACCTAGGCAGTGTGGATGAGAATTTGTTAGAGCCTTGTCCAGAACAAAACACTTGAAGCACCCTTTCTGCATGCCCTTCTGCGCGACCCCCTGGCTGACGCGCCAGGTCATAGCCATGTTCAGAACAAAACGGTTGAAGCTTGTCAAAAATCGCAGGGGCTGGGGTGCGTGGCGCTGGGAAGCGAGCTGCGAGGGCCATGCTGGGTGGGCGGGCGCAGCCCATATTGCCGGGAGATGGACGGCAGCACCCACTGCACTGTGCCGGGCCAGGCTGCCCTCCAAGGGGCAGGGGCAGAGACCACCGGTCCCGGTGGGTGTGAGCTTCCCCCGGGGAAACTGAGCAGGCTGTGGGGCCAGCGAGGCCCCAAGCACCCGGCCATGGTGCTGGGCAGCCGGCCAAGGCCAGCCCGCCAGGAGGGAGGTGGTCTGGGGAAGGTGCTGCCAAGCCCCGGGGAGAGGACAACCCTCTGGGCCCAGCCCCTAACGCTGCCCCTCCAGAAAGGGAGAGGAGGAGGAGGAGGAGGAAGCCGAGAAATGAGTGTGGAATCACCCCGTGCTGAGGTTAACGGCCAACTTTATTGTGCTGAAGGAGGCGGATCAGGGCCAGCACTCGGGGACACAGCACGGCTGGTCCTGCGTCGTCGTCCGGGTCGGCTGTAGGGAATTTGGGCCCGACGCTGTACGCGAGACCTTTCCCTCATCCGCACGGGCCCGGGGATGCTGGAACGGCTGCCGCTGTTGAGTGCTGGGGAGCTGCAGGAAGACCCCGATGGCAGCTGGCTGGCGGTGCTGGGGCTGCTGGTGTTGGGTACCGGGGAGCGCAGGGATGGCGCCAGCCCTGCCTGGTTGGGGGTGCTGCTCTCAGCACTTGTTGCAGGCACGGGGCTCCTGGCACGTTGTCTTTGGGGCCGGATGTAGAGATTTTGGGCCCGACGTTGCATGCGGGAGAGATCTCGCACCTGCATGGGCCCAGGGGTGCTGGAGCCGCTGCTGCCCTCAGGCGCTGGGGAGTCACAGGATAACCCCACTGGCAGCTGGCTGGTGGTGCTGGGGCTGCTGTTCCCAGGTGCTGGGGAGCCCCGGGAAGGCCCCGCTGCTGCCTGGCCTGGGGTACTGGGGCCGGCGAGCTCCGAGGTGGCACTGGAGGCTGTAAGGGGAAGCAGGAAGGTCAAGGGCATGGCCCCCCAGGCCCGGGGCAGGATAGGCCAGGAGCGGTGCCCCCAGCCCTCCTGGAGCAGAGAGGCTCTGCCAAGCCCACCCTGGGCACCCGCTGCCAGGCCTCGCCTGGCCCCTGGCCCCCGGGCACCCGGGTGCTTTGCCTCTTACCGGTGCCCAGGCCAGCACAGCTGTCGCACTCCCAGCTGGCCGTGCTGCTGCTCAAAGAGGAGCAGTGTCTGTGGGTGCCCTCGGCAGCACAGGAGGAGCACAGGAGCAGTTCCCAGGGCCTGGGGAAGAAAACACGTCCATGGCTGTGAGGACAAAGTGACCACAGCACGGGACTGTCTGGCAGAGCTCTTGCTCTCAGTCCTTGCGCTTGAAGCCCTCGGCCAGACTGAGATCCCGTGCAGAGCCCCAGGGTGCAGCGTTGGCAACTTACCCCCCTTCCTCTGCCTGCTCCCTGCCTCCTGGACAAAGGCAAACACTGGCATCGCAGCGGCTGTGCCTCTCTCTTTCTCCTGCGTATGCCTGGCCGTCCTCCCATGATGGTAGACTGATGGAGAAAGCAAAACTGATGAGCCCCCGCTACCCGGCATGAGGCAGATGCAGGGCGTCCCTGCTCTTCCCCCCCTGCCAGTTTTCCAACTCCTGCCTGAAGCTGTAGCCCAGACTCATGGCACAGCGGAGGACCAGGACTGCTGGCTGGGGCAGGCCCTGGCACGGCACAGCGCTTGCACCCTCCTGTCTCATGAGCCAGGCAGAAGGACACCAACCTGAAGGGCATTCGGATCCCCATGATGAGCATTTCTGGGAGAAATGCACTCCTGTCTCTGCAGAGCGGGCACCGGAAGCAAAAAATTCCAGCGTTCAGAGCCTGTGCCTGCAGGAGAAACATAAGGAGCCCAAGTAAGGCCCTGGTGGTGCTGAGCGCCTGCCGTGCCCCAGGGGCGAGGGGATGGCTCCTACCTGGATGCAGCCCCTGTGGAACCAGGCGTGTTTGCAGGCGGGGCACACCATGGTGCCGTAGGACTTTTGGTCCCCCACAGGCTCCAGGCAGATGAGGCAGGTGGTGTTCTCCTCCGGAGCCGCCTCCACTGCCTGCTCTGGGCGGTGCTCCCAGCAGAGGGACCTGCGGGTCAGAGGAGAGGGATGGGTGAGGTGAGAAGTGCTGGGCCCTTCTTTCCCGGTGGTGGTGGGGAGGAGGTGAGAGGAGGTACCTGTATGGAGACAGGAACTGGGTGACGCATCCACCCTCCCCGGCACAGGGGAGATGGAAGCTGCGCCTGCAGCCCATCATCGAGCAGGTGATGGTGGCCCCGCTCTCACCGCAGACGAAGCAGTACTGGAAAGAGCAGAGCAGCCCCGTCAGCAGCAACGTCAGGGCCTCCACAGCCAGCCCCACACCTCCGGGCAGAGCGCGGGATGCGGCCGCGGCTGGGTCACAGCCCGCAGCTGCGCCTGGCGGAGGAGGCTCCTGTGCTGGAGCCTCTGTGGAGCTGCTGGGAGCAAGACATTTGTGCCAGAGGTGCTTGGAAGGGCGGGGATTTCTTTCCTGGGGTCTGGGCTAAGCTCTGCCAAACCTCTCCTGGCACCCATCTCCCTGCTCTTTTCAGATCCTCACCTTGCGTTCTGCACACCGGATCGCACGCTGAATATCCTCAGGGACGAATCCCCTGAATCCCTCGTCCTCGTCCCATTGCCGAAAAAGCTGGTTGGCAAAAAACTGCAGAGGAGAAAAGAGGAGGAGGTGATGAGCAGAGCGGGGCAGGGACTGCCTGTCGGAAAGCTGGAGGGAGCCCCGAGGGAACTCACCAGGCAAAACTCATGGGCGCAGAGCCCATGCTTCTGCAGCTTGCGCCCGCAGATGCCCGGGTCAGCCTCTGCCCGGCGGCACAGCATGCATGCTGGAGGGGAGAGAGCAAACGGCACCAGGAATGAGCACCTCTGCGGGGCCGGGGGAAGCGTCCCTGAGGGATTGCCCCCAAGGGCCTGTCTGTCCCTGCCCAGCCGGGCCAGTGCAGGCAGGGGTGTCCCAGCAGGTGCCCACTGCCCAGCCTGGGCCCCGCTCCCCCGGGGCGCTCGGGGACCTCCTGCCTCCCCCCCGCCACCGCTCTTGGCCCCACGCTGACCGCCGCGATGGCCCCTCTGCCAGGCTTGGGGAGGGATGCTTTGCTCTCACCCTGCTCCATGGAGTCGGGAGCCATCTCCTCCGTGGCTGACATGGCACACGACGACGGTGAGCGTTTGGAGAGTCCCTGTCCCAGCAGCGCTGGGCTGTCTCCTCCAAATGCTCCTCCGCTGACCCTGCGGGAGAAGCGGGACATGGGTGAGCTTGCAGCACAGGCCCAGAGCCCCGAGGTGTGGGGCTCCCTCCTCCCCTGGCAGCCCCGCGCAAGCCCCGTCCCTCCCCTGCCCTCTCCTCACCTCTCCAGGTCAGACTGATGCCCGGCCGCGGCCTTTTTGTAGCCTTGGCGCCAGCGTGTCACAGCGGCCACTGTGACATCAGCACCATTGTCCTGCGTGCGCCCCAAACACGGACAGGGATGCCCTCGGCCACCTGCCACCCACTGTGCCTTGGAGTCAGGCAAAATCCTACTGGGCAGCCTGCTCCAGGGGACCCTGCTTGAGCTGGCGCTTGGACTCAATGGTCCCAAGAGGTGTTTTCAAAGTTCTATAGCGCAAAATGGATTCTGAGGAAAGGGAAAAAAACAACATCCCAAACCCAAAATGAAAACGTGACTGAGACGAATTTCGGAAGGCACAGAGAGGAAAACAAAAGGAACAGAACTCCAGAGAAAATACAGACTTTCTTCTTCATCTACGTGATACTTTGGCTATTTCCTTTTCCATCTTCTGTCCTCTAACTTGTCCCTCTCACAACAAGACTGGTTTCATCCTTCTTATCTCAGCAGTGTATTTCCCCAATCCTTGACTTGCCATTTAAACTCTGGTTTACCTGAAATAAACAACAGGGATTCTCAGTGGAAGAGACTTGCACAAGCCTCTCGACTGCTGACCATTCACCTCTACCAGTGCCCACAGCCATCTCCTAACACACCTGAGCTTCCCGTCCTTCTGCGAGGGAAAGATTCTAGAAAAGTCTAGGAAGGAGCAGGCAGGACAGGGAAGACTGAAACCTTCCCTTGCTCGCCGCCTTCCTGAAGGCCTACGAGGATGTCTCGTGGAGCAATAGAAGAAAACCCGACCGGAGGGAAGTGCAGAGCAGAGGCCATTTACCCTCAGAAACTTACTGTACCTGGGCTCGGTACTTACCGTAGAGGGCAGGCAAAGGAGCTGTTTCTTCAGTCCCTGGGGGGCTTTGGCAACGGTGCTGCAGTACAAGCTCTGATCCAAGGTCAGGAGGAGTCCCCAGGGGAAGGCAGCCCAGGCTGCGGGCTCAGGTGAGCGCCCCGGCAGCAGGGCCATTTCCTCAGCAAGCGCCGCGGAGCCCACCACTGACCCTGCCAGGTGTGAGGGTGCTCCCAGGGCCGGACTGAAATCCTCATTTAATCATCGTTTAAATTGCCTCTTAAGCCACTGCCAAACCACTGTTTCGGACTTGCGGGTGATGTGGTGGTTGGAGGCCGTCTTGGCTATAGTGATCATGAAATGATAGAGATCCTTTCCTTCCTCATTGCCTCTTTGTTGGCAGCAAAGCCCGTCGGGCCTCCCAGGTTCCACTGCCTTCCTCAGAGAGGACAGCTGCTTCCTACTTTAAGGAATCAACTTCTGTGTGGCCTCAAGGCCTCTCAGGAAGGCACCTAACGCACACACCGTAAGATTACCCATAGTTTGCCTGAAGAGCAGAGGATTGTTCATGTCCGGACAGCCACCCCATGGGATTTCCTTTGTGCTTTGCTCACCATTATTCTTTGATTCTGCCTTCTAGCTCTTCGCCAGTTTCCACAGAGCTCTTCAGCAGCCACTCTGCAACCAGCAACCAGAAGGCTGTGCTGCCATTCATCAAGACTTTGGGTTGAGAGTTTGCATCCCATCTCTCTGTACTCTGCCAAAACTCTCCCCTTGGCTCAGTCTTGTGCCAGCCGCTGCCTGATCTGAAAGGCCGTGGTCTCTCCTCTGGGCAGAGCCCAGGGCTGGTGGCCACTCACTGGGCAAGACTCCCTGGCAAGAGGGTGTGGGGCAGCTTCGGAGGCCGTGGGTGGGAGTGTTGATCTGTTTGAGCGTGAAAAGGCTCTGCAGAGGGACCTGGACAGGCTGGATCCATGGGCTGTCAAGCAGTGGAAAACACTGCCCAGGGAAGTGGCTGAGTCACCATCCCTGGAGGTATTTCAAAGACGTGTAGACGTGGCGCTTAGGGACATGGTTTAGTGGTGGACTTGGTAGAGTTAGAGTAACAGTTGGCCTCGACGATCTTAAGGGTCTTCTCCAACCTCAATGATTCTATGATTCTGATTACCGCTTAATTATTAGCTAATCACCATTTGATTACCATTGGATTTTCATTCAAGCATTGATTAATTACCATTTGATCATCGCTTAAGCATTAACAGAACCCTTTTAGTTAACCCCACAAGGGTGGCTTCTCGGAATAATTCACCTGCAACAGCAGGACAAAAACCAGACGGTGTCTCAGGCACAACCAGAGTAGGAAAAAAGCAATGTGAAACCCAGCATTGGAGAATCCGGGTCCAAAATGCAATTCAGGAACAAGAAAGAAACCTGAAACCCCAAGAAGCCCTTCTACAATACTGGCTGGCTGACACCGCGGAGAGTGACGAGAGGATTCCCAGGCTGCCTCCTTCAGCTCCTGCTTCGAGAGGGTCCTCAGCCATCCTCTGCTGCCAGCCCCCTTCCAAGCCAAACTCTGGCGCTCAGGGTTCCCTTCTCACCAGGCTTTCAGAGACGTCACTCGGCCTTCCGGCGCCAGGCCATTACAGAGCTGCGTTAGCTACATGCCGACAGAGGCAAACGGTGCCAGGGAACAAGCACCTCGGTGACAGGGAGGCTGTGCGTGGCCACAGCTCTTTGGCCAGCTGCACTCGAGATCCATTGCTCGGGAGAGCCTCGGAGCTCACATCGCAATCCGTTCCCTGAAGAGCACTACCTGTTCTGGCCGTGTCTAGACCTCGCGTCTTCCCAATCACCGCAGTCAAGAATAGAAGGACAAAGTGCTGCCACCGAGTCCACTTTCGGACCCTCTGTACCTCCTTTCCTTCCTCATTACCTCTTTGTTGGCAGCAAAGCCCGTCGGGCCTCCCAGGTTCCACTGCCTTCCTCAGAGAGGACAGCTGCTCCCTACTTTAAGGAATCAACTGCCATGTGGCATCGAGGCCTCTCGGGAAGGCACCTAACGCACACACTGTAAGACTACCAATAGTTTGCCTGAAGAGCAGAGGATTGTTCATGTCCGGACAGCCACCCCATGGGATTTCCTTTGTGCTTTGCTCACCACTATTTGATTCTGCCTTCTGGCACTCCGCCGGCTTCACAGAGCTCTTCAGCAGTCACTCTGCAACCAACTCTTTTCTCCTTCCTGCACTAGAAACGCACTTGTCGGTCTCCAACAGTAGGGAAATTTGTTTTGATGAATGACATTTCTCAGGCCCCTTGCTACTCTCCTGTGGACCACATGGGATTTTTGTGCTCCGAGGGGCATGTGACGGGACTCAAGTCCTCAGGAAGGGGCACTGCTCTCACTGTGCTGAACTCCGTGGAGTGAATTCCTTACCGTGTGTTTGCAATCTCCATTTAAAAGGATTTCTTGGCGTATGCTGCAAGAAGGAAGCCTTCACTTGGTACAGCAGCAATAACGTTGGGGAGCAGTTTTGTGTTGTATGACACAAATCTGAGTGGAGTGGCCAACACACCGGAAGGCCGTGCTGCCATTCATCGAGACCTGGACAGGCTAGAGAATTGGGCGGAGAAGAAGCTAGTGAAGTTCAACAAGGGCAAATGTAGGGTCCTGCACCTGGGGAGGAATAACATCATGCACCGGTCCAGGTTAGGACTTGACCTGCTGGAGAGCAGCTCTGCAGAGAGAGACCTGGGAGTCCTGGTGGACAACGAGTTGACCATGAGCCAGCACTGTGCCCTTGTGGCCAAGAAGGGCAAGGGCATCCTGGGGTGCACTAAAAAGAGCGTGGCCAGGAGGTGGAGGGAGGCCATCCTCCCCCTCTGCTCTGCCCTGGTGAGGCCACATCTGGAGTGTGTGTCCAGTGCTGGGCTCCCCGGTTCAAGAAAGACAAGGAACTACAGGAGAGAGACCAGTGGAGGGCTACGAAGATGATTAGGGGACTGGAGCACCTCCCTGATGAGGAAAGGCTGAGAGACATCTGAGTCTGTTTAGCCTGGAGAAGACTGAGGGGGGATCTCATCAATGCTTATCAGTATCTAAAGGGCGGGTGTCCAGAGGAATGGGCCAGACTCTTTTCAGTGTTGCCCAGCGACAGGACAAGGGGCAACGGGCACAAACTGGAACACGGGAAATTCCACCTCCGCATGAGAAAAAACTTCTTTACTTTGAGAGTGCCAGGGCACTGGCACAGGCTGCCCAGAGAGGTGGTGGAGTCTCCTTCTCTGGAGATATTCCAAACCCGCCTGGAAGCGTTCCTGGGCACCCTGCTCTGGGTGAAGCTGCTTTGGCAGGGGGGCTGGATTAGATGATCTCCAGAGGTCCCTTCCAACCCATACCCTCCTGTCATTCTGTGAACAGGACCCCGAACTGGGCAACAGGGTATGACCTTTGGCTACTGTACAAACACCATCTACAGAAATCTTCATGTCACAAATAAAGACGTGTCACTGAACTTAGATTTAAAGAAAAGTAACTTTGCCACTTTACCCCAAGTCTATCAAACCTAGGCAGTGTGGATGAGAATTTGTTAGAGCCTTGTCCAGAACAAAACACTTGAAGCACCCTTTCTGCATGCCCTTCTGCGCGACCCCCTGGCTGATGCGCCAGGTCATAGCCATGTTCAGAACAAAACGGTTGAAGCTTGTCAAAAATCGCAGGGGCTGGGGTGCGTGGCGCTGGGAAGCGAGCTGCGAGGGCCATGCTGGGTGGGCGGGCGCAGCCCATATTGCCGGGAGATGGACGGCAGCACCCACTGCACTGTGCCGGGCCAGGCTGCCCTCCAAGGGGCAGGGGCAGAGACCACCGGTCCCGGTGGGTGTGAGCTTCCCCCGGGGAAACTGAGCAGGCTGTGGGGCCAGCGAGGCCCCAAGCACCCGGCCATGGTGCTGGGCAGCCGGCCAAGGCCAGCCCGCCAGGAGGGAGGTGGTCTGGGGAAGGTGCTGCCAAGCCCCGGGGAGAGGACAACCCTCTGGGCCCAGCCCCTAACGCTGCCCCTCCAGAAAGGGAGAGGAGGAGGAGGAGGAGGAAGCCGAGAAATGAGTGTGGAATCACCCCGTGCTGAGGTTAACGGCCAACTTTATTGTGCTGAAGGAGGCGGATCAGGGCCAGCACTCGGGGACACAGCACGGCTGGTCCTGCGTCGTCGTCCGGGTCGGCTGTAGGGAATTTGGGCCCGACGCTGTACGCGAGACCTTTCCCTCATCCGCACGGGCCCGGGGATGCTGGAACGGCTGCCGCTGTTGAGTGCTGGGGAGCTGCAGGAAGACCCCGATGGCAGCTGGCTGGCGGTGCTGGGGCTGCTGGTGTTGGGTACCGGGGAGCGCAGGGATGGCGCCAGCCCTGCCTGGTTGGGGGTGCTGCTCTCAGCACTTGTTGCAGGCACGGGGCTCCTGGCACGTCGTCTTTGGGGCCGGATGTAGAGATTTTGGGCCCGACGTTGCATGCGGGAGAGATCTCGCACCTGCATGGGCCCAGGGGTGCTGGAGCCGCTGCTGCCCTCAGGCGCTGGGGAGTCACAGGATAACCCCACTGGCAGCTGGCTGGTGGTGCTGGGGCTGCTGTTCCCAGGTGCTGGGGAGCCCCGGGAAGGCCCCGCTGCTGCCTGGCCTGGGGTGCTGGGGCCGGCGAGCTCCGAGGTGGCACTGGAGGCTGTAAGGGGAAGCAGGAAGGTCAAGGGCACGGCCCCCCAGGCCCGGGGCAGGATAGGCCAGGAGCGGTGCCCCCAGCCCTCCTGGAGCAGAGAGGCTCTGCCAAGCCCACCCTGGGCACCCGCTGCCAGGCCTCGCCTGGCCCCTGGCCCCCGGGCACCCGGGTGCTTTGCCTCTTACCGGTGCCCAGGCCAGCACAGCTGTCGCACTCCCAGCTGGCCGTGCTGCTGCTCAAAGAGGAGCAGTGTCTGTGGGTGCCCTCGGCAGCACAGGAGGAGCACAGGAGCAGTTCCCAGGGCCTGGGGAAGAAAACACGTCCATGGCTGTGAGGACAAAGTGACCACAGCACGGGACTGTCTGGCAGAGCTCTTGCTCTCAGTCCTTGCGCTTGAAGCCCTCGGCCAGACTGAGATCCCGTGCAGAGCCCCAGGGTGCAGCGTTGGCAACTTACCCCCCTTCCTCTGCCTGCTCCCTGCCTCCTGGACAAAGGCAAACACTGGCATCGCAGCGGCTGTGCCTCTCTCTTTCTCCTGCGTATGCCTGGCCGTCCTCCCATGATGGTAGACTGATGGAGAAAGCAAAACTGATGAGCCCCCGCTACCCGGCATGAGGCAGATGCAGGGCGTCCCTGCTCTTCCCCCCCTGCCAGTTTTCCAACTCCTGCCTGAAGCTGTAGCCCAGACTCATGGCACAGCGGAGGACCAGGACTGCTGGCTGGGGCAGGCCCTGGCACGGCACAGCGCTTGCACCCTCCTGTCTCATGAGCCAGGCAGAAGGACACCAACCTGAAGGGCATTCGGATCCCCATGATGAGCATTTCTGGGAGAAATGCACTCCTGTCTCTGCAGAGCGGGCACCGGAAGCAAAAAATTCCAGCGTTCAGAGCCTGTGCCTGCAGGAGAAACATAAGGAGCCCAAGTAAGGCCCTGGTGGTGCTGAGCGCCTGCCGTGCCCCAGGGGCGAGGGGATGGCTCCTACCTGGATGCAGCCCCTGTGGAACCAGGCGTGTTTGCAGGCGGGGCACACCATGGTGCCGTAGGACTTTTGGTCCCCCACAGGCTCCAGGCAGATGAGGCAGGTGGTGTTCTCCTCCGGAGCCGCCTCCACTGCCTGCTCTGGGCGGTGCTCCCAGCAGAGGGACCTGCGGGTCAGAGGAGAGGGATGGGTGAGGTGAGAAGTGCTGGGCCCTTCTTTCCCGGTGGTGGTGGGGAGGAGGTGAGAGGAGGTACCTGTATGGAGACAGGAACTGGGTGACGCATCCACCCTCCCCGGCACAGGGGAGATGGAAGCTGCGCCTGCAGCCCATCATCGAGCAGGTGATGGTGGCCCCGCTCTCACCGCAGACGAAGCAGTACTGGAAAGAGCAGAGCAGCCCCGTCAGCAGCAACGTCAGGGCCTCCACAGCCAGCCCCACACCTCCGGGCAGAGCGCGGGATGCGGCCGCGGCTGGGTCACAGCCCGCAGCTGCGCCTGGCGGAGGAGGCTCCTGTGCTGGAGCCTCTGTGGAGCTGCTGGGAGCAAGACATTTGTGCCAGAGGTGCTTGGAAGGGCGGGGATTTCTTTCCTGGGGTCTGGGCTAAGCTCTGCCAAACCTCTCCTGGCACCCATCTCCCTGCTCTTTTCAGATCCTCACCTTGCGTTCTGCACACCGGATCGCACGCTGAATATCCTCAGGGACGAATCCCCTGAATCCCTCGTCCTCGTCCCATTGCCGAAAAAGCTGGTTGGCAAAAAACTGCAGAGGAGAAAAGAGGAGGAGGTGATGAGCAGAGCGGGGCAGGGACTGCCTGTCGGAAAGCTGGAGGGAGCCCCGAGGGAACTCACCAGGCAAAACTCATGGGCGCAGAGCCCATGCTTCTGCAGCTTGCGCCCGCAGATGCCCGGGTCAGCCTCTGCCCGGCGGCACAGCATGCATGCTGGAGGGGAGAGAGCAAACGGCACCAGGAATGAGCACCTCTGCGGGGCCGGGGGAAGCGTCCCTGAGGGATTGCCCCCAAGGGCCTGTCTGTCCCTGCCCAGCCGGGCCAGTGCAGGCAGGGGTGTCCCAGCAGGTGTCCACTGCCCAGCCTGGGCCCCGCTCCCCCGGGGCGCTCGGGGACCTCCTGCCTCCCCCCCGCCACCGCTCTTGGCCCCACGCTGACCGCCGCGATGGCCCCTCTGCCAGGCTTGGGGAGGGATGCTTTGCTCTCACCCTGCTCCATGGAGTCGGGAGCCATCTCCTCCGTGGCTGACATGGCACACGACGACGGTGAGCGTTTGGAGAGTCCCTGTCCCAGCAGCGCTGGGCTGTCTCCTCCAAATGCTCCTCCGCTGACCCTGCGGGAGAAGCGGGACGTGGGTGAGCTTGCAGCACAGGCCCAGAGCCCCGAGGTGTGGGGCTCCCTCCTCCCCTGGCAGCCCCGCGCAAGCCCCGTCCCTCCCCTGCCCTCTCCTCACCTCTCCAGGTCAGACTGATGCCCGGCCGTGGCCTTTTTGTAGCCTTGGCGCCAGCGTGTCACAGCGGCCACTGTGACATCAGCACCATTGTCCTGCGTGCGCCCCAAACACGGACAGGGATGCCCTCGGCCACCTGCCACCCACTGTGCCTTGGAGTCAGGCAAAATCCTACTGGGCAGCCTGCTCCAGGGGACCCTGCTTGAGCTGGCGCTTGGACTCAATGGTCCCAAGAGGTGTTTTCAAAGTTCTATAGCGCAAAATGGATTCTGAGGAAAGGGAAAAAAACAACATCCCAAACCCAAAATGAAAACGTGACTGAGACGAATTTCGGAAGGCACAGAGAGGAAAACAAAAGGAACAGAACTCCAGAGAAAATACAGACTTTCTTCTTCATCTACGTGATACTTTGGCTATTTCCTTTTCCATCTTCTGTCCTCTAACTTGTCCCTCTCACAACAAGACTGGTTTCATCCTTCTTATCTCAGCAGTGTATTTCCCCAATCCTTGACTTGCCATTTAAACTCTGGTTTACCTGAAATAAACAACAGGGATTCTCAGTGGAAGAGACTTGCACAAGCCTCTCGACTGCTGACCATTCACCTCTACCAGTGCCCACAGCCATCTCCTAACACACCTGAGCTTCCCGTCCTTCTGCGAGGGAAAGATTCTAGAAAAGTCTAGGAAGGAGCAGGCAGGACAGGGAAGACTGAAACCTTCCCTTGCTCGCCGCCTTCCTGAAGGCCTACGAGGATGTCTCGTGGAGCAATAGAAGAAAACCCGACCGGAGGGAAGTGCAGAGCAGAGGCCATTTACCCTCAGAAACTTACTGTACCTGGGCTCGGTACTTACCGTAGAGGGCAGGCAAAGGAGCTGTTTCTTCAGTCCCTGGGGGGCTTTGGCAACGGTGCTGCAGTACAAGCTCTGATCCAAGGTCAGGAGGAGTCCCCAGGGGAAGGCAGCCCAGGCTGCGGGCTCAGGTGAGCGCCCCGGCAGCAGGGCCATTTCCTCAGCAAGCGCCGCGGAGCCCACCACTGACCCTGCCAGGTGTGAGGGTGCTCCCAGGGCCGGACTGAAATCCTCATTTAATCATCGTTTAAATTGCCTCTTAAGCCACTGCCAAACCACTGTTTCGGACTTGCGGGTGATGTGGTGGTTGGAGGCCGTCTTGGCTATAGTGATCATGAAATGATAGAGATCCTTTCCT
Organism: Chroicocephalus ridibundus; assembly: GCF_963924245.1. NCBI lineage: Eukaryota > Metazoa > Chordata > Aves > Charadriiformes > Laridae > Chroicocephalus > Chroicocephalus ridibundus. The sequence continues at coordinate 5,084,277 of NC_086293.1, read as the reverse complement.
TCCTCATTGCCTCTTTGTTGGCAGCAAAGCCCGTCGGGCCTCCCAGGTTCCGCTGCCTTCCTCAGAGAGGACAGCTGCTTCCTACTTTAAGGAATCAACTTCTGTGTGGCCTCAAGGCCTCTCAGGAAGGCACCTAACGCACACACCGTAAGATTACCCATAGTTTGCCTGAAGAGCAGAGGATTGTTCATGTCCGGACAGCCACCCCATGGGATTTCCTTTGTGCTTTGCTCACCATTATTCTTTGATTCTGCCTTCTAGCTCTTCGCCAGTTTCCACAGAGCTCTTCAGCAGCCACTCTGCAACCAGCAACCAGAAGGCTGTGCTGCCATTCATCAAGACTTTGGGTTGAGAGTTTGCATCCCATCTCTCTGTACTCTGCCAAAACTCTCCCCTTGGCTCAGTCTTGTGCCAGCCGCTGCCTGATCTGAAAGGCCGTGGTCTCTCCTCTGGGCAGAGCCCAGGGCTGGTGGCCACTCACTGGGCAAGACTCCCTGGCAAGAGGGTGTGGGGCAGCTTCGGAGGCCGTGGGTGGGAGTGTTGATCTGTTTGAGCGTGAAAAGGCTCTGCAGAGGGACCTGGACAGGCTGGATCCATGGGCTGTCAAGCAGTGGAAAACACTGCCCAGGGAAGTGGCTGAGTCACCATCCCTGGAGGTATTTCAAAGACGTGTAGACGTGGCGCTTAGGGACATGGTTTAGTGGTGGACTTGGTAGAGTTAGAGTAACAGTTGGCCTCGACGATCTTAAGGGTCTTCTCCAACCTCAATGATTCTATGATTCTGATTACCGCTTAATTATTAGCTAATCACCATTTGATTACCATTGGATTTTCATTCAAGCATTGATTAATTACCATTTGATCATCGCTTAAGCATTAACAGAACCCTTTTAGTTAACCCCACAAGGGTGGCTTCTCGGAATAATTCACCTGCAACAGCAGGACAAAAACCAGACGGTGTCTCAGGCACAACCAGAGTAGGAAAAAAGCAATGTGAAACCCAGCATTGGAGAATCCGGGTCCAAAATGCAATTCAGGAACAAGAAAGAAACCTGAAACCCCAAGAAGCCCTTCTACAATACTGGCTGGCTGACACCGCGGAGAGTGACGAGAGGATTCCCAGGCTGCCTCCTTCAGCTCCTGCTTCGAGAGGGTCCTCAGCCATCCTCTGCTGCCAGCCCCCTTCCAAGCCAAACTCTGGCGCTCAGGGTTCCCTTCTCACCAGGCTTTCAGAGACGTCACTCGGCCTTCCGGCGCCAGGCCATTACAGAGCTGCGTTAGCTACATGCCGACAGAGGCAAACGGTGCCAGGGAACAAGCACCTCGGTGACAGGGAGGCTGTGCGTGGCCACAGCTCTTTGGCCAGCTGCACTCGAGATCCATTGCTCGGGAGAGCCTCGGAGCTCACATCGCAATCCGTTCCCTGAAGAGCACTACCTGTTCTGGCCGTGTCTAGACCTCGCGTCTTCCCAATCACCGCAGTCAAGAATAGAAGGACAAAGTGCTGCCACCGAGTCCACTTTCGGACCCTCTGTACCTCCTCTGTACCTCATTACCTCTTTGTTGGCAGCAAAGCCCGTCGGGCCTCCCAGGTTCCACTGCCTTCCTCAGAGAGGACAGCTGCTCCCTACTTTAAGGAATCAACTGCCATGTGGCATCGAGGCCTCTCGGGAAGGCACCTAACGCACACACTGTAAGACTACCAATAGTTTGCCTGAAGAGCAGAGGATTGTTCATGTCCGGACAGCCACCCCATGGGATTTCCTTTGTGCTTTGCTCACCACTATTTGATTCTGCCTTCTGGCACTCCGCCGGCTTCACAGAGCTCTTCAGCAGTCACTCTGCAACCAACTCTTTTCTCCTTCCTGCACTAGAAACGCACTTGTCGGTCTCCAACAGTAGGGAAATTTGTTTTGATGAATGACATTTCTCAGGCCCCTTGCTACTCTCCTGTGGACCACATGGGATTTTTGTGCTCCGAGGGGCATGTGACGGGACTCAAGTCCTCAGGAAGGGGCACTGCTCTCACTGTGCTGAACTCCGTGGAGTGAATTCCTTACCGTGTGTTTGCAATCTCCATTTAAAAGGATTTCTTGGCGTATGCTGCAAGAAGGAAGCCTTCACTTGGTACAGCAGCAATAATGTTGGGGAGCAGTTTTGTGTTGTATGACACAAATCTGAGTGGAGTGGCCAACACACCGGAAGGCCGTGCTGCCATTCATCGAGACCTGGACAGGCTAGAGAATTGGGCGGAGAAGAAGCTAGTGAAGTTCAACAAGGGCAAATGTAGGGTCCTGCACCTGGGGAGGAATAACATCATGCACCGGTCCAGGTTAGGACTTGACCTGCTGGAGAGCAGCTCTGCAGAGAGAGACCTGGGAGTCCTGGTGGACAACGAGTTGACCATGAGCCAGCACTGTGCCCTTGTGGCCAAGAAGGGCAAGGGCATCCTGGGGTGCACTAAAAAGAGCGTGGCCAGGAGGTGGAGGGAGGCCATCCTCCCCCTCTGCTCTGCCCTGGTGAGGCCACATCTGGAGTGTGTGTCCAGTGCTGGGCTCCCCGGTTCAAGAAAGACAAGGAACTACAGGAGAGAGACCAGTGGAGGGCTACGAAGATGATTAGGGGACTGGAGCACCTCCCTGATGAGGAAAGGCTGAGAGACATCTGAGTCTGTTTAGCCTGGAGAAGACTGAGGGGGGATCTCATCAATGCTTATCAGTATCTAAAGGGCGGGTGTCCAGAGGAATGGGCCAGACTCTTTTCAGTGTTGCCCAGCGACAGGACAAGGGGCAACGGGCACAAACTGGAACACGGGAAATTCCACCTCCGCATGAGAAAAAACTTCTTTACTTTGAGAGTGCCAGGGCACTGGCACAGGCTGCCCAGAGAGGTGGTGGAGTCTCCTTCTCTGGAGATATTCCAAACCCGCCTGGAAGCGTTCCTGGGCACCCTGCTCTGGGTGAAGCTGCTTTGGCAGGGGGGCTGGATTAGATGATCTCCAGAGGTCCCTTCCAACCCATACCCTCCTGTCATTCTGTGAACAGGACCCCGAACTGGGCAACAGGGTATGACCTTTGGCTACTGTACAAACACCATCTACAGAAATCTTCATGTCACAAATAAAGACGTGTCACTGAACTTAGATTTAAAGAAAAGTAACTTTGCCACTTTACCCCAAGTCTATCAAACCTAGGCAGTGTGGATGAGAATTTGTTAGAGCCTTGTCCAGAACAAAACACTTGAAGCACCCTTTCTGCATGCCCTTCTGCGCGACCCCCTGGCTGATGCGCCAGGTCATAGCCATGTTCAGAACAAAACGGTTGAAGCTTGTCAAAAATCGCAGGGGCTGGGGTGCGTGGCGCTGGGAAGCGAGCTGCGAGGGCCATGCTGGGTGGGCAGGCGCAGCCCATATTGCCGGGAGATGGACGGCAGCACCCACTGCACTGTGCCGGGCCAGGCTGCCCTCCAAGGGGCAGGGGCAGAGACCACCGGTCCCGGTGGGTGTGAGCTTCCCCCGGGGAAACTGAGCAGGCTGTGGGGCCAGCGAGGCCCCAAGCACCCGGCCATGGTGCTGGGCAGCCGGCCAAGGCCAGCCCGCCAGGAGGGAGGTGGTCTGGGGAAGGTGCTGCCAAGCCCCGGGGAGAGGACAACCCTCTGGGCCCAGCCCCTAACGCTGCCCCTCCAGAAAGGGAGAGGAGGAGGAGGAGGAGGAAGCCGAGAAATGAGTGTGGAATCACCCCGTGCTGAGGTTAACGGCCAACTTTATTGTGCTGAAGGAGGCGGATCAGGGCCAGCACTCGGGGACACAGCACGGCTGGTCCTGCGTCGTCGTCCGGGTCGGCTGTAGGGAATTTGGGCCCGACGCTGTACGCGAGACCTTTCCCTCATCCGCACGGGCCCGGGGATGCTGGAACGGCTGCCGCTGTTGAGTGCTGGGGAGCTGCAGGAAGACCCCGATGGCAGCTGGCTGGCGGTGCTGGGGCTGCTGGTGTTGGGTACCGGGGAGCGCAGGGATGGCGCCAGCCCTGCCTGGTTGGGGGTGCTGCTCTCAGCACTTGTTGCAGGCACGGGGCTCCTGGCACGTCGTCTTTGGGGCCGGATGTAGAGATTTTGGGCCCGACGTTGCATGCGGGAGAGATCTCGCACCTGCATGGGCCCAGGGGTGCTGGAGCCGCTGCTGCCCTCAGGCGCTGGGGAGTCACAGGATAACCCCACTGGCAGCTGGCTGGTGGTGCTGGGGCTGCTGTTCCCAGGTGCTGGGGAGCCCCGGGAAGGCCCCGCTGCTGCCTGGCCTGGGGTGCTGGGGCCGGCGAGCTCCGAGGTGGCACTGGAGGCTGTAAGGGGAAGCAGGAAGGTCAAGGGCACGGCCCCCCAGGCCCGGGGCAGGATAGGCCAGGAGCGGTGCCCCCAGCCCTCCTGGAGCAGAGAGGCTCTGCCAAGCCCACCCTGGGCACCCGCTGCCAGGCCTCGCCTGGCCCCTGGCCCCCGGGCACCCGGGTGCTTTGCCTCTTACCGGTGCCCAGGCCAGCACAGCTGTCGCACTCCCAGCTGGCCGTGCTGCTGCTCAAAGAGGAGCAGTGTCTGTGGGTGCCCTCGGCAGCACAGGAGGAGCACAGGAGCAGTTCCCAGGGCCTGGGGAAGAAAACACGTCCATGGCTGTGAGGACAAAGTGACCACAGCACGGGACTGTCTGGCAGAGCTCTTGCTCTCAGTCCTTGCGCTTGAAGCCCTCGGCCAGACTGAGATCCCGTGCAGAGCCCCAGGGTGCAGCGTTGGCAACTTACCCCCCTTCCTCTGCCTGCTCCCTGCCTCCTGGACAAAGGCAAACACTGGCATCGCAGCGGCTGTGCCTCTCTCTTTCTCCTGCGTATGCCTGGCCGTCCTCCCATGATGGTAGACTGATGGAGAAAGCAAAACTGATGAGCCCCCGCTACCCGGCATGAGGCAGATGCAGGGCGTCCCTGCTCTTCCCCCCCTGCCAGTTTTCCAACTCCTGCCTGAAGCTGTAGCCCAGACTCATGGCACAGCGGAGGACCAGGACTGCTGGCTGGGGCAGGCCCTGGCACGGCACAGCGCTTGCACCCTCCTGTCTCATGAGCCAGGCAGAAGGACACCAACCTGAAGGGCATTCGGATCCCCATGATGAGCATTTCTGGGAGAAATGCACTCCTGTCTCTGCAGAGCGGGCACCGGAAGCAAAAAATTCCAGCGTTCAGAGCCTGTGCCTGCAGGAGAAACATAAGGAGCCCAAGTAAGGCCCTGGTGGTGCTGAGCGCCTGCCGTGCCCCAGGGGCGAGGGGATGGCTCCTACCTGGATGCAGCCCCTGTGGAACCAGGCGTGTTTGCAGGCGGGGCACACCATGGTGCCGTAGGACTTTTGGTCCCCCACAGGCTCCAGGCAGATGAGGCAGGTGGTGTTCTCCTCCGGAGCCGCCTCCACTGCCTGCTCTGGGCGGTGCTCCCAGCAGAGGGACCTGCGGGTCAGAGGAGAGGGATGGGTGAGGTGAGAAGTGCTGGGCCCTTCTTTCCCGGTGGTGGTGGGGAGGAGGTGAGAGGAGGTACCTGTATGGAGACAGGAACTGGGTGACGCATCCACCCTCCCCGGCACAGGGGAGATGGAAGCTGCGCCTGCAGCCCATCATCGAGCAGGTGATGGTGGCCCCGCTCTCACCGCAGACGAAGCAGTACTGGAAAGAGCAGAGCAGCCCCGTCAGCAGCAACGTCAGGGCCTCCACAGCCAGCCCCACACCTCCGGGCAGAGCGCGGGATGCGGCCGCGGCTGGGTCACAGCCCGCAGCTGCGCCTGGCGGAGGAGGCTCCTGTGCTGGAGCCTCTGTGGAGCTGCTGGGAGCAAGACATTTGTGCCAGAGGTGCTTGGAAGGGCGGGGATTTCTTTCCTGGGGTCTGGGCTAAGCTCTGCCAAACCTCTCCTGGCACCCATCTCCCTGCTCTTTTCAGATCCTCACCTTGCGTTCTGCACACCGGATCGCACGCTGAATATCCTCAGGGACGAATCCCCTGAATCCCTCGTCCTCGTCCCATTGCCGAAAAAGCTGGTTGGCAAAAAACTGCAGAGGAGAAAAGAGGAGGAGGTGATGAGCAGAGCGGGGCAGGGACTGCCTGTCGGAAAGCTGGAGGGAGCCCCGAGGGAACTCACCAGGCAAAACTCATGGGCGCAGAGCCCATGCTTCTGCAGCTTGCGCCCGCAGATGCCCGGGTCAGCCTCTGCCCGGCGGCACAGCATGCATGCTGGAGGGGAGAGAGCAAACGGCACCAGGAATGAGCACCTCTGCGGGGCCGGGGGAAGCGTCCCTGAGGGATTGCCCCCAAGGGCCTGTCTGTCCCTGCCCAGCCGGGCCAGTGCAGGCAGGGGTGTCCCAGCAGGTGTCCACTGCCCAGCCTGGGCCCCGCTCCCCCGGGGCGCTCGGGGACCTCCTGCCTCCCCCCCGCCACCGCTCTTGGCCCCACGCTGACCGCCGCGATGGCCCCTCTGCCAGGCTTGGGGAGGGATGCTTTGCTCTCACCCTGCTCCATGGAGTCGGGAGCCATCTCCTCCGTGGCTGACATGGCACACGACGACGGTGAGCGTTTGGAGAGTCCCTGTCCCAGCAGCGCTGGGCTGTCTCCTCCAAATGCTCCTCCGCTGACCCTGCGGGAGAAGCGGGACGTGGGTGAGCTTGCAGCACAGGCCCAGAGCCCCGAGGTGTGGGGCTCCCTCCTCCCCTGGCAGCCCCGCGCAAGCCCCGTCCCTCCCCTGCCCTCTCCTCACCTCTCCAGGTCAGACTGATGCCCGGCCGTGGCCTTTTTGTAGCCTTGGCGCCAGCGTGTCACAGCGGCCACTGTGACATCAGCACCATTGTCCTGCGTGCGCCCCAAACACGGACAGGGATGCCCTCGGCCACCTGCCACCCACTGTGCCTTGGAGTCAGGCAAAATCCTACTGGGCAGCCTGCTCCAGGGGACCCTGCTTGAGCTGGCGCTTGGACTCAATGGTCCCAAGAGGTGTTTTCAAAGTTCTATAGCGCAAAATGGATTCTGAGGAAAGGGAAAAAAACAACATCCCAAACCCAAAATGAAAACGTGACTGAGACGAATTTCGGAAGGCACAGAGAGGAAAACAAAAGGAACAGAACTCCAGAGAAAATACAGACTTTCTTCTTCATCTACGTGATACTTTGGCTATTTCCTTTTCCATCTTCTGTCCTCTAACTTGTCCCTCTCACAACAAGACTGGTTTCATCCTTCTTATCTCAGCAGTGTATTTCCCCAATCCTTGACTTGCCATTTAAACTCTGGTTTACCTGAAATAAACAACAGGGATTCTCAGTGGAAGAGACTTGCACAAGCCTCTCGACTGCTGACCATTCACCTCTACCAGTGCCCACAGCCATCTCCTAACACACCTGAGCTTCCCGTCCTTCTGCGAGGGAAAGATTCTAGAAAAGTCTAGGAAGGAGCAGGCAGGACAGGGAAGACTGAAACCTTCCCTTGCTCGCCGCCTTCCTGAAGGCCTACGAGGATGTCTCGTGGAGCAATAGAAGAAAACCCGACCGGAGGGAAGTGCAGAGCAGAGGCCATTTACCCTCAGAAACTTACTGTACCTGGGCTCGGTACTTACCGTAGAGGGCAGGCAAAGGAGCTGTTTCTTCAGTCCCTGGGGGGCTTTGGCAACGGTGCTGCAGTACAAGCTCTGATCCAAGGTCAGGAGGAGTCCCCAGGGGAAGGCAGCCCAGGCTGCGGGCTCAGGTGAGCGCCCCGGCAGCAGGGCCATTTCCTCAGCAAGCGCCACGGAGCCCACCACTGACCCTGCCAGGTGTGAGGGTGCTCCCAGGGCCGGACTGAAATCCTCATTTAATCATCGTTTAAATTGCCTCTTAAGCCACTGCCAAACCACTGTTTCGGACTTGCGGGTGATGTGGTGGTTGGAGGCCGTCTTGGCTATAGTGATCATGAAATGATAGAGATCCTTTCCTTCCTCATTGCCTCTTTGTTGGCAGCAAAGCCCGTCGGGCCTCCCAGGTTCCGCTGCCTTCCTCAGAGAGGACAGCTGCTTCCTACTTTAAGGAATCAACTTCTGTGTGGCCTCAAGGCCTCTCAGGAAGGCACCTAACGCACACACCGTAAGATTACCCATAGTTTGCCTGAAGAGCAGAGGATTGTTCATGTCCGGACAGCCACCCCATGGGATTTCCTTTGTGCTTTGCTCACCATTATTCTTTGATTCTGCCTTCTAGCTCTTCGCCAGTTTCCACAGAGCTCTTCAGCAGCCACTCTGCAACCAGCAACCAGAAGGCTGTGCTGCCATTCATCAAGACTTTGGGTTGAGAGTTTGCATCCCATCTCTCTGTACTCTGCCAAAACTCTCCCCTTGGCTCAGTCTTGTGCCAGCCGCTGCCTGATCTGAAAGGCCGTGGTCTCTCCTCTGGGCAGAGCCCAGGGCTGGTGGCCACTCACTGGGCAAGACTCCCTGGCAAGAGGGTGTGGGGCAGCTTCGGAGGCCGTGGGTGGGAGTGTTGATCTGTTTGAGCGTGAAAAGGCTCTGCAGAGGGACCTGGACAGGCTGGATCCATGGGCTGTCAAGCAGTGGAAAACACTGCCCAGGGAAGTGGCTGAGTCACCATCCCTGGAGGTATTTCAAAGACGTGTAGACGTGGCGCTTAGGGACATGGTTTAGTGGTGGACTTGGTAGAGTTAGAGTAACAGTTGGCCTCGACGATCTTAAGGGTCTTCTCCAACCTCAATGATTCTATGATTCTGATTACCGCTTAATTATTAGCTAATCACCATTTGATTACCATTGGATTTTCATTCAAGCATTGATTAATTACCATTTGATCATCGCTTAAGCATTAACAGAACCCTTTTAGTTAACCCCACAAGGGTGGCTTCTCGGAATAATTCACCTGCAACAGCAGGACAAAAACCAGACGGTGTCTCAGGCACAACCAGAGTAGGAAAAAAGCAATGTGAAACCCAGCATTGGAGAATCCGGGTCCAAAATGCAATTCAGGAACAAGAAAGAAACCTGAAACCCCAAGAAGCCCTTCTACAATACTGGCTGGCTGACACCGCGGAGAGTGACGAGAGGATTCCCAGGCTGCCTCCTTCAGCTCCTGCTTCGAGAGGGTCCTCAGCCATCCTCTGCTGCCAGCCCCCTTCCAAGCCAAACTCTGGCGCTCAGGGTTCCCTTCTCACCAGGCTTTCAGAGACGTCACTCGGCCTTCCGGCGCCAGGCCATTACAGAGCTGCGTTAGCTACATGCCGACAGAGGCAAACGGTGCCAGGGAACAAGCACCTCGGTGACAGGGAGGCTGTGCGTGGCCACAGCTCTTTGGCCAGCTGCACTCGAGATCCATTGCTCGGGAGAGCCTCGGAGCTCACATCGCAATCCGTTCCCTGAAGAGCACTACCTGTTCTGGCCGTGTCTAGACCTCGCGTCTTCCCAATCACCGCAGTCAAGAATAGAAGGACAAAGTGCTGCCACCGAGTCCACTTTCGGACCCTCTGTACCTCCTCTGTACCTCATTACCTCTTTGTTGGCAGCAAAGCCCGTCGGGCCTCCCAGGTTCCACTGCCTTCCTCAGAGAGGACAGCTGCTCCCTACTTTAAGGAATCAACTGCCATGTGGCATCGAGGCCTCTCGGGAAGGCACCTAACGCACACACTGTAAGACTACCAATAGTTTGCCTGAAGAGCAGAGGATTGTTCATGTCCGGACAGCCACCCCATGGGATTTCCTTTGTGCTTTGCTCACCACTATTTGATTCTGCCTTCTGGCACTCCGCCGGCTTCACAGAGCTCTTCAGCAGTCACTCTGCAACCAACTCTTTTCTCCTTCCTGCACTAGAAACGCACTTGTCGGTCTCCAACAGTAGGGAAATTTGTTTTGATGAATGACATTTCTCAGGCCCCTTGCTACTCTCCTGTGGACCACATGGGATTTTTGTGCTCCGAGGGGCATGTGACGGGACTCAAGTCCTCAGGAAGGGGCACTGCTCTCACTGTGCTGAACTCCGTGGAGTGAATTCCTTACCGTGTGTTTGCAATCTCCATTTAAAAGGATTTCTTGGCGTATGCTGCAAGAAGGAAGCCTTCACTTGGTACAGCAGCAATAATGTTGGGGAGCAGTTTTGTGTTGTATGACACAAATCTGAGTGGAGTGGCCAACACACCGGAAGGCCGTGCTGCCATTCATCGAGACCTGGACAGGCTAGAGAATTGGGCGGAGAAGAAGCTAGTGAAGTTCAACAAGGGCAAATGTAGGGTCCTGCACCTGGGGAGGAATAACATCATGCACCGGTCCAGGTTAGGACTTGACCTGCTGGAGAGCAGCTCTGCAGAGAGAGACCTGGGAGTCCTGGTGGACAACGAGTTGACCATGAGCCAGCACTGTGCCCTTGTGGCCAAGAAGGGCAAGGGCATCCTGGGGTGCACTAAAAAGAGCGTGGCCAGGAGGTGGAGGGAGGCCATCCTCCCCCTCTGCTCTGCCCTGGTGAGGCCACATCTGGAGTGTGTGTCCAGTGCTGGGCTCCCCGGTTCAAGAAAGACAAGGAACTACAGGAGAGAGACCAGTGGAGGGCTACGAAGATGATTAGGGGACGGGAGCACCTCCCTGATGAGGAAAGGCTGAGAGACATCTGAGTCTGTTTAGCCTGGAGAAGACTGAGGGGGGATCTCATCAATGCTTATCAGTATCTAAAGGGCGGGTGTCCAGAGGAATGGGCCAGACTCTTTTCAGTGTTGCCCAGCGACAGGACAAGGGGCAACGGGCACAAACTGGAACACGGGAAATTCCACCTCCGCATGAGAAAAAACTTCTTTACTTTGAGAGTGCCAGGGCACTGGCACAGGCTGCCCAGAGAGGTGGTGGAGTCTCCTTCTCTGGAGATATTCCAAACCCGCCTGGAAGCGTTCCTGGGCACCCTGCTCTGGGTGAAGCTGCTTTGGCAGGGGGGCTGGATTAGATGATCTCCAGAGGTCCCTTCCAACCCATACCCTCCTGTCATTCTGTGAACAGGACCCCGAACTGGGCAACAGGGTATGACCTTTGGCTACTGTACAAACACCATCTACAGAAATCTTCATGTCACAAATAAAGACGTGTCACTGAACTTAGATTTAAAGAAAAGTAACTTTGCCACTTTACCCCAAGTCTATCAAACCTAGGCAGTGTGGATGAGAATTTGTTAGAGCCTTGTCCAGAACAAAACACTTGAAGCACCCTTTCTGCATGCCCTTCTGCGCGACCCCCTGGCTGACGCGCCAGGTCATAGCCATGTTCAGAACAAAACGGTTGAAGCTTGTCAAAAATCGCAGGGGCTGGGGTGCGTGGCGCTGGGAAGCGAGCTGCGAGGGCCATGCTGGGTGGGCGGGCGCAGCCCATATTGCCGGGAGATGGACGGCAGCACCCACTGCACTGTGCCGGGCCAGGCTGCCCTCCAAGGGGCAGGGGCAGAGACCACCGGTCCCGGTGGGTGTGAGCTTCCCCCGGGGAAACTGAGCAGGCTGTGGGGCCAGCGAGGCCCCAAGCACCCGGCCATGGTGCTGGGCAGCCGGCCAAGGCCAGCCCGCCAGGAGGGAGGTGGTCTGGGGAAGGTGCTGCCAAGCCCCGGGGAGAGGACAACCCTCTGGGCCCAGCCCCTAACGCTGCCCCTCCAGAAAGGGAGAGGAGGAGGAGGAGGAGGAAGCCGAGAAATGAGTGTGGAATCACCCCGTGCTGAGGTTAACGGCCAACTTTATTGTGCTGAAGGAGGCGGATCAGGGCCAGCACTCGGGGACACAGCACGGCTGGTCCTGCGTCGTCGTCCGGGTCGGCTGTAGGGAATTTGGGCCCGACGCTGTACGCGAGACCTTTCCCTCATCCGCACGGGCCCGGGGATGCTGGAACGGCTGCCGCTGTTGAGTGCTGGGGAGCTGCAGGAAGACCCCGATGGCAGCTGGCTGGCGGTGCTGGGGCTGCTGGTGTTGGGTACCGGGGAGCGCAGGGATGGCGCCAGCCCTGCCTGGTTGGGGGTGCTGCTCTCAGCACTTGTTGCAGGCACGGGGCTCCTGGCACGTCGTCTTTGGGGCCGGATGTAGAGATTTTGGGCCCGACGTTGCGTGCGGGAGAGATCTCGCACCTGCATGGGCCCAGGGGTGCTGGAGCCGCTGCTGCCCTCAGGCGCTGGGGAGTCACAGGATAACCCCACTGGCAGCTGGCTGGTGGTGCTGGGGCTGCTGTTCCCAGGTGCTGGGGAGCCCCGGGAAGGCCCCGCTGCTGCCTGGCCTGGGGTGCTGGGGCCGGCGAGCTCCGAGGTGGCACTGGAGGCTGTAAGGGGAAGCAGGAAGGTCAAGGGCACGGCCCCCCAGGCCCGGGGCAGGATAGGCCAGGAGCGGTGCCCCCAGCCCTCCTGGAGCAGAGAGGCTCTGCCAAGCCCACCCTGGGCACCCGCTGCCAGGCCTCGCCTGGCCCCTGGCCCCCGGGCACCCGGGTGCTTTGCCTCTTACCGGTGCCCAGGCCAGCACAGCTGTCGCACTCCCAGCTGGCCGTGCTGCTGCTCAAAGAGGAGCAGTGTCTGTGGGTGCCCTCGGCAGCACAGGAGGAGCACAGGAGCAGTTCCCAGGGCCTGGGGAAGAAAACACGTCCATGGCTGTGAGGACAAAGTGACCACAGCACGGGACTGTCTGGCAGAGCTCTCGCTCTCAGTCCTTGCGCTTGAAGCCCTCGGCCAGACTGAGATCCCGTGCAGAGCCCCAGGGTGCAGCGTTGGCAACTTACCCCCCTTCCTCTGCCTGCTCCCTGCCTCCTGGACAAAGGCAAACACTGGCATCGCAGCGGCTGTGCCTCTCTCTTTCTCCTGCGTATGCCTGGCCGTCCTCCCATGATGGTAGACTGATGGAGAAAGCAAAACTGATGAGCCCCCGCTACCCGGCATGAGGCAGATGCAGGGCGTCCCTGCTCTTCCCCCCCTGCCAGTTTTCCAACTCCTGCCTGAAGCTGTAGCCCAGACTCATGGCACAGCGGAGGACCAGGACTGCTGGCTGGGGCAGGCCCTGGCACGGCACAGCGCTTGCACCCTCCTGTCTCATGAGCCAGGCAGAAGGACACCAACCTGAAGGGCATTCGGATCCCCATGATGAGCATTTCTGGGAGAAATGCACTCCTGTCTCTGCAGAGCGGGCACCGGAAGCAAAAAATTCCAGCGTTCAGAGCCTGTGCCTGCAGGAGAAACATAAGGAGCCCAAGTAAGGCCCTGGTGGTGCTGAGCGCCTGCCGTGCCCCAGGGGCGAGGGGATGGCTCCTACCTGGATGCAGCCCCTGTGGAACCAGGCGTGTTTGCAGGCGGGGCACACCATGGTGCCGTAGGACTTTTGGTCCCCCACAGGCTCCAGGCAGATGAGGCAGGTGGTGTTCTCCTCCGGAGCCGCCTCCACTGCCTGCTCTGGGCGGTGCTCCCAGCAGAGGGACCTGCGGGTCAGAGGAGAGGGATGGGTGAGGTGAGAAGTGCTGGGCCCTTCTTTCCCGGTGGTGGTGGGGAGGAGGTGAGAGGAGGTACCTGTATGGAGACAGGAACTGGGTGACGCATCCACCCTCCCCGGCACAGGGGAGATGGAAGCTGCGCCTGCAGCCCATCATCGAGCAGGTGATGGTGGCCCCGCTCTCACCGCAGACGAAGCAGTACTGGAAAGAGCAGAGCAGCCCCGTCAGCAGCAACGTCAGGGCCTCCACAGCCAGCCCCACACCTCCGGGCAGAGCGCGGGATGCGGCCGCGGCTGGGTCACAGCCCGCAGCTGCGCCTGGCGGAGGAGGCTCCTGTGCTGGAGCCTCTGTGGAGCTGCTGGGAGCAAGACATTTGTGCCAGAGGTGCTTGGAAGGGCGGGGATTTCTTTCCTGGGGTCTGGGCTAAGCTCTGCCAAACCTCTCCTGGCACCCATCTCCCTGCTCTTTTCAGATCCTCACCTTGCGTTCTGCACACCGGATCGCACGCTGAATATCCTCAGGGACGAATCCCCTGAATCCCTCGTCCTCGTCCCATTGCCGAAAAAGCTGGTTGGCAAAAAACTGCAGAGGAGAAAAGAGGAGGAGGTGATGAGCAGAGCGGGGCAGGGACTGCCTGTCGGAAAGCTGGAGGGAGCCCCGAGGGAACTCACCAGGCAAAACTCATGGGCGCAGAGCCCATGCTTCTGCAGCTTGCGCCCGCAGATGCCCGGGTCAGCCTCTGCCCGGCGGCACAGCATGCATGCTGGAGGGGAGAGAGCAAACGGCACCAGGAATGAGCACCTCTGCGGGGCCGGGGGAAGCGTCCCTGAGGGATTGCCCCCAAGGGCCTGTCTGTCCCTGCCCAGCCGGGCCAGTGCAGGCAGGGGTGTCCCAGCAGGTGCCCACTGCCCAGCCTGGGCCCCGCTCCCCCGGGGCGCTCGGGGACCTCCTGCCTCCCCCCCGCCACCGCTCTTGGCCCCACGCTGACCGCCGCGATGGCCCCTCTGCCAGGCTTGGGGAGGGATGCTTTGCTCTCACCCTGCTCCATGGAGTCGGGAGCCATCTCCTCCGTGGCTGACATGGCACACGACGACGGTGAGCGTTTGGAGAGTCCCTGTCCCAGCAGCGCTGGGCTGTCTCCTCCAAATGCTCCTCCGCTGACCCTGCGGGAGAAGCGGGACGTGGGTGAGCTTGCAGCACAGGCCCAGAGCCCCGAGGTGTGGGGCTCCCTCCTCCCCTGGCAGCCCCGCGCAAGCCCCGTCCCTCCCCTGCCCTCTCCTCACCTCTCCAGGTCAGACTGATGCCCGGCCGCGGCCTTTTTGTAGCCTTGGCGCCAGCGTGTCACAGCGGCCACTGTGACATCAGCACCATTGTCCTGCGTGCGCCCCAAACACGGACAGGGATGCCCTCGGCCACCTGCCACCCACTGTGCCTTGGAGTCAGGCAAAATCCTACTGGGCAGCCTGCTCCAGGGGACCCTGCTTGAGCTGGCGCTTGGACTCAATGGTCCCAAGAGGTGTTTTCAAAGTTCTATAGCGCAAAATGGATTCTGAGGAAAGGGAAAAAAACAACATCCCAAACCCAAAATGAAAACGTGACTGAGACGAATTTCGGAAGGCACAGAGAGGAAAACAAAAGGAACAGAACTCCAGAGAAAATACAGACTTTCTTCTTCATCTACGTGATACTTTGGCTATTTCCTTTTCCATCTTCTGTCCTCTAACTTGTCCCTCTCACAACAAGACTGGTTTCATCCTTCTTATCTCAGCAGTGTATTTCCCCAATCCTTGACTTGCCATTTAAACTCTGGTTTACCTGAAATAAACAACAGGGATTCTCAGTGGAAGAGACTTGCACAAGCCTCTCGACTGCTGACCATTCACCTCTACCAGTGCCCACAGCCATCTCCTAACACACCTGAGCTTCCCGTCCTTCTGCGAGGGAAAGATTCTAGAAAAGTCTAGGAAGGAGCAGGCAGGACAGGGAAGACTGAAACCTTCCCTTGCTCGCCGCCTTCCTGAAGGCCTACGAGGATGTCTCGTGGAGCAATAGAAGAAAACCCGACCGGAGGGAAGTGCAGAGCAGAGGCCATTTACCCTCAGAAACTTACTGTACCTGGGCTCGGTACTTACCGTAGAGGGCAGGCAAAGGAGCTGTTTCTTCAGTCCCTGGGGGGCTTTGGCAACGGTGCTGCAGTACAAGCTCTGATCCAAGGTCAGGAGGAGTCCCCAGGGGAAGGCAGCCCAGGCTGCGGGCTCAGGTGAGCGCCCCGGCAGCAGGGCCATTTCCTCAGCAAGCGCCGCGGAGCCCACCACTGACCCTGCCAGGTGTGAGGGTGCTCCCAGGGCCGGACTGAAATCCTCATTTAATCATCGTTTAAATTGCCTCTTAAGCCACTGCCAAACCACTGTTTCGGACTTGCGGGTGATGTGGTGGTTGGAGGCCGTCTTGGCTATAGTGATCATGAAATGATAGAGATCCTTTCCTTCCTCATTGCCTCTTTGTTGGCAGCAAAGCCCGTCGGGCCTCCCAGGTTCCACTGCCTTCCTCAGAGAGGACAGCTGCTTCCTACTTTAAGGAATCAACTTCTGTGTGGCCTCAAGGCCTCTCAGGAAGGCACCTAACGCACACACCGTAAGATTACCCATAGTTTGCCTGAAGAGCAGAGGATTGTTCATGTCCGGACAGCCACCCCATGGGATTTCCTTTGTGCTTTGCTCACCATTATTCTTTGATTCTGCCTTCTAGCTCTTCGCCAGTTTCCACAGAGCTCTTCAGCAGCCACTCTGCAACCAGCAACCAGAAGGCTGTGCTGCCATTCATCAAGACTTTGGGTTGAGAGTTTGCATCCCATCTCTCTGTACTCTGCCAAAACTCTCCCCTTGGCTCAGTCTTGTGCCAGCCGCTGCCTGATCTGAAAGGCCGTGGTCTCTCCTCTGGGCAGAGCCCAGGGCTGGTGGCCACTCACTGGGCAAGACTCCCTGGCAAGAGGGTGTGGGGCAGCTTCGGAGGCCGTGGGTGGGAGTGTTGATCTGTTTGAGCGTGAAAAGGCTCTGCAGAGGGACCTGGACAGGCTGGATCCATGGGCTGTCAAGCAGTGGAAAACACTGCCCAGGGAAGTGGCTGAGTCACCATCCCTGGAGGTATTTCAAAGACGTGTAGACGTGGCGCTTAGGGACATGGTTTAGTGGTGGACTTGGTAGAGTTAGAGTAACAGTTGGCCTCGACGATCTTAAGGGTCTTCTCCAACCTCAATGATTCTATGATTCTGATTACCGCTTAATTATTAGCTAATCACCATTTGATTACCATTGGATTTTCATTCAAGCATTGATTAATTACCATTTGATCATCGCTTAAGCATTAACAGAACCCTTTTAGTTAACCCCACAAGGGTGGCTTCTCGGAATAATTCACCTGCAACAGCAGGACAAAAACCAGACGGTGTCTCAGGCACAACCAGAGTAGGAAAAAAGCAATGTGAAACCCAGCATTGGAGAATCCGGGTCCAAAATGCAATTCAGGAACAAGAAAGAAACCTGAAACCCCAAGAAGCCCTTCTACAATACTGGCTGGCTGACACCGCGGAGAGTGACGAGAGGATTCCCAGGCTGCCTCCTTCAGCTCCTGCTTCGAGAGGGTCCTCAGCCATCCTCTGCTGCCAGCCCCCTTCCAAGCCAAACTCTGGCGCTCAGGGTTCCCTTCTCACCAGGCTTTCAGAGACGTCACTCGGCCTTCCGGCGCCAGGCCATTACAGAGCTGCGTTAGCTACATGCCGACAGAGGCAAACGGTGCCAGGGAACAAGCACCTCGGTGACAGGGAGGCTGTGCGTGGCCACAGCTCTTTGGCCAGCTGCACTCGAGATCCATTGCTCGGGAGAGCCTCGGAGCTCACATCGCAATCCGTTCCCTGAAGAGCACTACCTGTTCTGGCCGTGTCTAGACCTCGCGTCTTCCCAATCACCACAGTCAAGAATAGAAGGACAAAGTGCTGCCACCGAGTCCACTTTCGGACCCTCTGTACCTCCTTTCCTTCCTCATTACCTCTTTGTTGGCAGCAAAGCCCGTCGGGCCTCCCAGGTTCCACTGCCTTCCTCAGAGAGGACAGCTGCTCCCTACTTTAAGGAATCAACTGCCATGTGGCATCGAGGCCTCTCGGGAAGGCACCTAACGCACACACTGTAAGACTACCAATAGTTTGCCTGAAGAGCAGAGGATTGTTCATGTCCGGACAGCCACCCCATGGGATTTCCTTTGTGCTTTGCTCACCACTATTTGATTCTGCCTTCTGGCACTCCGCCGGCTTCACAGAGCTCTTCAGCAGTCACTCTGCAACCAACTCTTTTCTCCTTCCTGCACTAGAAACGCACTTGTCGGTCTCCAACAGTAGGGAAATTTGTTTTGATGAATGACATTTCTCAGGCCCCTTGCTACTCTCCTGTGGACCACATGGGATTTTTGTGCTCCGAGGGGCATGTGACGGGACTCAAGTCCTCAGGAAGGGGCACTGCTCTCACTGTGCTGAACTCCGTGGAGTGAATTCCTTACCGTGTGTTTGCAATCTCCATTTAAAAGGATTTCTTGGCGTATGCTGCAAGAAGGAAGCCTTCACTTGGTACAGCAGCAATAATGTTGGGGAGCAGTTTTGTGTTGTATGACACAAATCTGAGTGGAGTGGCCAACACACCGGAAGGCCGTGCTGCCATTCATCGAGACCTGGACAGGCTAGAGAATTGGGCGGAGAAGAAGCTAGTGAAGTTCAACAAGGGCAAATGTAGGGTCCTGCACCTGGGGAGGAATAACATCATGCACCGGTCCAGGTTAGGACTTGACCTGCTGGAGAGCAGCTCTGCAGAGAGAGACCTGGGAGTCCTGGTGGACAACGAGTTGACCATGAGCCAGCACTGTGCCCTTGTGGCCAAGAAGGGCAAGGGCATCCTGGGGTGCACTAAAAAGAGCGTGGCCAGGAGGTGGAGGGAGGCCATCCTCCCCCTCTGCTCTGCCCTGGTGAGGCCACATCTGGAGTGTGTGTCCAGTGCTGGGCTCCCCGGTTCAAGAAAGACAAGGAACTACAGGAGAGAGACCAGTGGAGGGCTACGAAGATGATTAGGGGACTGGAGCACCTCCCTGATGAGGAAAGGCTGAGAGACATCTGAGTCTGTTTAGCCTGGAGAAGACTGAGGGGGGATCTCATCAATGCTTATCAGTATCTAAAGGGCGGGTGTCCAGAGGAATGGGCCAGACTCTTTTCAGTGTTGCCCAGCGACAGGACAAGGGGCAACGGGCACAAACTGGAACACGGGAAATTCCACCTCCGCATGAGAAAAAACTTCTTTACTTTGAGAGTGCCAGGGCACTGGCACAGGCTGCCCAGAGAGGTGGTGGAGTCTCCTTCTCTGGAGATATTCCAAACCCGCCTGGAAGCGTTCCTGGGCACCCTGCTCTGGGTGAAGCTGCTTTGGCAGGGGGGCTGGATTAGATGATCTCCAGAGGTCCCTTCCAACCCATACCCTCCTGTCATTCTGTGAACAGGACCCCGAACTGGGCAACAGGGTATGACCTTTGGCTACTGTACAAACACCATCTACAGAAATCTTCATGTCACAAATAAAGACGTGTCACTGAACTTAGATTTAAAGAAAAGTAACTTTGCCACTTTACCCCAAGTCTATCAAACCTAGGCAGTGTGGATGAGAATTTGTTAGAGCCTTGTCCAGAACAAAACACTTGAAGCACCCTTTCTGCATGCCCTTCTGCGCGACCCCCTGGCTGACGCACCAGGTCATAGCCATGTTCAGAACAAAACGGTTGAAGCTTGTCAAAAATCGCAGGGGCTGGGGTGCGTGGCGCTGGGAAGCGAGCTGCGAGGGCCATGCTGGGTGGGCGGGCGCAGCCCATATTGCCGGGAGATGGACGGCAGCACCCACTGCACTGTGCCGGGCCAGGCTGCCCTCCAAGGGGCAGGGGCAGAGACCACCGGTCCCGGTGGGTGTGAGCTTCCCCCGGGGAAACTGAGCAGGCTGTGGGGCCAGCGAGGCCCCAAGCACCCGGCCATGGTGCTGGGCAGCCGGCCAAGGCCAGCCCGCCAGGAGGGAGGTGGTCTGGGGAAGGTGCTGCCAAGCCCCGGGGAGAGGACAACCCTCTGGGCCCAGCCCCTAACGCTGCCCCTCCAGAAAGGGAGAGGAGGAGGAGGAGGAGGAAGCCGAGAAATGAGTGTGGAATCACCCCGTGCTGAGGTTAACGGCCAACTTTATTGTGCTGAAGGAGGCGGATCAGGGCCAGCACTCGGGGACACAGCACGGCTGGTCCTGCGTCGTCGTCCGGGTCGGCTGTAGGGAATTTGGGCCCGACGCTGTACGCGAGACCTTTCCCTCATCCGCACGGGCCCGGGGATGCTGGAACGGCTGCCGCTGTTGAGTGCTGGGGAGCTGCAGGAAGACCCCGATGGCAGCTGGCTGGCGGTGCTGGGGCTGCTGGTGTTGGGTACCGGGGAGCGCAGGGATGGCGCCAGCCCTGCCTGGTTGGGGGTGCTGCTCTCAGCACTTGTTGCAGGCACGGGGCTCCTGGCACGTCGTCTTTGGGGCCGGATGTAGAGATTTTGGGCCCGACGTTGCGTGCGGGAGAGATCTCGCACCTGCATGGGCCCAGGGGTGCTGGAGCCGCTGCTGCCCTCAGGCGCTGGGGAGTCACAGGATAACCCCACTGGCAGCTGGCTGGTGGTGCTGGGGCTGCTGTTCCCAGGTGCTGGGGAGCCCCGGGAAGGCCCCGCTGCTGCCTGGCCTGGGGTGCTGGGGCCGGCGAGCTCCGAGGTGGCACTGGAGGCTGTAAGGGGAAGCAGGAAGGTCAAGGGCACGGCCCCCCAGGCCCGGGGCAGGATAGGCCAGGAGCGGTGCCCCCAGCCCTCCTGGAGCAGAGAGGCTCTGCCAAGCCCACCCTGGGCACCCGCTGCCAGGCCTCGCCTGGCCCCTGGCCCCCGGGCACCCGGGTGCTTTGCCTCTTACCGGTGCCCAGGCCAGCACAGCTGTCGCACTCCCAGCTGGCCGTGCTGCTGCTCAAAGAGGAGCAGTGTCTGTGGGTGCCCTCGGCAGCACAGGAGGAGCACAGGAGCAGTTCCCAGGGCCTGGGGAAGAAAACACGTCCATGGCTGTGAGGACAAAGTGACCACAGCACGGGACTGTCTGGCAGAGCTCTCGCTCTCAGTCCTTGCGCTTGAAGCCCTCGGCCAGACTGAGATCCCGTGCAGAGCCCCAGGGTGCAGCGTTGGCAACTTACCCCCCTTCCTCTGCCTGCTCCCTGCCTCCTGGACAAAGGCAAACACTGGCATCGCAGCGGCTGTGCCTCTCTCTTTCTCCTGCGTATGCCTGGCCGTCCTCCCATGATGGTAGACTGATGGAGAAAGCAAAACTGATGAGCCCCCGCTACCCGGCATGAGGCAGATGCAGGGCGTCCCTGCTCTTCCCCCCCTGCCAGTTTTCCAACTCCTGCCTGAAGCTGTAGCCCAGACTCATGGCACAGCGGAGGACCAGGACTGCTGGCTGGGGCAGGCCCTGGCACGGCACAGCGCTTGCACCCTCCTGTCTCATGAGCCAGGCAGAAGGACACCAACCTGAAGGGCATTCGGATCCCCATGATGAGCATTTCTGGGAGAAATGCACTCCTGTCTCTGCAGAGCGGGCACCGGAAGCAAAAAATTCCAGCGTTCAGAGCCTGTGCCTGCAGGAGAAACATAAGGAGCCCAAGTAAGGCCCTGGTGGTGCTGAGCGCCTGCCGTGCCCCAGGGGCGAGGGGATGGCTCCTACCTGGATGCAGCCCCTGTGGAACCAGGCGTGTTTGCAGGCGGGGCACACCATGGTGCCGTAGGACTTTTGGTCCCCCACAGGCTCCAGGCAGATGAGGCAGGTGGTGTTCTCCTCCGGAGCCGCCTCCACTGCCTGCTCTGGGCGGTGCTCCCAGCAGAGGGACCTGCGGGTCAGAGGAGAGGGATGGGTGAGGTGAGAAGTGCTGGGCCCTTCTTTCCCGGTGGTGGTGGGGAGGAGGTGAGAGGAGGTACCTGTATGGAGACAGGAACTGGGTGACGCATCCACCCTCCCCGGCACAGGGGAGATGGAAGCTGCGCCTGCAGCCCATCATCGAGCAGGTGATGGTGGCCCCGCTCTCACCGCAGACGAAGCAGTACTGGAAAGAGCAGAGCAGCCCCGTCAGCAGCAACGTCAGGGCCTCCACAGCCAGCCCCACACCTCCGGGCAGAGCGCGGGATGCGGCCGCGGCTGGGTCACAGCCCGCAGCTGCGCCTGGCGGAGGAGGCTCCTGTGCTGGAGCCTCTGTGGAGCTGCTGGGAGCAAGACATTTGTGCCAGAGGTGCTTGGAAGGGCGGGGATTTCTTTCCTGGGGTCTGGGCTAAGCTCTGCCAAACCTCTCCTGGCACCCATCTCCCTGCTCTTTTCAGATCCTCACCTTGCGTTCTGCACACCGGATCGCACGCTGAATATCCTCAGGGACGAATCCCCTGAATCCCTCGTCCTCGTCCCATTGCCGAAAAAGCTGGTTGGCAAAAAACTGCAGAGGAGAAAAGAGGAGGAGGTGATGAGCAGAGCGGGGCAGGGACTGCCTGTCGGAAAGCTGGAGGGAGCCCCGAGGGAACTCACCAGGCAAAACTCATGGGCGCAGAGCCCATGCTTCTGCAGCTTGCGCCCGCAGATGCCCGGGTCAGCCTCTGCCCGGCGGCACAGCATGCATGCTGGAGGGGAGAGAGCAAACGGCACCAGGAATGAGCACCTCTGCGGGGCCGGGGGAAGCGTCCCTGAGGGATTGCCCCCAAGGGCCTGTCTGTCCCTGCCCAGCCGGGCCAGTGCAGGCAGGGGTGTCCCAGCAGGTGCCCACTGCCCAGCCTGGGCCCCGCTCCCCCGGGGCGCTCGGGGACCTCCTGCCTCCCCCCCGCCACCGCTCTTGGCCCCACGCTGACCGCCGCGATGGCCCCTCTGCCAGGCTTGGGGAGGGATGCTTTGCTCTCACCCTGCTCCATGGAGTCGGGAGCCATCTCCTCCGTGGCTGACATGGCACACGACGACGGTGAGCGTTTGGAGAGTCCCTGTCCCAGCAGCGCTGGGCTGTCTCCTCCAAATGCTCCTCCGCTGACCCTGCGGGAGAAGCGGGACGTGGGTGAGCTTGCAGCACAGGCCCAGAGCCCCGAGGTGTGGGGCTCCCTCCTCCCCTGGCAGCCCCGCGCAAGCCCCGTCCCTCCCCTGCCCTCTCCTCACCTCTCCAGGTCAGACTGATGCCCGGCCGCGGCCTTTTTGTAGCCTTGGCGCCAGCGTGTCACAGTGGCCACTGTGACATCAGCACCATTGTCCTGCGTGCGCCCCAAACACGGACAGGGATGCCCTCGGCCACCTGCCACCCACTGTGCCTTGGAGTCAGGCAAAATCCTACTGGGCAGCCTGCTCCAGGGGACCCTGCTTGAGCTGGCGCTTGGACTCAATGGTCCCAAGAGGTGTTTTCAAAGTTCTATAGCGCAAAATGGATTCTGAGGAAAGGGAAAAAAACAACATCCCAAACCCAAAATGAAAACGTGACTGAGACGAATTTCGGAAGGCACAGAGAGGAAAACAAAAGGAACAGAACTCCAGAGAAAATACAGACTTTCTTCTTCATCTACGTGATACTTTGGCTATTTCCTTTTCCATCTTCTGTCCTCTAACTTGTCCCTCTCACAACAAGACTGGTTTCATCCTTCTTATCTCAGCAGTGTATTTCCCCAATCCTTGACTTGCCATTTAAACTCTGGTTTACCTGAAATAAACAACAGGGATTCTCAGTGGAAGAGACTTGCACAAGCCTCTCGACTGCTGACCATTCACCTCTACCAGTGCCCACAGCCATCTCCTAACACACCTGAGCTTCCCGTCCTTCTGCGAGGGAAAGATTCTAGAAAAGTCTAGGAAGGAGCAGGCAGGACAGGGAAGACTGAAACCTTCCCTTGCTCGCCGCCTTCCTGAAGGCCTACGAGGATGTCTCGTGGAGCAATAGAAGAAAACCCGACCGGAGGGAAGTGCAGAGCAGAGGCCATTTACCCTCAGAAACTTACTGTACCTGGGCTCGGTACTTACCGTAGAGGGCAGGCAAAGGAGCTGTTTCTTCAGTCCCTGGGGGGCTTTGGCAACGGTGCTGCAGTACAAGCTCTGATCCAAGGTCAGGAGGAGTCCCCAGGGGAAGGCAGCCCAGGCTGCGGGCTCAGGTGAGCGCCCCGGCAGCAGGGCCATTTCCTCAGCAAGCGCCGCGGAGCCCACCACTGACCCTGCCAGGTGTGAGGGTGCTCCCAGGGCCGGACTGAAATCCTCATTTAATCATCGTTTAAATTGCCTCTTAAGCCACTGCCAAACCACTGTTTCGGACTTGCGGGTGATGTGGTGGTTGGAGGCCGTCTTGGCTATAGTGATCATGAAATGATAGAGATCCTTTCCTTCCTCATTGCCTCTTTGTTGGCAGCAAAGCCCGTCGGGCCTCCCAGGTTCCACTGCCTTCCTCAGAGAGGACAGCTGCTTCCTACTTTAAGGAATCAACTTCTGTGTGGCCTCAAGGCCTCTCAGGAAGGCACCTAACGCACACACCGTAAGATTACCCATAGTTTGCCTGAAGAGCAGAGGATTGTTCATGTCCGGACAGCCACCCCATGGGATTTCCTTTGTGCTTTGCTCACCATTATTCTTTGATTCTGCCTTCTAGCTCTTCGCCAGTTTCCACAGAGCTCTTCAGCAGCCACTCTGCAACCAGCAACCAGAAGGCTGTGCTGCCATTCATCAAGACTTTGGGTTGAGAGTTTGCATCCCATCTCTCTGTACTCTGCCAAAACTCTCCCCTTGGCTCAGTCTTGTGCCAGCCGCTGCCTGATCTGAAAGGCCGTGGTCTCTCCTCTGGGCAGAGCCCAGGGCTGGTGGCCACTCACTGGGCAAGACTCCCTGGCAAGAGGGTGTGGGGCAGCTTCGGAGGCCGTGGGTGGGAGTGTTGATCTGTTTGAGCGTGAAAAGGCTCTGCAGAGGGACCTGGACAGGCTGGATCCATGGGCTGTCAAGCAGTGGAAAACACTGCCCAGGGAAGTGGCTGAGTCACCATCCCTGGAGGTATTTCAAAGACGTGTAGACGTGGCGCTTAGGGACATGGTTTAGTGGTGGACTTGGTAGAGTTAGAGTAACAGTTGGCCTCGACGATCTTAAGGGTCTTCTCCAACCTCAATGATTCTATGATTCTGATTACCGCTTAATTATTAGCTAATCACCATTTGATTACCATTGGATTTTCATTCAAGCATTGATTAATTACCATTTGATCATCGCTTAAGCATTAACAGAACCCTTTTAGTTAACCCCACAAGGGTGGCTTCTCGGAATAATTCACCTGCAACAGCAGGACAAAAACCAGACGGTGTCTCAGGCACAACCAGAGTAGGAAAAAAGCAATGTGAAACCCAGCATTGGAGAATCCGGGTCCAAAATGCAATTCAGGAACAAGAAAGAAACCTGAAACCCCAAGAAGCCCTTCTACAATACTGGCTGGCTGACACCGCGGAGAGTGACGAGAGGATTCCCAGGCTGCCTCCTTCAGCTCCTGCTTCGAGAGGGTCCTCAGCCATCCTCTGCTGCCAGCCCCCTTCCAAGCCAAACTCTGGCGCTCAGGGTTCCCTTCTCACCAGGCTTTCAGAGACGTCACTCGGCCTTCCGGCGCCAGGCCATTACAGAGCTGCGTTAGCTACATGCCGACAGAGGCAAACGGTGCCAGGGAACAAGCACCTCGGTGACAGGGAGGCTGTGCGTGGCCACAGCTCTTTGGCCAGCTGCACTCGAGATCCATTGCTCGGGAGAGCCTCGGAGCTCACATCGCAATCCGTTCCCTGAAGAGCACTACCTGTTCTGGCCGTGTCTAGACCTCGCGTCTTCCCAATCACTGCAGTCAAGAATAGAAGGACAAAGTGCTGCCACCGAGTCCACTTTCGGACCCTCTGTACCTCCTTTTCTTCCTCGTTACCTCTTTGTTGGCAGCAAAGCCCGTCGGGCCTCCCAGGTTCCACTGCCTTCCTCAGAGAGGACAGCTGCTCCCTACTTTAAGGAATCAACTGCCATGTGGCATCGAGGCCTCTCGGGAAGGCACCTAACGCACACACTGTAAGACTACCAATAGTTTGCCTGAAGAGCAGAGGATTGTTCATGTCCGGACAGCCACCCCATGGGATTTCCTTTGTGCTTTGCTCACCACTATTTGATTCTGCCTTCTGGCACTCCGCCGGCTTCACAGAGCTCTTCAGCAGTCACTCTGCAACCAACTCTTTTCTCCTTCCTGCACTAGAAACGCACTTGTCGGTCTCCAACAGTAGGGAAATTTGTTTTGATGAATGACATTTCTCAGGCCCCTTGCTACTCTCCTGTGGACCACATGGGATTTTTGTGCTCCGAGGGGCATGTGACGGGACTCAAGTCCTCAGGAAGGGGCACTGCTCTCACTGTGCTGAACTCCGTGGAGTGAATTCCTTACCGTGTGTTTGCAATCTCCATTTAAAAGGATTTCTTGGCGTATGCTGCAAGAAGGAAGCCTTCACTTGGTACAGCAGCAATAATGTTGGGGAGCAGTTTTGTGTTGTATGACACAAATCTGAGTGGAGTGGCCAACACACCGGAAGGCCGTGCTGCCATTCATCGAGACCTGGACAGGCTAGAGAATTGGGCGGAGAAGAAGCTAGTGAAGTTCAACAAGGGCAAATGTAGGGTCCTGCACCTGGGGAGGAATAACATCATGCACCGGTCCAGGTTAGGACTTGACCTGCTGGAGAGCAGCTCTGCAGAGAGAGACCTGGGAGTCCTGGT
This sequence comes from Chroicocephalus ridibundus, assembly GCF_963924245.1. NCBI lineage: Eukaryota > Metazoa > Chordata > Aves > Charadriiformes > Laridae > Chroicocephalus > Chroicocephalus ridibundus. The sequence continues at coordinate 5,057,967 of NC_086293.1, read as the reverse complement.
GGACAACGAGTTGACCATGAGCCAGCACTGTGCCCTTGTGGCCAAGAAGGGCAAGGGCATCCTGGGGTGCACTAAAAAGAGCGTGGCCAGGAGGTGGAGGGAGGCCATCCTCCCCCTCTGCTCTGCCCTGGTGAGGCCACATCTGGAGTGTGTGTCCAGTGCTGGGCTCCCCGGTTCAAGAAAGACAAGGAACTACAGGAGAGAGACCAGTGGAGGGCTACGAAGATGATTAGGGGACTGGAGCACCTCCCTGATGAGGAAAGGCTGAGAGACATCTGAGTCTGTTTAGCCTGGAGAAGACTGAGGGGGGATCTCATCAATGCTTATCAGTATCTAAAGGGCGGGTGTCCAGAGGAATGGGCCAGACTCTTTTCAGTGTTGCCCAGCGACAGGACAAGGGGCAACGGGCACAAACTGGAACACGGGAAATTCCACCTCCGCATGAGAAAAAACTTCTTTACTTTGAGAGTGCCAGGGCACTGGCACAGGCTGCCCAGAGAGGTGGTGGAGTCTCCTTCTCTGGAGATATTCCAAACCCGCCTGGAAGCGTTCCTGGGCACCCTGCTCTGGGTGAAGCTGCTTTGGCAGGGGGGCTGGATTAGATGATCTCCAGAGGTCCCTTCCAACCCATACCCTCCTGTCATTCTGTGAACAGGACCCCGAACTGGGCAACAGGGTATGACCTTTGGCTACTGTACAAACACCATCTACAGAAATCTTCATGTCACAAATAAAGACGTGTCACTGAACTTAGATTTAAAGAAAAGTAACTTTGCCACTTTACCCCAAGTCTATCAAACCTAGGCAGTGTGGATGAGAATTTGTTAGAGCCTTGTCCAGAACAAAACACTTGAAGCACCCTTTCTGCATGCCCTTCTGCGCGACCCCCTGGCTGACGCACCAGGTCATAGCCATGTTCAGAACAAAACGGTTGAAGCTTGTCAAAAATCGCAGGGGCTGGGGTGCGTGGCGCTGGGAAGCGAGCTGCGAGGGCCATGCTGGGTGGGCGGGCGCAGCCCATATTGCCGGGAGATGGACGGCAGCACCCACTGCACTGTGCCGGGCCAGGCTGCCCTCCAAGGGGCAGGGGCAGAGACCACCGGTCCCGGTGGGTGTGAGCTTCCCCCGGGGAAACTGAGCAGGCTGTGGGGCCAGCGAGGCCCCAAGCACCCGGCCATGGTGCTGGGCAGCCGGCCAAGGCCAGCCCGCCAGGAGGGAGGTGGTCTGGGGAAGGTGCTGCCAAGCCCCGGGGAGAGGACAACCCTCTGGGCCCAGCCCCTAACGCTGCCCCTCCAGAAAGGGAGAGGAGGAGGAGGAGGAGGAAGCCGAGAAATGAGTGTGGAATCACCCCGTGCTGAGGTTAACGGCCAACTTTATTGTGCTGAAGGAGGCGGATCAGGGCCAGCACTCGGGGACACAGCACGGCTGGTCCTGCGTCGTCGTCCGGGTCGGCTGTAGGGAATTTGGGCCCGACGCTGTACGCGAGACCTTTCCCTCATCCGCACGGGCCCGGGGATGCTGGAACGGCTGCCGCTGTTGAGTGCTGGGGAGCTGCAGGAAGACCCCGATGGCAGCTGGCTGGCGGTGCTGGGGCTGCTGGTGTTGGGTACCGGGGAGCGCAGGGATGGCGCCAGCCCTGCCTGGTTGGGGGTGCTGCTCTCAGCACTTGTTGCAGGCACGGGGCTCCTGGCACGTCGTCTTTGGGGCCGGATGTAGAGATTTTGGGCCCGACGTTGCGTGCGGGAGAGATCTCGCACCTGCATGGGCCCAGGGGTGCTGGAGCCGCTGCTGCCCTCAGGCGCTGGGGAGTCACAGGATAACCCCACTGGCAGCTGGCTGGTGGTGCTGGGGCTGCTGTTCCCAGGTGCTGGGGAGCCCCGGGAAGGCCCCGCTGCTGCCTGGCCTGGGGTGCTGGGGCCGGCGAGCTCCGAGGTGGCACTGGAGGCTGTAAGGGGAAGCAGGAAGGTCAAGGGCACGGCCCCCCAGGCCCGGGGCAGGATAGGCCAGGAGCGGTGCCCCCAGCCCTCCTGGAGCAGAGAGGCTCTGCCAAGCCCACCCTGGGCACCCGCTGCCAGGCCTCGCCTGGCCCCTGGCCCCCGGGCACCCGGGTGCTTTGCCTCTTACCGGTGCCCAGGCCAGCACAGCTGTCGCACTCCCAGCTGGCCGTGCTGCTGCTCAAAGAGGAGCAGTGTCTGTGGGTGCCCTCGGCAGCACAGGAGGAGCACAGGAGCAGTTCCCAGGGCCTGGGGAAGAAAACACGTCCATGGCTGTGAGGACAAAGTGACCACAGCACGGGACTGTCTGGCAGAGCTCTCGCTCTCAGTCCTTGCGCTTGAAGCCCTCGGCCAGACTGAGATCCCGTGCAGAGCCCCAGGGTGCAGCGTTGGCAACTTACCCCCCTTCCTCTGCCTGCTCCCTGCCTCCTGGACAAAGGCAAACACTGGCATCGCAGCGGCTGTGCCTCTCTCTTTCTCCTGCGTATGCCTGGCCGTCCTCCCATGATGGTAGACTGATGGAGAAAGCAAAACTGATGAGCCCCCGCTACCCGGCATGAGGCAGATGCAGGGCGTCCCTGCTCTTCCCCCCCTGCCAGTTTTCCAACTCCTGCCTGAAGCTGTAGCCCAGACTCATGGCACAGCGGAGGACCAGGACTGCTGGCTGGGGCAGGCCCTGGCACGGCACAGCGCTTGCACCCTCCTGTCTCATGAGCCAGGCAGAAGGACACCAACCTGAAGGGCATTCGGATCCCCATGATGAGCATTTCTGGGAGAAATGCACTCCTGTCTCTGCAGAGCGGGCACCGGAAGCAAAAAATTCCAGCGTTCAGAGCCTGTGCCTGCAGGAGAAACATAAGGAGCCCAAGTAAGGCCCTGGTGGTGCTGAGCGCCTGCCGTGCCCCAGGGGCGAGGGGATGGCTCCTACCTGGATGCAGCCCCTGTGGAACCAGGCGTGTTTGCAGGCGGGGCACACCATGGTGCCGTAGGACTTTTGGTCCCCCACAGGCTCCAGGCAGATGAGGCAGGTGGTGTTCTCCTCCGGAGCCGCCTCCACTGCCTGCTCTGGGCGGTGCTCCCAGCAGAGGGACCTGCGGGTCAGAGGAGAGGGATGGGTGAGGTGAGAAGTGCTGGGCCCTTCTTTCCCGGTGGTGGTGGGGAGGAGGTGAGAGGAGGTACCTGTATGGAGACAGGAACTGGGTGACGCATCCACCCTCCCCGGCACAGGGGAGATGGAAGCTGCGCCTGCAGCCCATCATCGAGCAGGTGATGGTGGCCCCGCTCTCACCGCAGACGAAGCAGTACTGGAAAGAGCAGAGCAGCCCCGTCAGCAGCAACGTCAGGGCCTCCACAGCCAGCCCCACACCTCCGGGCAGAGCGCGGGATGCGGCCGCGGCTGGGTCACAGCCCGCAGCTGCGCCTGGCGGAGGAGGCTCCTGTGCTGGAGCCTCTGTGGAGCTGCTGGGAGCAAGACATTTGTGCCAGAGGTGCTTGGAAGGGCGGGGATTTCTTTCCTGGGGTCTGGGCTAAGCTCTGCCAAACCTCTCCTGGCACCCATCTCCCTGCTCTTTTCAGATCCTCACCTTGCGTTCTGCACACCGGATCGCACGCTGAATATCCTCAGGGACGAATCCCCTGAATCCCTCGTCCTCGTCCCATTGCCGAAAAAGCTGGTTGGCAAAAAACTGCAGAGGAGAAAAGAGGAGGAGGTGATGAGCAGAGCGGGGCAGGGACTGCCTGTCGGAAAGCTGGAGGGAGCCCCGAGGGAACTCACCAGGCAAAACTCATGGGCGCAGAGCCCATGCTTCTGCAGCTTGCGCCCGCAGATGCCCGGGTCAGCCTCTGCCCGGCGGCACAGCATGCATGCTGGAGGGGAGAGAGCAAACGGCACCAGGAATGAGCACCTCTGCGGGGCCGGGGGAAGCGTCCCTGAGGGATTGCCCCCAAGGGCCTGTCTGTCCCTGCCCAGCCGGGCCAGTGCAGGCAGGGGTGTCCCAGCAGGTGCCCACTGCCCAGCCTGGGCCCCGCTCCCCCGGGGCGCTCGGGGACCTCCTGCCTCCCCCCCGCCACCGCTCTTGGCCCCACGCTGACCGCCGCGATGGCCCCTCTGCCAGGCTTGGGGAGGGATGCTTTGCTCTCACCCTGCTCCATGGAGTCGGGAGCCATCTCCTCCGTGGCTGACATGGCACACGACGACGGTGAGCGTTTGGAGAGTCCCTGTCCCAGCAGCGCTGGGCTGTCTCCTCCAAATGCTCCTCCGCTGACCCTGCGGGAGAAGCGGGACGTGGGTGAGCTTGCAGCACAGGCCCAGAGCCCCGAGGTGTGGGGCTCCCTCCTCCCCTGGCAGCCCCGCGCAAGCCCCGTCCCTCCCCTGCCCTCTCCTCACCTCTCCAGGTCAGACTGATGCCCGGCCGCGGCCTTTTTGTAGCCTTGGCGCCAGCGTGTCACAGCGGCCACTGTGACATCAGCACCATTGTCCTGCGTGCGCCCCAAACACGGACAGGGATGCCCTCGGCCACCTGCCACCCACTGTGCCTTGGAGTCAGGCAAAATCCTACTGGGCAGCCTGCTCCAGGGGACCCTGCTTGAGCTGGCGCTTGGACTCAATGGTCCCAAGAGGTGTTTTCAAAGTTCTATAGCGCAAAATGGATTCTGAGGAAAGGGAAAAAAACAACATCCCAAACCCAAAATGAAAACGTGACTGAGACGAATTTCGGAAGGCACAGAGAGGAAAACAAAAGGAACAGAACTCCAGAGAAAATACAGACTTTCTTCTTCATCTACGTGATACTTTGGCTATTTCCTTTTCCATCTTCTGTCCTCTAACTTGTCCCTCTCACAACAAGACTGGTTTCATCCTTCTTATCTCAGCAGTGTATTTCCCCAATCCTTGACTTGCCATTTAAACTCTGGTTTACCTGAAATAAACAACAGGGATTCTCAGTGGAAGAGACTTGCACAAGCCTCTCGACTGCTGACCATTCACCTCTACCAGTGCCCACAGCCATCTCCTAACACACCTGAGCTTCCCGTCCTTCTGCGAGGGAAAGATTCTAGAAAAGTCTAGGAAGGAGCAGGCAGGACAGGGAAGACTGAAACCTTCCCTTGCTCGCCGCCTTCCTGAAGGCCTACGAGGATGTCTCGTGGAGCAATAGAAGAAAACCCGACCGGAGGGAAGTGCAGAGCAGAGGCCATTTACCCTCAGAAACTTACTGTACCTGGGCTCGGTACTTACCGTAGAGGGCAGGCAAAGGAGCTGTTTCTTCAGTCCCTGGGGGGCTTTGGCAACGGTGCTGCAGTACAAGCTCTGATCCAAGGTCAGGAGGAGTCCCCAGGGGAAGGCAGCCCAGGCTGCGGGCTCAGGTGAGCGCCCCGGCAGCAGGGCCATTTCCTCAGCAAGCGCCGCGGAGCCCACCACTGACCCTGCCAGGTGTGAGGGTGCTCCCAGGGCCGGACTGAAATCCTCATTTAATCATCGTTTAAATTGCCTCTTAAGCCACTGCCAAACCACTGTTTCGGACTTGCGGGTGATGTGGTGGTTGGAGGCCGTCTTGGCTATAGTGATCATGAAATGATAGAGATCCTTTCCTTCCTCATTGCCTCTTTGTTGGCAGCAAAGCCCGTCGGGCCTCCCAGGTTCCACTGCCTTCCTCAGAGAGGACAGCTGCTTCCTACTTTAAGGAATCAACTTCTGTGTGGCCTCAAGGCCTCTCAGGAAGGCACCTAACGCACACACCGTAAGATTACCCATAGTTTGCCTGAAGAGCAGAGGATTGTTCATGTCCGGACAGCCACCCCATGGGATTTCCTTTGTGCTTTGCTCACCATTATTCTTTGATTCTGCCTTCTAGCTCTTCGCCAGTTTCCACAGAGCTCTTCAGCAGCCACTCTGCAACCAGCAACCAGAAGGCTGTGCTGCCATTCATCAAGACTTTGGGTTGAGAGTTTGCATCCCATCTCTCTGTACTCTGCCAAAACTCTCCCCTTGGCTCAGTCTTGTGCCAGCCGCTGCCTGATCTGAAAGGCCGTGGTCTCTCCTCTGGGCAGAGCCCAGGGCTGGTGGCCACTCACTGGGCAAGACTCCCTGGCAAGAGGGTGTGGGGCAGCTTCGGAGGCCGTGGGTGGGAGTGTTGATCTGTTTGAGCGTGAAAAGGCTCTGCAGAGGGACCTGGACAGGCTGGATCCATGGGCTGTCAAGCAGTGGAAAACACTGCCCAGGGAAGTGGCTGAGTCACCATCCCTGGAGGTATTTCAAAGACGTGTAGACGTGGCGCTTAGGGACATGGTTTAGTGGTGGACTTGGTAGAGTTAGAGTAACAGTTGGCCTCGACGATCTTAAGGGTCTTCTCCAACCTCAATGATTCTATGATTCTGATTACCGCTTAATTATTAGCTAATCACCATTTGATTACCATTGGATTTTCATTCAAGCATTGATTAATTACCATTTGATCATCGCTTAAGCATTAACAGAACCCTTTTAGTTAACCCCACAAGGGTGGCTTCTCGGAATAATTCACCTGCAACAGCAGGACAAAAACCAGACGGTGTCTCAGGCACAACCAGAGTAGGAAAAAAGCAATGTGAAACCCAGCATTGGAGAATCCGGGTCCAAAATGCAATTCAGGAACAAGAAAGAAACGTGAAACCCCAAGAAGCCCTTCTACAATACTGGCTGGCTGACACCGCGGAGAGTGACGAGAGGATTCCCAGGCTGCCTCCTTCAGCTCCTGCTTCGAGAGGGTCCTCAGCCATCCTCTGCTGCCAGCCCCCTTCCAAGCCAAACTCTGGCGCTCAGGGTTCCCTTCTCACCAGGCTTTCAGAGACGTCACTCGGCCTTCCGGCGCCAGGCCATTACAGAGCTGCGTTAGCTACATGCCGACAGAGGCAAACGGTGCCAGGGAACAAGCACCTCGGTGACAGGGAGGCTGTGCGTGGCCACAGCTCTTTGGCCAGCTGCACTCGAGATCCATTGCTCGGGAGAGCCTCGGAGCTCACATCGCAATCCGTTCCCTGAAGAGCACTACCTGTTCTGGCCGTGTCTAGACCTCGCGTCTTCCCAATCACCACAGTCAAGAATAGAAGGACAAAGTGCTGCCACCGAGTCCACTTTCGGACCCTCTGTACCTCCTTTCCTTCCTCATTACCTCTTTGTTGGCAGCAAAGCCCGTCGGGCCTCCCAGGTTCCACTGCCTTCCTCAGAGAGGACAGCTGCTCCCTACTTTAAGGAATCAACTGCCATGTGGCATCGAGGCCTCTCGGGAAGGCACCTAACGCACACACTGTAAGACTACCAATAGTTTGCCTGAAGAGCAGAGGATTGTTCATGTCCGGACAGCCACCCCATGGGATTTCCTTTGTGCTTTGCTCACCACTATTTGATTCTGCCTTCTGGCACTCCGCCGGCTTCACAGAGCTCTTCAGCAGTCACTCTGCAACCAACTCTTTTCTCCTTCCTGCACTAGAAACGCACTTGTCGGTCTCCAACAGTAGGGAAATTTGTTTTGATGAATGACATTTCTCAGGCCCCTTGCTACTCTCCTGTGGACCACATGGGATTTTTGTGCTCCGAGGGGCATGTGACGGGACTCAAGTCCTCAGGAAGGGGCACTGCTCTCACTGTGCTGAACTCCGTGGAGTGAATTCCTTACCGTGTGTTTGCAATCTCCATTTAAAAGGATTTCTTGGCGTATGCTGCAAGAAGGAAGCCTTCACTTGGTACAGCAGCAATAATGTTGGGGAGCAGTTTTGTGTTGTATGACACAAATCTGAGTGGAGTGGCCAACACACCGGAAGGCCGTGCTGCCATTCATCGAGACCTGGACAGGCTAGAGAATTGGGCGGAGAAGAAGCTAGTGAAGTTCAACAAGGGCAAATGTAGGGTCCTGCACCTGGGGAGGAATAACATCATGCACCGGTCCAGGTTAGGACTTGACCTGCTGGAGAGCAGCTCTGCAGAGAGAGACTTGGGAGTCCTGGTGGACAACGAGTTGACCATGAGCCAGCACTGTGCCCTTGTGGCCAAGAAGGGCAAGGGCATCCTGGGGTGCACTAAAAAGAGCGTGGCCAGGAGGTGGAGGGAGGCCATCCTCCCCCTCTGCTCTGCCCTGGTGAGGCCACATCTGGAGTGTGTGTCCAGTGCTGGGCTCCCCGGTTCAAGAAAGACAAGGAACTACAGGAGAGAGACCAGTGGAGGGCTACGAAGATGATTAGGGGACTGGAGCACCTCCCTGATGAGGAAAGGCTGAGAGACATCTGAGTCTGTTTAGCCTGGAGAAGACTGAGGGGGGATCTCATCAATGCTTATCAGTATCTAAAGGGCGGGTGTCCAGAGGAATGGGCCAGACTCTTTTCAGTGTTGCCCAGCGACAGGACAAGGGGCAACGGGCACAAACTGGAACACGGGAAATTCCACCTCCGCATGAGAAAAAACTTCTTTACTTTGAGAGTGCCAGGGCACTGGCACAGGCTGCCCAGAGAGGTGGTGGAGTCTCCTTCTCTGGAGATATTCCAAACCCGCCTGGAAGCGTTCCTGGGCACCCTGCTCTGGGTGAAGCTGCTTTGGCAGGGGGGCTGGATTAGATGATCTCCAGAGGTCCCTTCCAACCCATACCCTCCTGTCATTCTGTGAACAGGACCCCGAACTGGGCAACAGGGTATGACCTTTGGCTACTGTACAAACACCATCTACAGAAATCTTCATGTCACAAATAAAGACGTGTCACTGAACTTAGATTTAAAGAAAAGTAACTTTGCCACTTTACCCCAAGTCTATCAAACCTAGGCAGTGTGGATGAGAATTTGTTAGAGCCTTGTCCAGAACAAAACACTTGAAGCACCCTTTCTGCATGCCCTTCTGCGCGACCCCCTGGCTGATGCGCCAGGTCATAGCCATGTTCAGAACAAAACGGTTGAAGCTTGTCAAAAATCGCAGGGGCTGGGGTGCGTGGCGCTGGGAAGCGAGCTGCGAGGGCCATGCTGGGTGGGCGGGCGCAGCCCATATTGCCGGGAGATGGACGGCAGCACCCACTGCACTGTGCCGGGCCAGGCTGCCCTCCAAGGGGCAGGGGCAGAGACCACCGGTCCCGGTGGGTGTGAGCTTCCCCCGGGGAAACTGAGCAGGCTGTGGGGCCAGCGAGGCCCCAAGCACCCGGCCATGGTGCTGGGCAGCCGGCCAAGGCCAGCCCGCCAGGAGGGAGGTGGTCTGGGGAAGGTGCTGCCAAGCCCCGGGGAGAGGACAACCCTCTGGGCCCAGCCCCTAACGCTGCCCCTCCAGAAAGGGAGAGGAGGAGGAGGAGGAGGAAGCCGAGAAATGAGTGTGGAATCACCCCGTGCTGAGGTTAACGGCCAACTTTATTGTGCTGAAGGAGGCGGATCAGGGCCAGCACTCGGGGACACAGCACGGCTGGTCCTGCGTCGTCGTCCGGGTCGGCTGTAGGGAATTTGGGCCCGACGCTGTACGCGAGACCTTTCCCTCATCCGCACGGGCCCGGGGATGCTGGAACGGCTGCCGCTGTTGAGTGCTGGGGAGCTGCAGGAAGACCCCGATGGCAGCTGGCTGGCGGTGCTGGGGCTGCTGGTGTTGGGTACCGGGGAGCGCAGGGATGGCGCCAGCCCTGCCTGGTTGGGGGTGCTGCTCTCAGCACTTGTTGCAGGCACGGGGCTCCTGGCACGTCGTCTTTGGGGCCGGATGTAGAGATTTTGGGCCCGACGTTGCGTGCGGGAGAGATCTCGCACCTGCATGGGCCCAGGGGTGCTGGAGCCGCTGCTGCCCTCAGGCGCTGGGGAGTCACAGGATAACCCCACTGGCAGCTGGCTGGTGGTGCTGGGGCTGCTGTTCCCAGGTGCTGGGGAGCCCCGGGAAGGCCCCGCTGCTGCCTGGCCTGGGGTGCTGGGGCCGGCGAGCTCCGAGGTGGCACTGGAGGCTGTAAGGGGAAGCAGGAAGGTCAAGGGCACGGCCCCCCAGGCCCGGGCCAGGATAGGCCAGGAGCGGTGCCCCCAGCCCTCCTGGAGCAGAGAGGCTCTGCCAAGCCCACCCTGGGCACCCGCTGCCAGGCCTCGCCTGGCCCCTGGCCCCCGGGCACCCGGGTGCTTTGCCTCTTACCGGTGCCCAGGCCAGCACAGCTGTCGCACTCCCAGCTGGCCGTGCTGCTGCTCAAAGAGGAGCAGTGTCTGTGGGTGCCCTCGGCAGCACAGGAGGAGCACAGGAGCAGTTCCCAGGGCCTGGGGAAGAAAACACGTCCATGGCTGTGAGGACAAAGTGACCACAGCACGGGACTGTCTGGCAGAGCTCTCGCTCTCAGTCCTTGCGCTTGAAGCCCTCGGCCAGACTGAGATCCCGTGCAGAGCCCCAGGGTGCAGCGTTGGCAACTTACCCCCCTTCCTCTGCCTGCTCCCTGCCTCCTGGACAAAGGCAAACACTGGCATCGCAGCGGCTGTGCCTCTCTCTTTCTCCTGCGTATGCCTGGCCGTCCTCCCATGATGGTAGACTGATGGAGAAAGCAAAACTGATGAGCCCCCGCTACCCGGCATGAGGCAGATGCAGGGCGTCCCTGCTCTTCCCCCCCTGCCAGTTTTCCAACTCCTGCCTGAAGCTGTAGCCCAGACTCATGGCACAGCGGAGGACCAGGACTGCTGGCTGGGGCAGGCCCTGGCACGGCACAGCGCTTGCACCCTCCTGTCTCATGAGCCAGGCAGAAGGACACCAACCTGAAGGGCATTCGGATCCCCATGATGAGCATTTCTGGGAGAAATGCACTCCTGTCTCTGCAGAGCGGGCACCGGAAGCAAAAAATTCCAGCGTTCAGAGCCTGTGCCTGCAGGAGAAACATAAGGAGCCCAAGTAAGGCCCTGGTGGTGCTGAGCGCCTGCCGTGCCCCAGGGGCGAGGGGATGGCTCCTACCTGGATGCAGCCCCTGTGGAACCAGGCGTGTTTGCAGGCGGGGCACACCATGGTGCCGTAGGACTTTTGGTCCCCCACAGGCTCCAGGCAGATGAGGCAGGTGGTGTTCTCCTCCGGAGCCGCCTCCACTGCCTGCTCTGGGCGGTGCTCCCAGCAGAGGGACCTGCGGGTCAGAGGAGAGGGATGGGTGAGGTGAGAAGTGCTGGGCCCTTCTTTCCCGGTGGTGGTGGGGAGGAGGTGAGAGGAGGTACCTGTATGGAGACAGGAACTGGGTGACGCATCCACCCTCCCCGGCACAGGGGAGATGGAAGCTGCGCCTGCAGCCCATCATCGAGCAGGTGATGGTGGCCCCGCTCTCACCGCAGACGAAGCAGTACTGGAAAGAGCAGAGCAGCCCCGTCAGCAGCAACGTCAGGGCCTCCACAGCCAGCCCCACACCTCCGGGCAGAGCGCGGGATGCGGCCGCGGCTGGGTCACAGCCCGCAGCTGCGCCTGGCGGAGGAGGCTCCTGTGCTGGAGCCTCTGTGGAGCTGCTGGGAGCAAGACATTTGTGCCAGAGGTGCTTGGAAGGGCGGGGATTTCTTTCCTGGGGTCTGGGCTAAGCTCTGCCAAACCTCTCCTGGCACCCATCTCCCTGCTCTTTTCAGATCCTCACCTTGCGTTCTGCACACCGGATCGCACGCTGAATATCCTCAGGGACGAATCCCCTGAATCCCTCGTCCTCGTCCCATTGCCGAAAAAGCTGGTTGGCAAAAAACTGCAGAGGAGAAAAGAGGAGGAGGTGATGAGCAGAGCGGGGCAGGGACTGCCTGTCGGAAAGCTGGAGGGAGCCCCGAGGGAACTCACCAGGCAAAACTCATGGGCGCAGAGCCCATGCTTCTGCAGCTTGCGCCCGCAGATGCCCGGGTCAGCCTCTGCCCGGCGGCACAGCATGCATGCTGGAGGGGAGAGAGCAAACGGCACCAGGAATGAGCACCTCTGCGGGGCCGGGGGAAGCGTCCCTGAGGGATTGCCCCCAAGGGCCTGTCTGTCCCTGCCCAGCCGGGCCAGTGCAGGCAGGGGTGTCCCAGCAGGTGCCCACTGCCCAGCCTGGGCCCCGCTCCCCCGGGGCGCTCGGGGACCTCCTGCCTCCCCCCCGCCACCGCTCTTGGCCCCACGCTGACCGCCGCGATGGCCCCTCTGCCAGGCTTGGGGAGGGATGCTTTGCTCTCACCCTGCTCCATGGAGTCGGGAGCCATCTCCTCCGTGGCTGACATGGCACACGACGACGGTGAGCGTTTGGAGAGTCCCTGTCCCAGCAGCGCTGGGCTGTCTCCTCCAAATGCTCCTCCGCTGACCCTGCGGGAGAAGCGGGACGTGGGTGAGCTTGCAGCACAGGCCCAGAGCCCCGAGGTGTGGGGCTCCCTCCTCCCCTGGCAGCCCCGCGCAAGCCCCGTCCCTCCCCTGCCCTCTCCTCACCTCTCCAGGTCAGACTGATGCCCGGCCGCGGCCTTTTTGTAGCCTTGGCGCCAGCGTGTCACAGCGGCCACTGTGACATCAGCACCATTGTCCTGCGTGCGCCCCAAACACGGACAGGGATGCCCTCGGCCACCTGCCACCCACTGTGCCTTGGAGTCAGGCAAAATCCTACTGGGCAGCCTGCTCCAGGGGACCCTGCTTGAGCTGGCGCTTGGACTCAATGGTCCCAAGAGGTGTTTTCAAAGTTCTATAGCGCAAAATGGATTCTGAGGAAAGGGAAAAAAACAACATCCCAAACCCAAAATGAAAACGTGACTGAGACGAATTTCGGAAGGCACAGAGAGGAAAACAAAAGGAACAGAACTCCAGAGAAAATACAGACTTTCTTCTTCATCTACGTGATACTTTGGCTATTTCCTTTTCCATCTTCTGTCCTCTAACTTGTCCCTCTCACAACAAGACTGGTTTCATCCTTCTTATCTCAGCAGTGTATTTCCCCAATCCTTGACTTGCCATTTAAACTCTGGTTTACCTGAAATAAACAACAGGGATTCTCAGTGGAAGAGACTTGCACAAGCCTCTCGACTGCTGACCATTCACCTCTACCAGTGCCCACAGCCATCTCCTAACACACCTGAGCTTCCCGTCCTTCTGCGAGGGAAAGATTCTAGAAAAGTCTAGGAAGGAGCAGGCAGGACAGGGAAGACTGAAACCTTCCCTTGCTCGCCGCCTTCCTGAAGGCCTACGAGGATGTCTCGTGGAGCAATAGAAGAAAACCCGACCGGAGGGAAGTGCAGAGCAGAGGCCATTTACCCTCAGAAACTTACTGTACCTGGGCTCGGTACTTACCGTAGAGGGCAGGCAAAGGAGCTGTTTCTTCAGTCCCTGGGGGGCTTTGGCAACGGTGCTGCAGTACAAGCTCTGATCCAAGGTCAGGAGGAGTCCCCAGGGGAAGGCAGCCCAGGCTGCGGGCTCAGGTGAGCGCCCTGGCAGCAGGGCCATTTCCTCAGCAAGCGCCGCGGAGCCCACCACTGACCCTGCCAGGTGTGAGGGTGCTCCCAGGGCCGGACTGAAATCCTCATTTAATCATCGTTTAAATTGCCTCTTAAGCCACTGCCAAACCACTGTTTCGGACTTGCGGGTGATGTGGTGGTTGGAGGCCGTCTTGGCTATAGTGGTCATGAAATGATAGAGATCCTTTCCTTCCTCATTGCCTCTTTGTTGGCAGCAAAGCCCGTCGGGCCTCCCAGGTTCCACTGCCTTCCTCAGAGAGGACAGCTGCTTCCTACTTTAAGGAATCAACTTCTGTGTGGCCTCAAGGCCTCTCAGGAAGGCACCTAACGCACACACCGTAAGATTACCCATAGTTTGCCTGAAGAGCAGAGGATTGTTCATGTCCGGACAGCCACCCCATGGGATTTCCTTTGTGCTTTGCTCACCATTATTCTTTGATTCTGCCTTCTAGCTCTTCGCCAGTTTCCACAGAGCTCTTCAGCAGCCACTCTGCAACCAGCAACCAGAAGGCTGTGCTGCCATTCATCAAGACTTTGGGTTGAGAGTTTGCATCCCATCTCTCTGTACTCTGCCAAAACTCTCCCCTTGGCTCAGTCTTGTGCCAGCCGCTGCCTGATCTGAAAGGCCGTGGTCTCTCCTCTGGGCAGAGCCCAGGGCTGGTGGCCACTCACTGGGCAAGACTCCCTGGCAAGAGGGTGTGGGGCAGCTTCGGAGGCCGTGGGTGGGAGTGTTGATCTGTTTGAGCGTGAAAAGGCTCTGCAGAGGGACCTGGACAGGCTGGATCCATGGGCTGTCAAGCAGTGGAAAACACTGCCCAGGGAAGTGGCTGAGTCACCATCCCTGGAGGTATTTCAAAGACGTGTAGACGTGGCGCTTAGGGACATGGTTTAGTGGTGGACTTGGTAGAGTTAGAGTAACAGTTGGCCTCGACGATCTTAAGGGTCTTCTCCAACCTCAATGATTCTATGATTCTGATTACCGCTTAATTATTAGCTAATCACCATTTGATTACCATTGGATTTTCATTCAAGCATTGATTAATTACCATTTGATCATCGCTTAAGCATTAACAGAACCCTTTTAGTTAACCCCACAAGGGTGGCTTCTCGGAATAATTCACCTGCAACAGCAGGACAAAAACCAGACGGTGTCTCAGGCACAACCAGAGTAGGAAAAAAGCAATGTGAAACCCAGCATTGGAGAATCCGGGTCCAAAATGCAATTCAGGACCAAGAAAGAAACGTGAAACCCCAAGAAGCCCTTCTACAATACTGGCTGGCTGACACCGCGGAGAGTGACGAGAGGATTCCCAGGCTGCCTCCTTCAGCTCCTGCTTCGAGAGGGTCCTCAGCCATCCTCTGCTGCCAGCCCCCTTCCAAGCCAAACTCTGGCGCTCAGGGTTCCCTTCTCACCAGGCTTTCAGAGACGTCACTCGGCCTTCCGGCGCCAGGCCATTACAGAGCTGCGTTAGCTACATGCCGACAGAGGCAAACGGTGCCAGGGAACAAGCACCTCGGTGACAGGGAGGCTGTGCGTGGCCACAGCTCTTTGGCCAGCTGCACTCGAGATCCATTGCTCGGGAGAGCCTCGGAGCTCACATCGCAATCCGTTCCCTGAAGAGCACTACCTGTTCTGGCCGTGTCTAGACCTCGCGTCTTCCCAATCACCACAGTCAAGAATAGAAGGACAAAGTGCTGCCACCGAGTCCACTTTCGGACCCTCTGTACCTCCTTTCCTTCCTCATTACCTCTTTGTTGGCAGCAAAGCCCGTCGGGCCTCCCAGGTTCCACTGCCTTCCTCAGAGAGGACAGCTGCTCCCTACTTTAAGGAATCAACTGCCATGTGGCATCGAGGCCTCTCGGGAAGGCACCTAACGCACACACTGTAAGACTACCAATAGTTTGCCTGAAGAGCAGAGGATTGTTCATGTCCGGACAGCCACCCCATGGGATTTCCTTTGTGCTTTGCTCACCACTATTTGATTCTGCCTTCTGGCACTCCGCCGGCTTCACAGAGCTCTTCAGCAGTCACTCTGCAACCAACTCTTTTCTCCTTCCTGCACTAGAAACGCACTTGTCGGTCTCCAACAGTAGGGAAATTTGTTTTGATGAATGACATTTCTCAGGCCCCTTGCTACTCTCCTGTGGACCACATGGGATTTTTGTGCTCCGAGGGGCATGTGACGGGACTCAAGTCCTCAGGAAGGGGCACTGCTCTCACTGTGCTGAACTCCGTGGAGTGAATTCCTTACCGTGTGTTTGCAATCTCCATTTAAAAGGATTTCTTGGCGTATGCTGCAAGAAGGAAGCCTTCACTTGGTACAGCAGCAATAATGTTGGGGAGCAGTTTTGTGTTGTATGACACAAATCTGAGTGGAGTGGCCAACACACCGGAAGGCCGTGCTGCCATTCATCGAGACCTGGACAGGCTAGAGAATTGGGCGGAGAAGAAGCTAGTGAAGTTCAACAAGGGCAAATGTAGGGTCCTGCACCTGGGGAGGAATAACATCATGCACCGGTCCAGGTTAGGACTTGACCTGCTGGAGAGCAGCTCTGCAGAGAGAGACCTGGGAGTCCTGGTGGACAACGAGTTGACCATGAGCCAGCACTGTGCCCTTGTGGCCAAGAAGGGCAAGGGCATCCTGGGGTGCACTAAAAAGAGCGTGGCCAGGAGGTGGAGGGAGGCCATCCTCCCCCTCTGCTCTGCCCTGGTGAGGCCACATCTGGAGTGTGTGTCCAGTGCTGGGCTCCCCGGTTCAAGAAAGACAAGGAACTACAGGAGAGAGACCAGTGGAGGGCTACGAAGATGATTAGGGGACTGGAGCACCTCCCTGATGAGGAAAGGCTGAGAGACATCTGAGTCTGTTTAGCCTGGAGAAGACTGAGGGGGGATCTCATCAATGCTTATCAGTATCTAAAGGGCGGGTGTCCAGAGGAATGGGCCAGACTCTTTTCAGTGTTGCCCAGCGACAGGACAAGGGGCAACGGGCACAAACTGGAACACGGGAAATTCCACCTCCGCATGAGAAAAAACTTCTTTACTTTGAGAGTGCCAGGGCACTGGCACAGGCTGCCCAGAGAGGTGGTGGAGTCTCCTTCTCTGGAGATATTCCAAACCCGCCTGGAAGCGTTCCTGGGCACCCTGCTCTGGGTGAAGCTGCTTTGGCAGGGGGGCTGGATTAGATGATCTCCAGAGGTCCCTTCCAACCCATACCCTCCTGTCATTCTGTGAACAGGACCCCGAACTGGGCAACAGGGTATGACCTTTGGCTACTGTACAAACACCATCTACAGAAATCTTCATGTCACAAATAAAGACGTGTCACTGAACTTAGATTTAAAGAAAAGTAACTTTGCCACTTTACCCCAAGTCTATCAAACCTAGGCAGTGTGGATGAGAATTTGTTAGAGCCTTGTCCAGAACAAAACACTTGAAGCACCCTTTCTGCATGCCCTTCTGCGCGACCCCCTGGCTGATGCGCCAGGTCATAGCCATGTTCAGAACAAAACGGTTGAAGCTTGTCAAAAATCGCAGGGGCTGGGGTGCGTGGCGCTGGGAAGCGAGCTGCGAGGGCCATGCTGGGTGGGCGGGCGCAGCCCATATTGCCGGGAGATGGACGGCAGCACCCACTGCACTGTGCCGGGCCAGGCTGCCCTCCAAGGGGCAGGGGCAGAGACCACCGGTCCCGGTGGGTGTGAGCTTCCCCCGGGGAAACTGAGCAGGCTGTGGGGCCAGCGAGGCCCCAAGCACCCGGCCATGGTGCTGGGCAGCCGGCCAAGGCCAGCCCGCCAGGAGGGAGGTGGTCTGGGGAAGGTGCTGCCAAGCCCCGGGGAGAGGACAACCCTCTGGGCCCAGCCCCTAACGCTGCCCCTCCAGAAAGGGAGAGGAGGAGGAGGAGGAGGAAGCCGAGAAATGAGTGTGGAATCACCCCGTGCTGAGGTTAACGGCCAACTTTATTGTGCTGAAGGAGGCGGATCAGGGCCAGCACTCGGGGACACAGCACGGCTGGTCCTGCGTCGTCGTCCGGGTCGGCTGTAGGGAATTTGGGCCCGACGCTGTACGCGAGACCTTTCCCTCATCCGCACGGGCCCGGGGATGCTGGAACGGCTGCCGCTGTTGAGTGCTGGGGAGCTGCAGGAAGACCCCGATGGCAGCTGGCTGGCGGTGCTGGGGCTGCTGGTGTTGGGTACCGGGGAGCGCAGGGATGGCGCCAGCCCTGCCTGGTTGGGGGTGCTGCTCTCAGCACTTGTTGCAGGCACGGGGCTCCTGGCACGTCGTCTTTGGGGCCGGATGTAGAGATTTTGGGCCCGACGTTGCGTGCGGGAGAGATCTCGCACCTGCATGGGCCCAGGGGTGCTGGAGCCGCTGCTGCCCTCAGGCGCTGGGGAGTCACAGGATAACCCCACTGGCAGCTGGCTGGTGGTGCTGGGGCTGCTGTTCCCAGGTGCTGGGGAGCCCCGGGAAGGCCCCGCTGCTGCCTGGCCTGGGGTGCTGGGGCCGGCGAGCTCCGAGGTGGCACTGGAGGCTGTAAGGGGAAGCAGGAAGGTCAAGGGCACGGCCCCCCAGGCCCGGGGCAGGATAGGCCAGGAGCGGTGCCCCCAGCCCTCCTGGAGCAGAGAGGCTCTGCCAAGCCCACCCTGGGCACCCGCTGCCAGGCCTCGCCTGGCCCCTGGCCCCCGGGCACCCGGGTGCTTTGCCTCTTACCGGTGCCCAGGCCAGCACAGCTGTCGCACTCCCAGCTGGCCGTGCTGCTGCTCAAAGAGGAGCAGTGTCTGTGGGTGCCCTCGGCAGCACAGGAGGAGCACAGGAGCAGTTCCCAGGGCCTGGGGAAGAAAACACGTCCATGGCTGTGAGGACAAAGTGACCACAGCACGGGACTGTCTGGCAGAGCTCTCGCTCTCAGTCCTTGCGCTTGAAGCCCTCGGCCAGACTGAGATCCCGTGCAGAGCCCCAGGGTGCAGCGTTGGCAACTTACCCCCCTTCCTCTGCCTGCTCCCTGCCTCCTGGACAAAGGCAAACACTGGCATCGCAGCGGCTGTGCCTCTCTCTTTCTCCTGCGTATGCCTGGCCGTCCTCCCATGATGGTAGACTGATGGAGAAAGCAAAACTGATGAGCCCCCGCTACCCGGCATGAGGCAGATGCAGGGCGTCCCTGCTCTTCCCCCCCTGCCAGTTTTCCAACTCCTGCCTGAAGCTGTAGCCCAGACTCATGGCACAGCGGAGGACCAGGACTGCTGGCTGGGGCAGGCCCTGGCACGGCACAGCGCTTGCACCCTCCTGTCTCATGAGCCAGGCAGAAGGACACCAACCTGAAGGGCATTCGGATCCCCATGATGAGCATTTCTGGGAGAAATGCACTCCTGTCTCTGCAGAGCGGGCACCGGAAGCAAAAAATTCCAGCGTTCAGAGCCTGTGCCTGCAGGAGAAACATAAGGAGCCCAAGTAAGGCCCTGGTGGTGCTGAGCGCCTGCCGTGCCCCAGGGGCGAGGGGATGGCTCCTACCTGGATGCAGCCCCTGTGGAACCAGGCGTGTTTGCAGGCGGGGCACACCATGGTGCCGTAGGACTTTTGGTCCCCCACAGGCTCCAGGCAGATGAGGCAGGTGGTGTTCTCCTCCGGAGCCGCCTCCACTGCCTGCTCTGGGCGGTGCTCCCAGCAGAGGGACCTGCGGGTCAGAGGAGAGGGATGGGTGAGGTGAGAAGTGCTGGGCCCTTCTTTCCCGGTGGTGGTGGGGAGGAGGTGAGAGGAGGTACCTGTATGGAGACAGGAACTGGGTGACGCATCCACCCTCCCCGGCACAGGGGAGATGGAAGCTGCGCCTGCAGCCCATCATCGAGCAGGTGATGGTGGCCCCGCTCTCACCGCAGACGAAGCAGTACTGGAAAGAGCAGAGCAGCCCCGTCAGCAGCAACGTCAGGGCCTCCACAGCCAGCCCCACACCTCCGGGCAGAGCGCGGGATGCGGCCGCGGCTGGGTCACAGCCCGCAGCTGCGCCTGGCGGAGGAGGCTCCTGTGCTGGAGCCTCTGTGGAGCTGCTGGGAGCAAGACATTTGTGCCAGAGGTGCTTGGAAGGGCGGGGATTTCTTTCCTGGGGTCTGGGCTAAGCTCTGCCAAACCTCTCCTGGCACCCATCTCCCTGCTCTTTTCAGATCCTCACCTTGCGTTCTGCACACCGGATCGCACGCTGAATATCCTCAGGGACGAATCCCCTGAATCCCTCGTCCTCGTCCCATTGCCGAAAAAGCTGGTTGGCAAAAAACTGCAGAGGAGAAAAGAGGAGGAGGTGATGAGCAGAGCGGGGCAGGGACTGCCTGTCGGAAAGCTGGAGGGAGCCCCGAGGGAACTCACCAGGCAAAACTCATGGGCGCAGAGCCCATGCTTCTGCAGCTTGCGCCCGCAGATGCCCGGGTCAGCCTCTGCCCGGCGGCACAGCATGCATGCTGGAGGGGAGAGAGCAAACGGCACCAGGAATGAGCACCTCTGCGGGGCCGGGGGAAGCGTCCCTGAGGGATTGCCCCCAAGGGCCTGTCTGTCCCTGCCCAGCCGGGCCAGTGCAGGCAGGGGTGTCCCAGCAGGTGCCCACTGCCCAGCCTGGGCCCCGCTCCCCCGGGGCGCTCGGGGACCTCCTGCCTCCCCCCCGCCACCGCTCTTGGCCCCACGCTGACCGCCGCGATGGCCCCTCTGCCAGGCTTGGGGAGGGATGCTTTGCTCTCACCCTGCTCCATGGAGTCGGGAGCCATCTCCTCCGTGGCTGACATGGCACACGACGACGGTGAGCGTTTGGAGAGTCCCTGTCCCAGCAGCGCTGGGCTGTCTCCTCCAAATGCTCCTCCGCTGACCCTGCGGGAGAAGCGGGACGTGGGTGAGCTTGCAGCACAGGCCCAGAGCCCCGAGGTGTGGGGCTCCCTCCTCCCCTGGCAGCCCCGCGCAAGCCCCGTCCCTCCCCTGCCCTCTCCTCACCTCTCCAGGTCAGACTGATGCCCGGCCGCGGCCTTTTTGTAGCCTTGGCGCCAGCGTGTCACAGCGGCCACTGTGACATCAGCACCATTGTCCTGCGTGCGCCCCAAACACGGACAGGGATGCCCTCGGCCACCTGCCACCCACTGTGCCTTGGAGTCAGGCAAAATCCTACTGGGCAGCCTGCTCCAGGGGACCCTGCTTGAGCTGGCGCTTGGACTCAATGGTCCCAAGAGGTGTTTTCAAAGTTCTATAGCGCAAAATGGATTCTGAGGAAAGGGAAAAAAACAACATCCCAAACCCAAAATGAAAACGTGACTGAGACGAATTTCGGAAGGCACAGAGAGGAAAACAAAAGGAACAGAACTCCAGAGAAAATACAGACTTTCTTCTTCATCTACGTGATACTTTGGCTATTTCCTTTTCCATCTTCTGTCCTCTAACTTGTCCCTCTCACAACAAGACTGGTTTCATCCTTCTTATCTCAGCAGTGTATTTCCCCAATCCTTGACTTGCCATTTAAACTCTGGTTTACCTGAAATAAACAACAGGGATTCTCAGTGGAAGAGACTTGCACAAGCCTCTCGACTGCTGACCATTCACCTCTACCAGTGCCCACAGCCATCTCCTAACACACCTGAGCTTCCCGTCCTTCTGCGAGGGAAAGATTCTAGAAAAGTCTAGGAAGGAGCAGGCAGGACAGGGAAGACTGAAACCTTCCCTTGCTCGCCGCCTTCCTGAAGGCCTACGAGGATGTCTCGTGGAGCAATAGAAGAAAACCCGACCGGAGGGAAGTGCAGAGCAGAGGCCATTTACCCTCAGAAACTTACTGTACCTGGGCTCGGTACTTACCGTAGAGGGCAGGCAAAGGAGCTGTTTCTTCAGTCCCTGGGGGGCTTTGGCAACGGTGCTGCAGTACAAGCTCTGATCCAAGGTCAGGAGGAGTCCCCAGGGGAAGGCAGCCCAGGCTGCGGGCTCAGGTGAGCGCCCCGGCAGCAGGGCCATTTCCTCAGCAAGCGCCGCGGAGCCCACCACTGACCCTGCCAGGTGTGAGGGTGCTCCCAGGGCCGGACTGAAATCCTCATTTAATCATCGTTTAAATTGCCTCTTAAGCCACTGCCAAACCACTGTTTCGGACTTGCGGGTGATGTGGTGGTTGGAGGCCATCTTGGCTATAGTGATCATGAAATGATAGAGATCCTTTCCTTCCTCATTGCCTCTTTGTTGGCAGCAAAGCCCGTCGGGCCTCCCAGGTTCCACTGCCTTCCTCAGAGAGGACAGCTGCTTCCTACTTTAAGGAATCAACTTCTGTGTGGCCTCAAGGCCTCTCAGGAAGGCACCTAACGCACACACCGTAAGATTACCCATAGTTTGCCTGAAGAGCAGAGGATTGTTCATGTCCGGACAGCCACCCCATGGGATTTCCTTTGTGCTTTGCTCACCATTATTCTTTGATTCTGCCTTCTAGCTCTTCGCCAGTTTCCACAGAGCTCTTCAGCAGCCACTCTGCAACCAGCAACCAGAAGGCTGCGCTGCCATTCATCAAGACTTTGGGTTGAGAGTTTGCATCCCATCTCTCTGTACTCTGCCAAAACTCTCCCCTTGGCTCAGTCTTGTGCCAGCCGCTGCCTGATCTGAAAGGCCGTGGTCTCTCCTCTGGGCAGAGCCCAGGGCTGGTGGCCACTCACTGGGCAAGACTCCCTGGCAAGAGGGTGTGGGGCAGCTTCGGAGGCCGTGGGTGGGAGTGTTGATCTGTTTGAGCGTGAAAAGGCTCTGCAGAGGGACCTGGACAGGCTGGATCCATGGGCTGTCAAGCAGTGGAAAACACTGCCCAGGGAAGTGGCTGAGTCACCATCCCTGGAGGTATTTCAAAGACGTGTAGACGTGGCGCTTAGGGACATGGTTTAGTGGTGGACTTGGTAGAGTTAGAGTAACAGTTGGCCTCGACGATCTTAAGGGTCTTCTCCAACCTCAATGATTCTATGATTCTGATTACCGCTTAATTATTAGCTAATCACCATTTGATTACCATTGGATTTTCATTCAAGCATTGATTAATTACCATTTGATCATCGCTTAAGCATTAACAGAACCCTTTTAGTTAACCCCACAAGGGTGGCTTCTCGGAATAATTCACCTGCAACAGCAGGACAAAAACCAGACGGTGTCTCAGGCACAACCAGAGTAGGAAAAAAGCAATGTGAAACCCAGCATTGGAGAATCCGGGTCCAAAATGCAATTCAGGAACAAGAAAGAAACGTGAAACCCCAAGAAGCCCTTCTACAATACTGGCTGGCTGACACCGCGGAGAGTGACGAGAGGATTCCCAGGCTGCCTCCTTCAGCTCCTGCTTCGAGAGGGTCCTCAGC
This sequence comes from Chroicocephalus ridibundus, assembly GCF_963924245.1. NCBI lineage: Eukaryota > Metazoa > Chordata > Aves > Charadriiformes > Laridae > Chroicocephalus > Chroicocephalus ridibundus. Next base: position 5,035,273 of record NC_086293.1, on the reverse strand, counting down.
CATCCTCTGCTGCCAGCCCCCTTCCAAGCCAAACTCTGGCGCTCAGGGTTCCCTTCTCACCAGGCTTTCAGAGACGTCACTCGGCCTTCCGGCGCCAGGCCATTACAGAGCTGCGTTAGCTACATGCCGACAGAGGCAAACGGTGCCAGGGAACAAGCACCTCGGTGACAGGGAGGCTGTGCGTGGCCACAGCTCTTTGGCCAGCTGCACTCGAGATCCATTGCTCGGGAGAGCCTCGGAGCTCACATCGCAATCCGTTCCCTGAAGAGCACTACCTGTTCTGGCCGTGTCTAGACCTCGCGTCTTCCCAATCACCACAGTCAAGAATAGAAGGACAAAGTGCTGCCACCGAGTCCACTTTCGGACCCTCTGTACCTCCTTTCCTTCCTCATTACCTCTTTGTTGGCAGCAAAGCCCGTCGGGCCTCCCAGGTTCCACTGCCTTCCTCAGAGAGGACAGCTGCTCCCTACTTTAAGGAATCAACTGCCATGTGGCATCGAGGCCTCTCGGGAAGGCACCTAACGCACACACTGTAAGACTACCAATAGTTTGCCTGAAGAGCAGAGGATTGTTCATGTCCGGACAGCCACCCCATGGGATTTCCTTTGTGCTTTGCTCACCACTATTTGATTCTGCCTTCTGGCACTCCGCCGGCTTCACAGAGCTCTTCAGCAGTCACTCTGCAACCAACTCTTTTCTCCTTCCTGCACTAGAAACGCACTTGTCGGTCTCCAACAGTAGGGAAATTTGTTTTGATGAATGACATTTCTCAGGCCCCTTGCTACTCTCCTGTGGACCACATGGGATTTTTGTGCTCCGAGGGGCATGTGACGGGACTCAAGTCCTCAGGAAGGGGCACTGCTCTCACTGTGCTGAACTCCGTGGAGTGAATTCCTTACCGTGTGTTTGCAATCTCCATTTAAAAGGATTTCTTGGCGTATGCTGCAAGAAGGAAGCCTTCACTTGGTACAGCAGCAATAATGTTGGGGAGCAGTTTTGTGTTGTATGACACAAATCTGAGTGGAGTGGCCAACACACCGGAAGGCCGTGCTGCCATTCATCGAGACCTGGACAGGCTAGAGAATTGGGCGGAGAAGAAGCTAGTGAAGTTCAACAAGGGCAAATGTAGGGTCCTGCACCTGGGGAGGAATAACATCATGCACCGGTCCAGGTTAGGACTTGACCTGCTGGAGAGCAGCTCTGCAGAGAGAGACCTGGGAGTCCTGGTGGACAACGAGTTGACCATGAGCCAGCACTGTGCCCTTGTGGCCAAGAAGGGCAAGGGCATCCTGGGGTGCACTAAAAAGAGCGTGGCCAGGAGGTGGAGGGAGGCCATCCTCCCCCTCTGCTCTGCCCTGGTGAGGCCGCATCTGGAGTGTGTGTCCAGTGCTGGGCTCCCCGGTTCAAGAAAGACAAGGAACTACAGGAGAGAGACCAGTGGAGGGCTACGAAGACGATTAGGGGACTGGAGCACCTCCCTGATGAGGAAAGGCTGAGAGACATCTGAGTCTGTTTAGCCTGGAGAAGACTGAGGGGGGATCTCATCAATGCTTATCAGTATCTAAAGGGCGGGTGTCCAGAGGAATGGGCCAGACTCTTTTCAGTGTTGCCCAGCGACAGGACAAGGGGCAACGGGCACAAACTGGAACACGGGAAATTCCACCTCCGCATGAGAAAAAACTTCTTTACTTTGAGAGTGCCAGGGCACTGGCACAGGCTGCCCAGAGAGGTGGTGGAGTCTCCTTCTCTGGAGATATTCCAAACCCGCCTGGAAGCGTTCCTGGGCACCCTGCTCTGGGTGAAGCTGCTTTGGCAGGGGGGCTGGATTAGATGATCTCCAGAGGTCCCTTCCAACCCATACCCTCCTGTCATTCTGTGAACAGGACCCCGAACTGGGCAACAGGGTATGACCTTTGGCTACTGTACAAACACCATCTACAGAAATCTTCATGTCACAAATAAAGACGTGTCACTGAACTTAGATTTAAAGAAAAGTAACTTTGCCACTTTACCCCAAGTCTATCAAACCTAGGCAGTGTGGATGAGAATTTGTTAGAGCCTTGTCCAGAACAAAACACTTGAAGCACCCTTTCTGCATGCCCTTCTGCGCGACCCCCTGGCTGACGCGCCAGGTCATAGCCATGTTCAGAACAAAACGGTTGAAGCTTGTCAAAAATCGCAGGGGCTGGGGTGCGTGGCGCTGGGAAGCGAGCTGCGAGGGCCATGCTGGGTGGGCGGGCGCAGCCCATATTGCCGGGAGATGGACGGCAGCACCCACTGCACTGTGCCGGGCCAGGCTGCCCTCCAAGGGGCAGGGGCAGAGACCACCGGTCCCGGTGGGTGTGAGCTTCCCCCGGGGAAACTGAGCAGGCTGTGGGGCCAGCGAGGCCCCAAGCACCCGGCCATGGTGCTGGGCAGCCGGCCAAGGCCAGCCCGCCAGGAGGGAGGTGGTCTGGGGAAGGTGCTGCCAAGCCCCGGGGAGAGGACAACCCTCTGGGCCCAGCCCCTAACGCTGCCCCTCCAGAAAGGGAGAGGAGGAGGAGGAGGAGGAAGCCGAGAAATGAGTGTGGAATCACCCCGTGCTGAGGTTAACGGCCAACTTTATTGTGCTGAAGGAGGCGGATCAGGGCCAGCACTCGGGGACACAGCACGGCTGGTCCTGCGTCGTCGTCCGGGTCGGCTGTAGGGAATTTGGGCCCGACGCTGTACGCGAGACCTTTCCCTCATCCGCACGGGCCCGGGGATGCTGGAACGGCTGCCGCTGTTGAGTGCTGGGGAGCTGCAGGAAGACCCCGATGGCAGCTGGCTGGCGGTGCTGGGGCTGCTGGTGTTGGGTACCGGGGAGCGCAGGGATGGCGCCAGCCCTGCCTGGTTGGGGGTGCTGCTCTCAGCACTTGTTGCAGGCACGGGGCTCCTGGCACGTCGTCTTTGGGGCCGGATGTAGAGATTTTGGGCCCGACGTTGCGTGCGGGAGAGATCTCGCACCTGCATGGGCCCAGGGGTGCTGGAGCCGCTGCTGCCCTCAGGCGCTGGGGAGTCACAGGATAACCCCACTGGCAGCTGGCTGGTGGTGCTGGGGCTGCTGTTCCCAGGTGCTGGGGAGCCCCGGGAAGGCCCCGCTGCTGCCTGGCCTGGGGTGCTGGGGCCGGCGAGCTCCGAGGTGGCACTGGAGGCTGTAAGGGGAAGCAGGAAGGTCAAGGGCACGGCCCCCCAGGCCCGGGGCAGGATAGGCCAGGAGCGGTGCCCCCAGCCCTCCTGGAGCAGAGAGGCTCTGCCAAGCCCACCCTGGGCACCCGCTGCCAGGCCTCGCCTGGCCCCTGGCCCCCGGGCACCCGGGTGCTTTGCCTCTTACCGGTGCCCAGGCCAGCACAGCTGTCGCACTCCCAGCTGGCCGTGCTGCTGCTCAAAGAGGAGCAGTGTCTGTGGGTGCCCTCGGCAGCACAGGAGGAGCACAGGAGCAGTTCCCAGGGCCTGGGGAAGAAAACACGTCCATGGCTGTGAGGACAAAGTGACCACAGCACGGGACTGTCTGGCAGAGCTCTCGCTCTCAGTCCTTGCGCTTGAAGCCCTCGGCCAGACTGAGATCCCGTGCAGAGCCCCAGGGTGCAGCGTTGGCAACTTACCCCCCTTCCTCTGCCTGCTCCCTGCCTCCTGGACAAAGGCAAACACTGGCATCGCAGCGGCTGTGCCTCTCTCTTTCTCCTGCGTATGCCTGGCCGTCCTCCCATGATGGTAGACTGATGGAGAAAGCAAAACTGATGAGCCCCCGCTACCCGGCATGAGGCAGATGCAGGGCGTCCCTGCTCTTCCCCCCCTGCCAGTTTTCCAACTCCTGCCTGAAGCTGTAGCCCAGACTCATGGCACAGCGGAGGACCAGGACTGCTGGCTGGGGCAGGCCCTGGCACGGCACAGCGCTTGCACCCTCCTGTCTCATGAGCCAGGCAGAAGGACACCAACCTGAAGGGCATTCGGATCCCCATGATGAGCATTTCTGGGAGAAATGCACTCCTGTCTCTGCAGAGCGGGCACCGGAAGCAAAAAATTCCAGCGTTCAGAGCCTGTGCCTGCAGGAGAAACATAAGGAGCCCAAGTAAGGCCCTGGTGGTGCTGAGCGCCTGCCGTGCCCCAGGGGCGAGGGGATGGCTCCTACCTGGATGCAGCCCCTGTGGAACCAGGCGTGTTTGCAGGCGGGGCACACCATGGTGCCGTAGGACTTTTGGTCCCCCACAGGCTCCAGGCAGATGAGGCAGGTGGTGTTCTCCTCCGGAGCCGCCTCCACTGCCTGCTCTGGGCGGTGCTCCCAGCAGAGGGACCTGCGGGTCAGAGGAGAGGGATGGGTGAGGTGAGAAGTGCTGGGCCCTTCTTTCCCGGTGGTGGTGGGGAGGAGGTGAGAGGAGGTACCTGTATGGAGACAGGAACTGGGTGACGCATCCACCCTCCCCGGCACAGGGGAGATGGAAGCTGCGCCTGCAGCCCATCATCGAGCAGGTGATGGTGGCCCCGCTCTCACCGCAGACGAAGCAGTACTGGAAAGAGCAGAGCAGCCCCGTCAGCAGCAACGTCAGGGCCTCCACAGCCAGCCCCACACCTCCGGGCAGAGCGCGGGATGCGGCCGCGGCTGGGTCACAGCCCGCAGCTGCGCCTGGCGGAGGAGGCTCCTGTGCTGGAGCCTCTGTGGAGCTGCTGGGAGCAAGACATTTGTGCCAGAGGTGCTTGGAAGGGCGGGGATTTCTTTCCTGGGGTCTGGGCTAAGCTCTGCCAAACCTCTCCTGGCACCCATCTCCCTGCTCTTTTCAGATCCTCACCTTGCGTTCTGCACACCGGATCGCACGCTGAATATCCTCAGGGACGAATCCCCTGAATCCCTCGTCCTCGTCCCATTGCCGAAAAAGCTGGTTGGCAAAAAACTGCAGAGGAGAAAAGAGGAGGAGGTGATGAGCAGAGCGGGGCAGGGACTGCCTGTCGGAAAGCTGGAGGGAGCCCCGAGGGAACTCACCAGGCAAAACTCATGGGCGCAGAGCCCATGCTTCTGCAGCTTGCGCCCGCAGATGCCCGGGTCAGCCTCTGCCCGGCGGCACAGCATGCATGCTGGAGGGGAGAGAGCAAACGGCACCAGGAATGAGCACCTCTGCGGGGCCGGGGGAAGCGTCCCTGAGGGATTGCCCCCAAGGGCCTGTCTGTCCCTGCCCAGCCGGGCCAGTGCAGGCAGGGGTGTCCCAGCAGGTGCCCACTGCCCAGCCTGGGCCCCGCTCCCCCGGGGCGCTCGGGGACCTCCTGCCTCCCCCCCGCCACCGCTCTTGGCCCCACGCTGACCGCCGCGATGGCCCCTCTGCCAGGCTTGGGGAGGGATGCTTTGCTCTCACCCTGCTCCATGGAGTCGGGAGCCATCTCCTCCGTGGCTGACATGGCACACGACGACGGTGAGCGTTTGGAGAGTCCCTGTCCCAGCAGCGCTGGGCTGTCTCCTCCAAATGCTCCTCCGCTGACCCTGCGGGAGAAGCGGGACGTGGGTGAGCTTGCAGCACAGGCCCAGAGCCCCGAGGTGTGGGGCTCCCTCCTCCCCTGGCAGCCCCGCGCAAGCCCCGTCCCTCCCCTGCCCTCTCCTCACCTCTCCAGGTCAGACTGATGCCCGGCCGCGGCCTTTTTGTAGCCTTGGCGCCAGCGTGTCACAGCGGCCACTGTGACATCAGCACCATTGTCCTGCGTGCGCCCCAAACACGGACAGGGATGCCCTCGGCCACCTGCCACCCACTGTGCCTTGGAGTCAGGCAAAATCCTACTGGGCAGCCTGCTCCAGGGGACCCTGCTTGAGCTGGCGCTTGGACTCAATGGTCCCAAGAGGTGTTTTCAAAGTTCTATAGCGCAAAATGGATTCTGAGGAAAGGGAAAAAAACAACATCCCAAACCCAAAATGAAAACGTGACTGAGACGAATTTCGGAAGGCACAGAGAGGAAAACAAAAGGAACAGAACTCCAGAGAAAATACAGACTTTCTTCTTCATCTACGTGATACTTTGGCTATTTCCTTTTCCATCTTCTGTCCTCTAACTTGTCCCTCTCACAACAAGACTGGTTTCATCCTTCTTATCTCAGCAGTGTATTTCCCCAATCCTTGACTTGCCATTTAAACTCTGGTTTACCTGAAATAAACAACAGGGATTCTCAGTGGAAGAGACTTGCACAAGCCTCTCGACTGCTGACCATTCACCTCTACCAGTGCCCACAGCCATCTCCTAACACACCTGAGCTTCCCGTCCTTCTGCGAGGGAAAGATTCTAGAAAAGTCTAGGAAGGAGCAGGCAGGACAGGGAAGACTGAAACCTTCCCTTGCTCGCCGCCTTCCTGAAGGCCTACGAGGATGTCTCGTGGAGCAATAGAAGAAAACCCGACCGGAGGGAAGTGCAGAGCAGAGGCCATTTACCCTCAGAAACTTACTGTACCTGGGCTCGGTACTTACCGTAGAGGGCAGGCAAAGGAGCTGTTTCTTCAGTCCCTGGGGGGCTTTGGCAACGGTGCTGCAGTACAAGCTCTGATCCAAGGTCAGGAGGAGTCCCCAGGGGAAGGCAGCCCAGGCTGCGGGCTCAGGTGAGCGCCCCGGCAGCAGGGCCATTTCCTCAGCAAGCGCCGCGGAGCCCACCACTGACCCTGCCAGGTGTGAGGGTGCTCCCAGGGCCGGACTGAAATCCTCATTTAATCATCGTTTAAATTGCCTCTTAAGCCACTGCCAAACCACTGTTTCGGACTTGCGGGTGATGTGGTGGTTGGAGGCCATCTTGGCTATAGTGATCATGAAATGATAGAGATCCTTTCCTTCCTCATTGCCTCTTTGTTGGCAGCAAAGCCCGTCGGGCCTCCCAGGTTCCACTGCCTTCCTCAGAGAGGACAGCTGCTTCCTACTTTAAGGAATCAACTTCTGTGTGGCCTCAAGGCCTCTCAGGAAGGCACCTAACGCACACACCGTAAGATTACCCATAGTTTGCCTGAAGAGCAGAGGATTGTTCATGTCCGGACAGCCACCCCATGGGATTTCCTTTGTGCTTTGCTCACCATTATTCTTTGATTCTGCCTTCTAGCTCTTCGCCAGTTTCCACAGAGCTCTTCAGCAGCCACTCTGCAACCAGCAACCAGAAGGCTGCGCTGCCATTCATCAAGACTTTGGGTTGAGAGTTTGCATCCCATCTCTCTGTACTCTGCCAAAACTCTCCCCTTGGCTCAGTCTTGTGCCAGCCGCTGCCTGATCTGAAAGGCCGTGGTCTCTCCTCTGGGCAGAGCCCAGGGCTGGTGGCCACTCACTGGGCAAGACTCCCTGGCAAGAGGGTGTGGGGCAGCTTCGGAGGCCGTGGGTGGGAGTGTTGATCTGTTTGAGCGTGAAAAGGCTCTGCAGAGGGACCTGGACAGGCTGGATCCATGGGCTGTCAAGCAGTGGAAAACACTGCCCAGGGAAGTGGCTGAGTCACCATCCCTGGAGGTATTTCAAAGACGTGTAGACGTGGCGCTTAGGGACATGGTTTAGTGGTGGACTTGGTAGAGTTAGAGTAACAGTTGGCCTCGACGATCTTAAGGGTCTTCTCCAACCTCAATGATTCTATGATTCTGATTACCGCTTAATTATTAGCTAATCACCATTTGATTACCATTGGATTTTCATTCAAGCATTGATTAATTACCATTTGATCATCGCTTAAGCATTAACAGAACCCTTTTAGTTAACCCCACAAGGGTGGCTTCTCGGAATAATTCACCTGCAACAGCAGGACAAAAACCAGACGGTGTCTCAGGCACAACCAGAGTAGGAAAAAAGCAATGTGAAACCCAGCATTGGAGAATCCGGGTCCAAAATGCAATTCAGGAACAAGAAAGAAACGTGAAACCCCAAGAAGCCCTTCTACAATACTGGCTGGCTGACACCGCGGAGAGTGACGAGAGGATTCCCAGGCTGCCTCCTTCAGCTCCTGCTTCGAGAGGGTCCTCAGCCATCCTCTGCTGCCAGCCCCCTTCCAAGCCAAACTCTGGCGCTCAGGGTTCCCTTCTCACCAGGCTTTCAGAGACGTCACTCGGCCTTCCGGCGCCAGGCCATTACAGAGCTGCGTTAGCTACATGCCGACAGAGGCAAACGGTGCCAGGGAACAAGCACCTCGGTGACAGGGAGGCTGTGCGTGGCCACAGCTCTTTGGCCAGCTGCACTCGAGATCCATTGCTCGGGAGAGCCTCGGAGCTCACATCGCAATCCGTTCCCTGAAGAGCACTACCTGTTCTGGCCGTGTCTAGACCTCGCGTCTTCCCAATCACCACAGTCAAGAATAGAAGGACAAAGTGCTGCCACCGAGTCCACTTTCGGACCCTCTGTACCTCCTTTCCTTCCTCATTACCTCTTTGTTGGCAGCAAAGCCCGTCGGGCCTCCCAGGTTCCACTGCCTTCCTCAGAGAGGACAGCTGCTCCCTACTTTAAGGAATCAACTGCCATGTGGCATCGAGGCCTCTCGGGAAGGCACCTAACGCACACACTGTAAGACTACCAATAGTTTGCCTGAAGAGCAGAGGATTGTTCATGTCCGGACAGCCACCCCATGGGATTTCCTTTGTGCTTTGCTCACCACTATTTGATTCTGCCTTCTGGCACTCCGCCGGCTTCACAGAGCTCTTCAGCAGTCACTCTGCAACCAACTCTTTTCTCCTTCCTGCACTAGAAACGCACTTGTCGGTCTCCAACAGTAGGGAAATTTGTTTTGATGAATGACATTTCTCAGGCCCCTTGCTACTCTCCTGTGGACCACATGGGATTTTTGTGCTCCGAGGGGCATGTGACGGGACTCAAGTCCTCAGGAAGGGGCACTGCTCTCACTGTGCTGAACTCCGTGGAGTGAATTCCTTACCGTGTGTTTGCAATCTCCATTTAAAAGGATTTCTTGGCGTATGCTGCAAGAAGGAAGCCTTCACTTGGTACAGCAGCAATAATGTTGGGGAGCAGTTTTGTGTTGTATGACACAAATCTGAGTGGAGTGGCCAACACACCGGAAGGCCGTGCTGCCATTCATCGAGACCTGGACAGGCTAGAGAATTGGGCGGAGAAGAAGCTAGTGAAGTTCAACAAGGGCAAATGTAGGGTCCTGCACCTGGGGAGGAATAACATCATGCACCGGTCCAGGTTAGGACTTGACCTGCTGGAGAGCAGCTCTGCAGAGAGAGACCTGGGAGTCCTGGTGGACAACGAGTTGACCATGAGCCAGCACTGTGCCCTTGTGGCCAAGAAGGGCAAGGGCATCCTGGGGTGCACTAAAAAGAGCGTGGCCAGGAGGTGGAGGGAGGCCATCCTCCCCCTCTGCTCTGCCCTGGTGAGGCCGCATCTGGAGTGTGTGTCCAGTGCTGGGCTCCCCGGTTCAAGAAAGACAAGGAACTACAGGAGAGAGACCAGTGGAGGGCTACGAAGACGATTAGGGGACTGGAGCACCTCCCTGATGAGGAAAGGCTGAGAGACATCTGAGTCTGTTTAGCCTGGAGAAGACTGAGGGGGGATCTCATCAATGCTTATCAGTATCTAAAGGGCGGGTGTCCAGAGGAATGGGCCAGACTCTTTTCAGTGTTGCCCAGCGACAGGACAAGGGGCAACGGGCACAAACTGGAACACGGGAAATTCCACCTCCGCATGAGAAAAAACTTCTTTACTTTGAGAGTGCCAGGGCACTGGCACAGGCTGCCCAGAGAGGTGGTGGAGTCTCCTTCTCTGGAGATATTCCAAACCCGCCTGGAAGCGTTCCTGGGCACCCTGCTCTGGGTGAAGCTGCTTTGGCAGGGGGGCTGGATTAGATGATCTCCAGAGGTCCCTTCCAACCCATACCCTCCTGTCATTCTGTGAACAGGACCCCGAACTGGGCAACAGGGTATGACCTTTGGCTACTGTACAAACACCATCTACAGAAATCTTCATGTCACAAATAAAGACGTGTCACTGAACTTAGATTTAAAGAAAAGTAACTTTGCCACTTTACCCCAAGTCTATCAAACCTAGGCAGTGTGGATGAGAATTTGTTAGAGCCTTGTCCAGAACAAAACACTTGAAGCACCCTTTCTGCATGCCCTTCTGCGCGACCCCCTGGCTGACGCGCCAGGTCATAGCCATGTTCAGAACAAAACGGTTGAAGCTTGTCAAAAATCGCAGGGGCTGGGGTGCGTGGCGCTGGGAAGCGAGCTGCGAGGGCCATGCTGGGTGGGCGGGCGCAGCCCATATTGCCGGGAGATGGACGGCAGCACCCACTGCACTGTGCCGGGCCAGGCTGCCCTCCAAGGGGCAGGGGCAGAGACCACCGGTCCCGGTGGGTGTGAGCTTCCCCCGGGGAAACTGAGCAGGCTGTGGGGCCAGCGAGGCCCCAAGCACCCGGCCATGGTGCTGGGCAGCCGGCCAAGGCCAGCCCGCCAGGAGGGAGGTGGTCTGGGGAAGGTGCTGCCAAGCCCCGGGGAGAGGACAACCCTCTGGGCCCAGCCCCTAACGCTGCCCCTCCAGAAAGGGAGAGGAGGAGGAGGAGGAGGAAGCCGAGAAATGAGTGTGGAATCACCCCGTGCTGAGGTTAACGGCCAACTTTATTGTGCTGAAGGAGGCGGATCAGGGCCAGCACTCGGGGACACAGCACGGCTGGTCCTGCGTCGTCGTCCGGGTCGGCTGTAGGGAATTTGGGCCCGACGCTGTACGCGAGACCTTTCCCTCATCCGCACGGGCCCGGGGATGCTGGAACGGCTGCCGCTGTTGAGTGCTGGGGAGCTGCAGGAAGACCCCGATGGCAGCTGGCTGGCGGTGCTGGGGCTGCTGGTGTTGGGTACCGGGGAGCGCAGGGATGGCGCCAGCCCTGCCTGGTTGGGGGTGCTGCTCTCAGCACTTGTTGCAGGCACGGGGCTCCTGGCACGTCGTCTTTGGGGCCGGATGTAGAGATTTTGGGCCCGACGTTGCGTGCGGGAGAGATCTCGCACCTGCATGGGCCCAGGGGTGCTGGAGCCGCTGCTGCCCTCAGGCGCTGGGGAGTCACAGGATAACCCCACTGGCAGCTGGCTGGTGGTGCTGGGGCTGCTGTTCCCAGGTGCTGGGGAGCCCCGGGAAGGCCCCGCTGCTGCCTGGCCTGGGGTGCTGGGGCCGGCGAGCTCCGAGGTGGCACTGGAGGCTGTAAGGGGAAGCAGGAAGGTCAAGGGCACGGCCCCCCAGGCCCGGGGCAGGATAGGCCAGGAGCGGTGCCCCCAGCCCTCCTGGAGCAGAGAGGCTCTGCCAAGCCCACCCTGGGCACCCGCTGCCAGGCCTCGCCTGGCCCCTGGCCCCCGGGCACCCGGGTGCTTTGCCTCTTACCGGTGCCCAGGCCAGCACAGCTGTCGCACTCCCAGCTGGCCGTGCTGCTGCTCAAAGAGGAGCAGTGTCTGTGGGTGCCCTCGGCAGCACAGGAGGAGCACAGGAGCAGTTCCCAGGGCCTGGGGAAGAAAACACGTCCATGGCTGTGAGGACAAAGTGACCACAGCACGGGACTGTCTGGCAGAGCTCTCGCTCTCAGTCCTTGCGCTTGAAGCCCTCGGCCAGACTGAGATCCCGTGCAGAGCCCCAGGGTGCAGCGTTGGCAACTTACCCCCCTTCCTCTGCCTGCTCCCTGCCTCCTGGACAAAGGCAAACACTGGCATCGCAGCGGCTGTGCCTCTCTCTTTCTCCTGCGTATGCCTGGCCGTCCTCCCATGATGGTAGACTGATGGAGAAAGCAAAACTGATGAGCCCCCGCTACCCGGCATGAGGCAGATGCAGGGCGTCCCTGCTCTTCCCCCCCTGCCAGTTTTCCAACTCCTGCCTGAAGCTGTAGCCCAGACTCATGGCACAGCGGAGGACCAGGACTGCTGGCTGGGGCAGGCCCTGGCACGGCACAGCGCTTGCACCCTCCTGTCTCATGAGCCAGGCAGAAGGACACCAACCTGAAGGGCATTCGGATCCCCATGATGAGCATTTCTGGGAGAAATGCACTCCTGTCTCTGCAGAGCGGGCACCGGAAGCAAAAAATTCCAGCGTTCAGAGCCTGTGCCTGCAGGAGAAACATAAGGAGCCCAAGTAAGGCCCTGGTGGTGCTGAGCGCCTGCCGTGCCCCAGGGGCGAGGGGATGGCTCCTACCTGGATGCAGCCCCTGTGGAACCAGGCGTGTTTGCAGGCGGGGCACACCATGGTGCCGTAGGACTTTTGGTCCCCCACAGGCTCCAGGCAGATGAGGCAGGTGGTGTTCTCCTCCGGAGCCGCCTCCACTGCCTGCTCTGGGCGGTGCTCCCAGCAGAGGGACCTGCGGGTCAGAGGAGAGGGATGGGTGAGGTGAGAAGTGCTGGGCCCTTCTTTCCCGGTGGTGGTGGGGAGGAGGTGAGAGGAGGTACCTGTATGGAGACAGGAACTGGGTGACGCATCCACCCTCCCCGGCACAGGGGAGATGGAAGCTGCGCCTGCAGCCCATCATCGAGCAGGTGATGGTGGCCCCGCTCTCACCGCAGACGAAGCAGTACTGGAAAGAGCAGAGCAGCCCCGTCAGCAGCAACGTCAGGGCCTCCACAGCCAGCCCCACACCTCCGGGCAGAGCGCGGGATGCGGCCGCGGCTGGGTCACAGCCCGCAGCTGCGCCTGGCGGAGGAGGCTCCTGTGCTGGAGCCTCTGTGGAGCTGCTGGGAGCAAGACATTTGTGCCAGAGGTGCTTGGAAGGGCGGGGATTTCTTTCCTGGGGTCTGGGCTAAGCTCTGCCAAACCTCTCCTGGCACCCATCTCCCTGCTCTTTTCAGATCCTCACCTTGCGTTCTGCACACCGGATCGCACGCTGAATATCCTCAGGGACGAATCCCCTGAATCCCTCGTCCTCGTCCCATTGCCGAAAAAGCTGGTTGGCAAAAAACTGCAGAGGAGAAAAGAGGAGGAGGTGATGAGCAGAGCGGGGCAGGGACTGCCTGTCGGAAAGCTGGAGGGAGCCCCGAGGGAACTCACCAGGCAAAACTCATGGGCGCAGAGCCCATGCTTCTGCAGCTTGCGCCCGCAGATGCCCGGGTCAGCCTCTGCCCGGCGGCACAGCATGCATGCTGGAGGGGAGAGAGCAAACGGCACCAGGAATGAGCACCTCTGCGGGGCCGGGGGAAGCGTCCCTGAGGGATTGCCCCCAAGGGCCTGTCTGTCCCTGCCCAGCCGGGCCAGTGCAGGCAGGGGTGTCCCAGCAGGTGCCCACTGCCCAGCCTGGGCCCCGCTCCCCCGGGGCGCTCGGGGACCTCCTGCCTCCCCCCCGCCACCGCTCTTGGCCCCACGCTGACCGCCGCGATGGCCCCTCTGCCAGGCTTGGGGAGGGATGCTTTGCTCTCACCCTGCTCCATGGAGTCGGGAGCCATCTCCTCCGTGGCTGACATGGCACACGACGACGGTGAGCGTTTGGAGAGTCCCTGTCCCAGCAGCGCTGGGCTGTCTCCTCCAAATGCTCCTCCGCTGACCCTGCGGGAGAAGCGGGACGTGGGTGAGCTTGCAGCACAGGCCCAGAGCCCCGAGGTGTGGGGCTCCCTCCTCCCCTGGCAGCCCCGCGCAAGCCCCGTCCCTCCCCTGCCCTCTCCTCACCTCTCCAGGTCAGACTGATGCCCGGCCGCGGCCTTTTTGTAGCCTTGGCGCCAGCGTGTCACAGCGGCCACTGTGACATCAGCACCATTGTCCTGCGTGCGCCCCAAACACGGACAGGGATGCCCTCGGCCACCTGCCACCCACTGTGCCTTGGAGTCAGGCAAAATCCTACTGGGCAGCCTGCTCCAGGGGACCCTGCTTGAGCTGGCGCTTGGACTCAATGGTCCCAAGAGGTGTTTTCAAAGTTCTATAGCGCAAAATGGATTCTGAGGAAAGGGAAAAAAACAACATCCCAAACCCAAAATGAAAACGTGACTGAGACGAATTTCGGAAGGCACAGAGAGGAAAACAAAAGGAACAGAACTCCAGAGAAAATACAGACTTTCTTCTTCATCTACGTGATACTTTGGCTATTTCCTTTTCCATCTTCTGTCCTCTAACTTGTCCCTCTCACAACAAGACTGGTTTCATCCTTCTTATCTCAGCAGTGTATTTCCCCAATCCTTGACTTGCCATTTAAACTCTGGTTTACCTGAAATAAACAACAGGGATTCTCAGTGGAAGAGACTTGCACAAGCCTCTCGACTGCTGACCATTCACCTCTACCAGTGCCCACAGCCATCTCCTAACACACCTGAGCTTCCCGTCCTTCTGCGAGGGAAAGATTCTAGAAAAGTCTAGGAAGGAGCAGGCAGGACAGGGAAGACTGAAACCTTCCCTTGCTCGCCGCCTTCCTGAAGGCCTACGAGGATGTCTCGTGGAGCAATAGAAGAAAACCCGACCGGAGGGAAGTGCAGAGCAGAGGCCATTTACCCTCAGAAACTTACTGTACCTGGGCTCGGTACTTACCGTAGAGGGCAGGCAAAGGAGCTGTTTCTTCAGTCCCTGGGGGGCTTTGGCAACGGTGCTGCAGTACAAGCTCTGATCCAAGGTCAGGAGGAGTCCCCAGGGGAAGGCAGCCCAGGCTGCGGGCTCAGGTGAGCGCCCCGGCAGCAGGGCCATTTCCTCAGCAAGCGCCGCGGAGCCCACCACTGACCCTGCCAGGTGTGAGGGTGCTCCCAGGGCCGGACTGAAATCCTCATTTAATCATCGTTTAAATTGCCTCTTAAGCCACTGCCAAACCACTGTTTCGGACTTGCGGGTGATGTGGTGGTTGGAGGCCGCCTTGGCTATAGCGGTCATATGGATGGACCACTTGGTGGATAAGGAACTGGCTAGATGGCCGCGCTCAAAGGGTTTACATGCAATGGCTCAATGTCCAAGTGGAGACCGGTGATGAGTGGTGTTCCTCAGGTCAGTACTGGGACGGGTGCTCTTTAACATCTTTGTCGGCAACACGGACAGTGGGATTGAGTGCACCCTCAGCAAGTGTGCCGATGACACCAAGCTGTGTGGTGCGGTCGACACGCTGGAGGGAAGGGATGCCATCCAGAGGGACCCGGCCAGGCTGGAGAGGTGGGCCTGTGAGAACCTCATGAAGTTCAGCCGGGCCGAGTGCAAGGTCCTGCACCTGGGTCACGGCGATCCCAGGCACAGAACCAGGTTGGGTGGAGAATGTCTTGGGAGCAGCCCTGAGGAGAAGGACTTGGGGGAGCTGGTGGACGAGAAGCTCAACATGAGCCGGCAATGTGCGCTTGCAGCCCAAGAAGCCAACTGCATCCTGGGCTGCATGAAAAGCAGCGTGGCCAGCAGGTGGAGGGAGGGGATGCAGCCCCTCTACTCCGCTCTGGTGAGACCCCCCCTGGAGCACTGCGTGCCCCTCTAGAGTCCTCAGCACAAGAAGCACATGGACCTGTTGGAACGGGTCCAGCGGAGGGCCACGAAGATGATCAGAGGGCTGGAGCACCTCTGCTATGAGGACAGACTGAGAGAGTCGGGGGTGTTCAGCCTGGAGAAGAGAAGGCTCCGTGGAGACCTTATGGCAGCCTTCCAGTACCTAAAGGGGGCCTACAGGAAAGCTGGGGAGGGACTCTGGATCAGGGGGTGTAATGACAGGACGAGGGGTGAGGGTTTCAAACTGAAAGAGGGTAGATTCAGGTTGGATATTAGGAAGAATTCCTCTCCTGTGAGGGTGGTGAGGCGGTGGAACAGGTTGCCCAGGGAGGTTGTGGATGCCCCATCCCTGGAGGTGTTCAAGGCCGGGCTGGATGGGACTCTGAGCAACTTGGTCTAGTGGGAGGTGTCCCTGCCCAGGGCGGGGGGCTTGGAACTAGATGGTCTTTAAGGTCCCTTCCAACCCAAACCATTCTATGGTGCTGTGATTCTATGATCACGAAATGACAGAGCTCCTTTCCTTCCTCTCTGACGACAAATGAGCATGGAATCTCCCAGTCTCCCACTGCTGAGATTAAAGACAAAGTTTATTGTCCAGGAGGGGGGGCATCAGGGCCAGCACTCGGGGATGGGGCACAGCTGGTCCCGCGTCGTCGTCTGGGCCGGCTGTAGGGATTTGGGGCCCGACGCTGGAGGCGGGAGCTTTCTCTAATCCGCACGGGCCCGGGGCTGCTGGAAGGGCTGCCGCTCTCGAGCGCTGGGGAGTCGCAGGAGGACCCCGATGGCAGCTGGCTGGCGATGCTGGGGCTGCTGGTGTTGGGTACCGGGGAGCCATGGGACGGCCCCCGCCCCGCCTGGCTTTGGGTGCTGCTGCCAGCACTTGGGGCTGGCATTTGCCTGTTCTCATGGCGTCTTCTAGGCCGGCTGTATGGAATTTGGGCTCGATGTTGCAGCCGAGAGCGGGTTCGCGTGCGGTCAGGTCCAGGTGGGCTGGAGCAGCTGCCGCTCGCACGAGCTGGTGAGCTGTGGCCCGGCCTTGATGCCGCCTGGCTGGCAGTGCCAGGGCTGCTGGTCCCCGGCGCCTGGGAGCCCCGGGAAGACCCCGATGCAGACTGGATCCCAGTCTCGAGTGCTGGGGAGCTGTGGGACAGCCTTGCTGCCGCCTGGCTGGCAGTGCCAGGGCTGCTGCTCCCAGGTGCTGGGGAGCCCCGGGAAGACCCCGACGCAGACTGGCTGGTGGTACCAGGGCTATTGGTCTCAGGTGCCGGGGAGCCCCGGGAAGGCCCCGCTCCTGCCTGGCTGGTGGTACCGCGGCTGCTGCTCCCAGGTGCTGGGGAGCCCCGGGAAGGCCCCGCTGCTGCCTGGCCTGGGGTGCTGGGGCCGGCGAGCTCCGAGGTGGCACTGGAGGCTGTAAGGGGAAGCAGGAAGGTCAAGGGCACAGCCCCCCAGGCCCGGGCCAGGAGCGGTGCCCCCAGCCCTCCTGGAGCAGAGAGGCTCTGCCAAGCCCACCCTGGGCACCCGCTGCCAGGCCTCGCCTGGCCCCTGGCCCCCGGGCACCCGGGTGCTTTGCCTCTTACCGGTGCCCAGGCCAGCACAGCTGTCGCACTCCCAGCTGGCCGTGCTGCTGCTCAAAGAGGAGCAGTGTCTGTGGGTGCCCTCGGCAGCACAGGAGGAGCACAGGAGCAGTTCCCAGGGCCTGGGGAAGAAAACACGTCCATGGCTGTGAGGACAAAGTGACCACAGCACGGGACTGTCTGGCAGAGCTCTTGCTCTCAGTCCTTGCGCTTGAAGCCCTCGGCCAGACTGAGATCCCGTGCAGAGCCCCAGGGTGCAGCGTTGGCAACTTACCCCCCTTCCTCTGCCTGCTCCCTGCCTCCTGGACAAAGGCAAACACTGGCATCGCAGCGGCTGTGCCTCTCTCTTTCTCCTGCGTATGCCTGGCCGTCCTCCCATGATGGTAGACTGATGGAGAAAGCAAAACTGATGAGCCCCCGCTACCCGGCATGAGGCAGATGCAGGGCGTCCCTGCTCTTCCCCCCCTGCCAGTTTTCCAACTCCTGCCTGAAGCTGAAGCTCAGACTCGTGAGACATTGTGAGACATCGGAGGGTCAGCGCTGCTGGAGCAGGCCCTGGCACGGCACAGCGCTTGGGGTTGTGTGTGTGTATGTTTGTGTGCCTGGGGGGGTGATGATGTCATTTGGGACACCACGATGTCACATGGGCTGTGATGATGCGGTAGAGGAGCAGGTGCGTGGGAATGTAGGGTTTACATGGCGTTCCCCCCAAAAGAGGCAGATCACAGCCCCAAAATGTCTGAAAATTCCGGGGGCGGTGGTTGTGATTTAAAAATATTACAACCTGTAACTCTGGGTGTGAGGCATTGAAATAAAGAATAATCTGTCAATTTTATATCTATTGAAAAATAATATTCATTTCTATATATAAAAGGAGTTCATCATAAAAACCTATATCCCTAAGGATGTTATGATCCTCTATGATATAAAGGAGTTTAGTCTACAAAAAGATCTTTAAAATATATATTTATAAAGAGCTATTCATGTGTCAAAATATATATCTAAATAGATAGCTAGACTAATTAGATGTTCTGTATAAGTGTTGATATATAAGTCTAAATAGCTCTAACTTATAAAGATATTCTATAGAAGTCTAAATAGATGACGTATTCTCTAGGTGTGTGTATATATGTGTGTGTGTGTAAATAGATACAGCAGTGTAAATGTCTATGCTATATGAGGTTTCTAAAATGCAAAGAAAGGCTGTTTATAGAAAGGGTTTAGAAACTCTCCCTCCCCACTAGTGTCTCTTCACAAAGCACTTTCCAAAGCTGCCGCATCCCCCGTCTCCTTTTGCCCCTTTTCCCATCCTGATTTGGGGTCAATTCCCCTGAACGGGGACTTTCCCCTGCAGGGCTGCACACACTGAGCGGGAGCTGCCGCCACGGCACAGAAATACCGTGAACCCCCTGATTCTTGGTCTGTGCTGGCGGACACCCCCCCGCCCTAATTCTGGGGGCAAAATATCCCAATCCAGGGCTCCTGGGAAAGCCAAATCCACCTGAATTTGTGCAGCTGGAAAGGGAAAAAACAACCCCGTTTTCATGCAGGAAAGCAAAAATCGCCAATTTTTATTTTGTGGTCCCTGTCGGACTCACTGCTGTCAGCCCCCCAGCCCTGGTGCCCCACGCAGCGCGATGCAGCGTCCCTGGGGCTCGTTCCGTGGGGAAGCCCCTGTTCCGCAGGTTTTTGGGGCAGAGGCGCTGGCTGACGCTGCCTGGGCTGCGAGTGCGGGCAGGGCCGAGAGCTGGAAGCCCCGCAGCCCAGTCAGTGGTCGCGGTGCCCGGCTGGCCTAAGCGGGCTGAGAGCGGTCAGCGCTCATCGCCCTGATGAGCGCCGAGAGCGGGTTAATTAAGGGGGTGCTGCCGCCCGGCGGCCGAAGGCCGTTACTGCAGGCGGGGAGCGGCGTGTGCGCTGTGGACCCGCCCCCGGCCCGCTCTGGCCACGCCCCCTGATCGTCTCAGCCACACCCCGGCCCTCTGTGACCACGCCCCCCGGTCACGCCCCCGGCCATTTATGACCACGCCCCCTCCCTCACTGGCCCCGCCCCCCGGCCCCGCCTCACCGCACGGTCGCTGCTGCCGCCCCGACCCCAACCCCTCCCCGCCGTGGGCCAAGTCCGGTACCGCAGCGCCGGCCCCGCACGGGCCGTTGCCGCGCGCCATCCCCGGCCAAAAAAATGCCAATTTCGGGCTCCCGGGAAAGCCAAATCCACCTCGATTTGTGCAGCCGGGAGCCAATTTGGGGAAAATAGGACCCTCCTCGGCCCCGCCTCTCGCCCCGAGCTGCGGTACCGGCTGCTGCCCGCCAGCACTCAGCGCTGCGACGCGCGCTGTACTGCGCATGTGCGGCCCCCGCCTGCAGTACCGCACGGTGTCCGCAAGACGGCAGAACTGAGCGCTGTGGAGCCCGCTGTAGTGCGCATGCGCCGCCCCCCGCCTGCGGTGCCGCATTGTGGCCGCAAGGACACGGCAGCGAGCGCAGCACCGCTGTGCACTGGGGGGGCCGGTCGTCCCAGCTCAAGACCTTACGACCGCAAGCCGGTAATGAAGCTGGGGAGACGCCTGCTGCCCCCTCGGCCCCGCCTCTCCGCCCTCCTCTTGCGTCCCCCTCAGCTCCGCCCCCCGGCCCTCCTCGGCCACGCCTCCCGTTCCCCTTGACCCCGCCTCGCTGCCCGTTTCGTCCCCGAGCTGCGGTAGCCGTGCTCTTCCGCGAAGTGCCGGACCCCAGGGAACGCTGCGGGGCGCGGGGGCGGACCGCGCGACGGGTTTATTTTGTGCTATCGCACACAGCTCTATAAAGCTTTTAAGGAGAAAGAGCCGGGTTCGGGTGAATTCCCCGCCGGCGGGCCCGGCCGCACGGCCCCGTTGCCACGGCGAATGCTCCGCACCCCTGCCGGGGCGTCTTCACCATGGCAACCGCTTCCCGGACGGATGGGCGGGAGGGTGGGTCAATCAGAGCGCGGGCGCCGCGCTCCCATTGGTCGGATCGCCTCACCGCGCTTCGATTGGTCGGATCGCCTCGCCGGGGGTGGGGCGCAGTAGGGATTGACGGTCTCGACGAACCAATGGAGCGGAGTTTCTCGAGGATTGAGGGGGCGGGCGGCGGGGAGGCAGCCAATGGGCGCGCGTCATGGGCGGGGCGGGCCGGGGCGCTCCGGAAGCGGAGAAGTCGGGGGAAAATGGCGGCCGCCTCGAAATCGGAGTGGAGCGGTCCGGGCCCGCGGGGCTGCCGCGCGCACGCCGTGAGGCAGCTGGACCGCGTCAAGGTGATTCGGGGGCGGTGGGGGGCCTGAAGGGTCCCGAGGGGTGATGGGAGTGGGGGCCGGGAGGGCCCTGAGTGGGGCTGAGGGAACGGGGGGCTTGAGGGGGCATTGTCGGGTCGGAGCGGGGTGGCTGGGCCCGGCTCCCCGCGGGGTCCCTTCGGCCTGTGGCGTTTGCGGGGCGATGCTGGCGATGCCGGAGAAGTAAAGCCCGGCGGTAAGAAAGCTGAGCCCGGGCCGTGCTGCTGCCGCCCCGCAGGGCCGTGGGGCTGGGCTCTCCGCAGTCCCCAGCGCTCCCCTCAAAGTGCCCGTGGGGCCCTGGGGGTTCCGGGCTGTGGGGCGGCTGCGCTCCCTCAGCGTCGCCCAGGGGGCGAGGAAGCAGAGAGGGGGAGCCGGTTTAGGGCCAGACACGGAGACCAGCTCTCCTGCTCCCGGGGCTGGCAACTAGGCTCACGTGGCTGGTTTTGGGACTGAGAAAGAGAGGGAGTTGCATGGCTTTGGGCGCAGGAAGAGGGCTCGAAATGAAATCCATGCCAGGCCCCCTCCCTCTGTGCGGAGGGTCTGTCCCTTCCCTGCTCCCGAGGGCAGCAGTGGCTTGCAGGACCCCCGGCTCATCCCTGTTGGCTGGGTGTGACAAACAGGTTCATTTCTCTGCTCTTCTTTTCCCAGTGTCACCTTCTGCAGCACGGGAAGAAAATCCTGCATGGCTGATTCCACTTCCTGCTCAGGTAATCACACACGTGGGGCTAGGGGAGCGGGGAGACACATTTGCAAGTTCAGGGATGCTACAGCTAGTCCAGATAGAAAAGGCAAATTTTCTGCCAGTGGAGAAAAGCTGATGAGGAGTTGCAGTGAACAGAACGTGCCTCCTGCCTGAGCAGGGCCCTTGGTAGTTAGGAGTGATTTCCTTTGGGGTCAAAGCCTGAACTTTCACCTAGGATGAATTAAGAGCTGCCTGTTACCTTTGTTAGGGTCAAGAGTTTCTCTTCTATTTGTTCCTACTGGTTCCACAGGCGAGTGCGAAATAGCCTTTTCCTAGGTGTAACTCAATTTTGACTAAGTCTGTGGTGTCAGTCTAATTAATGTTTGAGCCTCTAGCTGACAGTAGAAATGTAATGAATGAAACGTGATGGAAACTTATGTGTCACATGGTTTTTATTCTTTTTTTATTATTATTGTTTGACTCTGTATGGCATGTTTTTCTGTGGCTCAGTCTGCATTGTTCCATGGAGCCTTCAGTCTAGGACTTTTAAGCAAAAAAAAATCGCCAATTTTTATTTTGTGGTCCCTGTCAGACTCACTGCTGTCAGCCCCCCAGCCCTGGTGCTCTGCACGCAGTGATGCAGCATCCCTGGGGCTTGTCCTGGGGGGAAAGTCCCTGTTCCACAGGTTTTTGGGGCAGAGGCGCTGGCTGACGCTGCCTGGGCTGCGAGTGCGGGCAGGGCCGAGAGCTGGAAGCCCCGCAGCCCAGTCAGTGGTTGCGGTGCCCGGCTGGCCTAAAGCCGGCTGAGAGCGGTCAGTGCTCATCGCCCTGATGAGCGCCGAGAGCACGTTAATTAATCTGATAAAGTTTTACTCTGGAAACAACGCATTCCAAATATTTGTAAAGGCATCTCAAACAGGATCTCTCTTATGTTTGGCAGGATACATGCTACATAGTCTTAGAGACATGGAGCTACTCTTTCACAGAGACTGCTCTTTCTCACCCTCCTTCAGCACTAGGACCTGAGAACTCAGCAAAATAACCCTGTGTTATCTTTGTAACATGATCAAATTCTCAAAAATCTTGCAAAGTAGCAAGTCACATTTAAACCATGTAGACAAAAAAATACCAAGCCTTGGTACAAACACTGAATTGTCACAATAAACATGTACTTATTTAAAAAAAGTTTAACAGTCTTTTCCAATATTACTTCCTAGAATTTTCAAAGGATGTTTTTCTGCAGCTTCTTCAAAGAAGAAACATGGAACGTTGCTGACCAGTAAGGTAAGAAAGATTTATTGTTTTGCTTTCACTTTCCTTCTTGCATCCTTATGCTTCTTCCGGCATTCCTGAAAATATTTCAATTTTAACATAATATTAAGAGAGGTTTCTAAATTCACCTCTTTGTTTCAAACACTTTTTTTACATGCAGTAAAGTAACTGGTCCTGTACAATATAGAGATTAAGTAATTTACCTGACTGGACATCAGAACATAATGTTACATACACTTCTACACAAAAAATTTTTAGTTCCCTGGTAATTATAAAGTTTCAAGCCCTTCTAAAGATCCTGAATTAATTTTTAATGCAAATTAAGCAAATAAGCAGCTGTGTTACCAAGGAACAGATGTTAAAATACTCACCTCAAGCAATAATCTACGTCTGTCCTCCCAGCCATCTTTTTCTTCACTGAGCTCTACTGATCTACAAAATAACTTAGGGCCCTCTGCACAAAACAAAGAACAAATTGATATGGTTAAACACTCCCAAATACGCTGCTGTTTGTAAATCTCGTGAGCAGCACAGCAATAAGCTCAGAAGGGTTAACACAGTAAATTCTACACAGACATTTAATGATAGTTATCTAACATGTCTCAGGAAACAAACATTATTTGAGGCTGTCCTGATAATTCATTGTATAAAATACCGAAAGCAGTTGTTTTGGTGGCCTGTGGTTTTTTAGTGTGGGTTTTTTTTGTTGTTGTTTTGTTTGGTTTTAACTATGAAATTAAATTTGTTTGGTTTTAACTATGAAATTCATTATATTCACAAGAAAAAAACCTGCACTCTTTAAGATCAAGAACCATATGGAGGTATGTGGCTGATAAGAATATTCAATATTCTTAACAATAACACCAAAACACAGAAAAAAGCTAAAAGACCATATGTATGCCTGAAAGGATCCAAAATGTCTAGATAACCTGTCAAGTGATTTTTCTTTTTTGTAAGCCCTAAAAGACCAGCCACATGCTGGGCAGTTTTCCTCTGAAAAGAGGAAAGGAAGACAGCTGCTCAGCAATTATTTCACCAGGACTTTCTTGTGAGCTGTGCAACCACAACTTATACCACATGTAATGATGGAAATTTGCAATTTTTTTTTCTTAAACCTCTCATCTGTGTTTTAACTACAAAACATTAATAACGAGGCAGTTATTTTTTTCTCATTGAGTTTCAGTAAGAGTTAAAAAAAGGAGGGAATAAGTTCTATTATACCTCTTAGTCGTTCGTCGCCTTTGGAGAAGAAGAAAAACCTAGCACTTTCTGTCTGTGGTAAAGAGAAAAACCTAGACAAACAGAAAGGAATTTTAGCATCATAAAAGTTACCGTCAAATTCCATTAACACAAGTTAAAGCTGTAACGCTCCAGAGAAATAGTATGCTTTGAAGAATATTACTCAGTAGTAACCAAATATAGCGTTCTATAAAAAAAAGCTTTCTTAAGAAAACTTAATAGATATTTGACTTTTGGCCAAACCCACTACCCAGTGAAGTTCTCAGGCATTGAGCTAGAAACTTAGCTTTTATACTCAACTTCAAATCAAGTGTGGTATTGGGATTTTTGACTGTTACATTCTGTGCAGCAAGAAATGGTTTCCTAAGACAACTTCCATTGTTCAAGATGCGGAATGAAGATGTTAGTTTCCCATGACCTGAGTGCTGCTATTAATATTCTCATAGCATCAAACTACTACAACCCAGTAGACAACAAATACAAATATAACTTGCATTTCTTTGTCCCTTTCACTTTCTGGTGCCTCTGGTTCATCTTCGCCCTCAGAACTGCTGTCTTGGAAACGTGGATCTTCTTGCCATGTGGCTTTTACAGGTTTTATTACTTCAAGTACATAGGGCTCTGCAATAGTATCACAATTGAAAAAAAAAAAAATCAGATTACTTCCTCACTTTTCAGTAAAAATTTCTACTTCAGAGTGAATAACGTAAATTGGAAAAGGCATATTTAAGGACAGAAACCTCCCCTCCCGGGTTTTCCATCACCCTCTGGGCAGGTGTGAATTTAGTTTGCTTTCTCATACACATTCACCCTCAAGATTCACAACTGGTATCATCACAGCATACGGAAAAAGTGCAGGAGTCCTTCTGAAGCTTGCTGTTAGGGTCCAGGGTTCTATCAAGTCACTCTGACCTAACAATCACTATCAACTGAGTTGGGAGTAATTGCACCCATTCCTATTTTTATCTTGCAGAAGTTGGAATAAAAGCTTTCTTAATAACTGTCTTTGCAAAGAAATTCATAATGCCTTAGCTTATTCTTTCTGTGTGTTTAAGCTACGTTATTTTCACAGATGTATTCCTGCCCGTAGCATACACAGCCAGTTGCCAGAAGCCCAGTTCACACACGGTAACTTAAACACGTACTGAGCCCTTAACACTTTACCTCACCAAAAGGACTAAGGCTAGAAAGCTATGGTACACTTTTGTTTTAGTGTATAAACACAGTACTTGTCTGGATGACCAGAACAAAGAATAGCTCCTGTGGTGCCTCTCTCTGGCAATATAAAACTGTTTCCAAACCCAGCAGTAACTAGACCATGAAACGCAAACAGTATTTTATGCAAGAGAAAGATCAGAAAATTCTACTTTGGAAAAAGTAAGCATTTGCAAGTTTAAATTGTCCACAAAACACTCATAGTTTGTGCTCAAAGACTATCCACATATTCTCCCTTCATGATTTCCACATGACACACGTGATCTTAAAGTCAGGTTAAACAAACCCAACAAAAATAATCACAAAAATCACCTAAGCAAGTTTGAGCTATGTGCAATGGAGAGAGACTTCCCTTTTTGTTTATGCCAATACAGCAGCTCGCACAGTAGCCCTGTTGCCACCAAACAGGGTTCTTACACAATATAAACCAATAATTATTCATAACAGCAAATATAAGACACAGTGCTCAAGTGCAGTTCTCAGTGTTAAGAACTTTGTGAACTCTGAACTACATCTCCACTCAGGTATTGATTTTCCACTTTGTTCTACACATCTCCTACAGATTCTGAAACCCGTATTATTGCATTCAGAAGACACTGAATACTTTCTGTCGTCAGCAGAAGTGTGGAGGTCTGTTGGTTTTCTCCTGTGTTTGTTTTTAGTTTTTTCTTTTGTATTTCAGTTAACTTCACACAGTTTCTTTTATTTCCTACATTACTACTTATTAAGTTACTTGATTTCAGATTTTTTAATCTTGATTTCATAACCTTTGTTTTTATCGGAGGCTAGGACACCCCAATAATGTGTCATTCAGTTTCAATTTTCTAGAGGTACAATAATAAAATTAAGTATGTAATAAAACTATCTTGAGGTCAGCTCTAAGATTTTCTTTTGCTCATAGTGCTACCTTAATTAACACACATTTTATTTAAAATTTTGTTGGTTTATATGAAACCTGATTTGACTTGTATGTCTCCCCCCCACTTTCCTTGAGAAATGTAGTGGATGATAAGTTTTTCCATCACTGTTCAAAAAACAATTATAGTTTCTTCTCAAAATACTCCTTTCAAAATTCCTGGGATGGAAGCATGAATTAACTGTGATTAAAATACAACAATCTTGGCAAGTGTAAGAAGATCATAATGACTTTGCATAATTACTGACTTTTGCCTCTGAAAATCCCCTGGATTCTGAGTTTCTAGACACTGTCTTACTCTACAGTGCCTGACATAAGCTACTCATTAGAAACTGTACTATTATATACGTACTGCTGTTACCTTCTTTTCTGCCCGACTCCTCCGTGTCTCCAAAGAAGGAAAACCTGAAACCACTGGACTCCTGAGCTCCATTACTCCCAGCGTTTGGTCCCAAATGGTCAGGTCGGGTAGAGTCCTCCGCCTCATCTTTGTCCCAGGGTATTTCTTCATTTTTTTGTGCTTTGCTCTTTGAAGACCCAAACAACTCTTTTAAATCAACAGCAATCTCATAATACATTTCTTGAGACACTTCAGGCACTTTCTCACGCTCTTCCCTCTTCTTCTTCCTTTGAGCTTTACTGAAACGAGATCATTAAAGGATAGTACTGCAGCACACATATTTTTAAAAGTTCCCAAAGAGGCAGCCTTGCTATTAATGTCTGCCTAAACTTATACAAGCACATGAATTAGTACTTCACTTTTAAGGTTTTGGTGGTTGTTGGTGGGGTTTTTTTTGGTTTGGTTTGTTTTCTACTTCTTTCTTAGCAATTCCACGTTCTGGCAGTAGGGTATTTCCTATTGCCAGAAACAGGTTTCTGGCATAGGGCAGCATGACTATCCTTTTGGTTTAGAATTTTGACCCATTTCTTTTCACCTCCTGCAATTTACCCACCCTTGGAGGGTATGCAGTGGGGAAACGTCTGAGGTTTCACACTAAAGGCAGGAACAAGGCTACTTTATAATTAACCACATCCTGACTTTTCACTTAATATGTGATAGCATATAAATTAAGATATTTAGGACTTCCTGGCAAAAGAAATATTAAGAGCTAATTTATTTTTTTTTTCCTCACAGACTTGCAAATCTTAAAGTCCATGACTTGAAGCAAAGGGGATAGCCTGAAGGTGAGTAAGGAAGACAGAAAATAGCATGCAGAGAGTAGATGCTAGAATGAAAAGATGACATTGAATCATGTGTTTTTAGTGGTCACAATTCTTATTATATCTTGATTTTAGCAATAACAGAGAGAACTACAAACAAACAAACAGAGCAGTCTGCATAGTTTCAAACTCAGTCTTCTGCTACAGCCGTCTTTCTGCGGGAAGAAACATTACCATTGTAGTTACCAAACTATAACATTACCTCTCTTTTTCTGTAGCACTTGTTTTCCTTTCAAAAACTGCATGGTCCTGTCTTGTGGGATCATAGCGGAGGGCATTAATATCTCTATAAAAATCAAAAGGAAAAGAAAAACCATGAGACATTCTAGATGTTCCACTGAAAGCTACCCTCAACCTTTACTGTTGGATTCCAATTCACATTGACTTCTTTACCAAAATGCTCCAAATCAATCCAAAACCTAACTGGCATTTACAAAGTACTTGCTAGTCACTGTCAGGATCAGGAAAAGTTATAAACAGAAGTGGCTTTAATGAAATTGTAATATTTCATATAAAACATAGACCTCAAGTCGTGTGTGTTATGCATTAAGAGTAACTTTATACCTGCACCTGTTTATCTTTTGAAGAGTGATATCAATATATCTATTTCTTCTAGTACCAAACATTACATAAATTCAATTAGTCCAAGGGAAAAAACCAAAATAAAACCCAAGTAAAACACCTCAAACAAACAAAACCTCATGATACCCATCTTTCAAAATTTAAACATTTTCGGGACTTTCAGCTAAAGCAGTCTAAGGTCTAGACTGACCTCAAAGCTTGTGTAGCAAAGCCCACGCTGCCTTATTGCAATGCAAGAAGGTAATCACTTATTTCCCCTCCTCTCCCTAAATTAATGCTCACGGCATAAATTAACTGCTTTTAAATGGTTACATACTATATCATTACTGAGGTATTAGAGAACACTGTAATTCACAAAACTTTCCGAAGATGATGTCTGGGATTGCACAGATTATTTCCCCCTCTGCTTAGTCTTCAGAAAATACATGAACATTTGTACAGAAATCATGGGATTAAATAAGACTGTGCAGCAGTCACAATGGTGTCTAGCAGTCAGCAGTCACTGATGCAACTCTAGTAGTGACTGTTGGTAAAAATTTACTAATTGCACGCTATTTAATTACCTTAATACTACTAACTTCCACCAATTCAGTCCACAGACCAAGATCTGTTAAAGTGCATAGTTAAACGTCACAATACTTCCAACAGTACATTTCTGAACCTATCGCATCATCCTCTAATGAAGGCTAGAGCATGCCCAACAGCAACATGTAACAATTTCCTAATCTAATGAAGAAATTTCTCAAAAGCAGACATACAGATAAATGGGAAAAAAAAATATATATTTCTCCACTGAAAAAGAAGTTTGATGCTAATCACCTGTAAGCCAGAGAAAACAATAACCTTATTAACTGCTATGGAAGTTAGAGTCTAACTTAGCGACTCACTGCCCAACTCACACGTTCTTTGTTTAGCCAACCTAAGTTTGTCTCCACAGAGAACAGAAATATATCTTACATAGGCAAGGACTTAGTAAAATCTTAATTTTTCATAACGAACGATCCAATCATTCAAAATCTATTACAAGAAACTCAAGCAGGCATCTGATAATTTTTTCCGTAAAACAACGATAATTACCAGTTGTATAATCTATTGGGACACTCAAGTTTGGAAACTGCATTAAAGACTGACTTCAAATGCACATAACAGAGAAGGAAATACTTTTCTCAGTCAGCTAGGCAGAACCTTTAGTTGTGAAACACTGACAAAAATGAAGCCT
Source organism: Chroicocephalus ridibundus (assembly GCF_963924245.1). Taxonomy (NCBI): domain Eukaryota; kingdom Metazoa; phylum Chordata; class Aves; order Charadriiformes; family Laridae; genus Chroicocephalus; species Chroicocephalus ridibundus. The sequence goes on along the minus strand of NC_086293.1, from coordinate 5,006,715 downwards.
TCCTAAAATTCCTTCTTTTTTGATGATGGATTATTCATACTTGAATTTCTTAGCGTTTGTGGCCGTTTTAGTTGTCTTAGGGTGTTCAAGGTTGATATTCAAGAGGCTTCCCAGTATTTGCAGGTTTTTCTTTTTCTCCGCAGCAAGCTCTTCTTCCTCATCTGCCTTCAAGATGTTTGTCTCTGCCAAGAGAAAAATAAATACATTATTTTTCCCCCACTGTGACCTGAGTAAGCCTGTAATATTTGATATATAACATTACTACAGTACTAGAAGAGCTCACACATATCAACACACCATTTCCTTCATTTTAAAGCTACTTAGAGGCTTTCTCCCTTGTACTTAGAAAATCTTTGATTAGAAATGTCATGGACATCTATTTCATGTGAAAATCAGCTCCATTATTTAACCCGTTCCCTGCTTATATCACATAAATGTCAACCGCTTTGCCACTGACAGATGCTGTACAGAAGACCACATTAAAGCAACAGAGGGAATAGTGTAACTAGGCAAAAAAATAAGTTTCAGAAACAAATTCTGAGTCTTGAAAACTAGGTTAAAAATTTTGGGTTTGGTGTGTGTGGGTGAATAACTCTTTAAAAAATTTTTTGCCTTTTTCAGCTTTTCTGCCTTCTGTTGCTTAAACAAAAAACCCCAAACTCTCCAAGTCTGCCAAATCAGCCGTGGACTGCAGGGTGACAACAAAACGGTTCAAGTGAATGCAATGGTCAAAAAGTTTATTTTAAAGTCACCACCTATCCTGAGAAAAACATGGATAAACACATCCTGATATCATCCTGTATTAAAAAAAAATATATTTTCCAATGTTGATTTATCAATCAAGTATGTCTCATTCTACTATTACAAATACCTTTGCGACATATACATTTCAGAAAACACAGCTACCAATATATACAATGTACAGCCACAACGCAGTTGGGTTATTTTCCTTAAGGAGTCACTAAAGAAGCAAGAGAGGCTTAGCCTGTAAGTTGCTTCAAGTATCCACAATTAAGGCTCCACGATATAGGTCTATTACTGTCATTAACCAGGAAATAGGAGGAGGTTTACCTTCTTCTTCACCGTCACTTTCAAGGAATCGAGCATCCATGCGAAATCTTTCATCTGTGCCAAATCGTGATTGCAATTTCAAGAGCTAAACAAAATGTAATAGATCCTATTAAGCACTGGAGAAGAAAAATCAATGCTCAGTAACTTTTTTTTTTTTTAGTATAATTATGCCAACATATTAATAACCTTTAGCTCGTGATACCTTCTCTAGAAATTTCTTTGTATTCAAAGATGACAACATCAGAGAAACTCCTCCCACTCCCCAAAACACATTGTTTCCTCCGTGGCTACTGTTTCCTCTATTTAACAGAATTCTCTTGCAAGTTTGTAAAAATCATATTCAGCAAGTATGCAAACCTACCTTATGTTCTTCTGAAATGGCATTATGGAGATTGAGAAGTAAACTAAATTACAGTAATGGGTTCACTCACTCTTTCACCAGCTTTGCCTTCAAACTGAGGCTTAATTTTGAATCTCTCATCGTCTGTGTCACCTTGCTCATCCTCACTGCTTTCAAACAGTCTGCTCAAAGTTTTAGAAGCAGATTCATCCTTTGTTAAATAGAAAAAAAATACAAAAAAGCAATTGTTTATATCATTTTGAGAAAATAAATCAGTATCAACTTTGTTCGTATGTTTTCCAGTAGATTTCTTTAACAACCAGCTCACTTACTGATCCATGCACTTCAAATCTTATGTTGTATATATACACACCTTGTACAATTCTGCTCTACAGTTATAACTATGAAATTTTAGCATAGACAAAATATCCGTGTAAAGGGTAACTCACGTGTTACAATACAAGAGAGTTAGGTATAAAAATCCAACTTTCTAATTGTGTCAAGGGAGATCAATTTTAAAATATCAATGTATAATTACGCCCTTTCTGAACAAGCTTCATTTTTGGTATAAACTCTAGGACGTAGTTTAAGTCAGTTAATAAATATCAATGATTATAAAAGGTAAGCACTCCATGGCTTCGAAACAATTTTCCATAGAATTAGATGTTCTTTTAAAGAAAAGGAAAAATACAGGCCAGGGATTCTAAATACAGGGTAAGATACACATATGTAAAAAGAAGTGCTAAATGTGAGGAAAAGTGAGAAAAGAAAGTTTTAATTAAGTAGTGAGAATGGTCCTAACCTTACTGCATTTATGAAGAAAAAAGCCAACAAAAGCAAGACCAATGGTTTAAAGCTTTAGCAGAGATGCGAGTAAAAAATGTGATAAGAAGTTCTACTCCAGAAAAAAGTACTTAATTGTGCTGAACATATGGCGGTAAAATCCTGAAGAGTCTGCTAAATAAGGTCTCAGTTAGCTTAGGTGTAAAGAGGAAGAACCACACAACTTCTTTGGACTCTAACATCACTTTAAAAACAAGACGCTGCATTAATAGAGATTCTTTGTCCACAGCGTTGAAAGAGCAAAGAGTTCCGTACTACTCAAGCCAAATCTCTTCCCCTTCCTTTGAAGTAACAAAATTTCAAAATTATGCATAAGCCCTACAACTTAAACATTCTTTTTCTATTAATCGAAGTTAGATTATCTCTTAATCAAGTCTCAGTCTCCTCACAAATTCTCCAGGTTCTCCAGCTTTATCAGATGCATGGTTAAGTTCTTAGAAATCTGTTTCACATTAGCCAAAAAAAAAAAAAAAAAAAGATTCATTCATATTAATTCAAACCTTATCTACTTTTTTCTGTCACTTCACTATGAAAAATGGTCTTCAGAATAAAAGGCATAGTCATATTGATGTGGCATTACCTTACAGAATACTGAAATTTTCCCCAATAACACTTACTTTTTCATGCGTATTTCCCAAACTTGTATCTTTCTTCAACACCTCATCTACTTCAGCTTCACTTTCCACATCTGAATCGAATATGATGTGTTTATGCTTGCCTGCTGGCTGGCTATCCTATGTAAGAGTGAAACATACCAAACACATCAAATACTTGCTACAGTCATACATAAACATCTAAAAGACATTTCCACAACATGAAAGGAGGAATCTGCTATTCCTCTTGCAACTCTGGAGACATTCCAGGAATTGGGTACGCATCATTTTGTATACTAGCAAAACAAAACTGGCAATGTAATCAGAAATTTCAGACTATGATTTTAAAATACCTTAAACCACATCTATTCGTTTCCCATTTTCTTTTACTGCATGCTATTCAGATGGAAGTTGAATGTAATTACCAGATTTGAAAGAGCGCCTTGAATGAGTTTCTTCTGTAATTCTCTCTCTCTCTGTCTCTCTTCTAGAGCTGCCAGTCTCCTCTGGTTATCCAGCAACTCTTTCTTTTCTGTGTTAGGTTCCTTTGAGGCAGCAGCATGAAGACGAAGCTCCTTGTTTTCCAGAAGGCTTGTCCTCCCATTCTGACATTTATTACCTTCACTTTCTGGATTTTTATTCCTTACATCCCTCTTCAATTTTTTTGAAAGCAGTTTTGGGCTTTTCAATTGTCGTTTAACTCTTTTCTGTGACACTGCAGCATTACTCTCCATGTCGCTGCCCTCAGCTTCACTTTGATCACTACAAGGGGCAGCATCTCCATGCTCTGAATTTCGGTCTTTTTGCAAAGAACTCACATCTTTGTTCTTTCCTTGTAAATGTGACCTGGAAACAGGCTGATCTCTCTCATCTTCTAAGGAGGCAGCATCTGACAATTCCTCATGCTGTTCACAATGCGTATTTTGTCTGTCTTTGCTGCTGACTTCAAGTGAATGCAACGGATGGTTCTTAGACTGTCTTTTAGATGACTCCTCCCCACAGCAAGAAATACAAGCTTCAACACCTAAACTTTCTACAGACCTCTTCTTTAAACTAGTGCTGTCCTTGGTTAATTCTTTTTCACAAAGGGACCCCATTCCTCTGAAGGGCTGGTATTTCAAATGTAAATTATTTTGTCCCTTGGAGATTTCTTCATTCTCCTCCCCTGCTAAAATTGCAGCAAGTACATCTTCAGGACAGATACATTTTTTTTTAACTGCAGGGTGAAATTTAGAAAGTGTTGTTTTATTTACATTACCCTTAGGATTTTCTTCAACACTGCACTGATTAGAACTCTGTGTACTGTCTGATTCTTCTTCTGTTGTCCCAGAGTTTTCAGTAGCTAATGCTTTTAAGTCATCTAAAGTAAGGTCTAAGCGGTAACAGTTTTGCATCATGGATTCATAATCAGAACTGATTTCAGACTCCCCTTTCTCAGGATCTGAACAAGAGCTTTCACTATCACTTGTCTCTGTTGTGCTGCTAGCTGCTCTACTCTGCAAGGCAGCAATTTTGAATTTTTTCATTTTCTCTTTTCTTTCAGTGTATTTTTCTTTTAACTTGTGAGTTTTCAGTGAGGAGTCATTTACCAAATCACATTTTTTGTTATTTAATATTTCTTTATTTTCCACCTTCACCTGTTTAGAATCTTCTAAAATTGCAGTTTTCCTGCTGCTTAGATCTGGAATTTTACTTTCAGCAATAATTTCATCTCTATCTGCTGAATCATAAACATTATTGCATTCCATAGTCTCTTTCTCTCTATAACTTCCTTTGATAGCTTTCTTCATGGCACCTGGACTGCTTAAGGACCAGTGACTATTGTATTTTAATTCAAAATTATCCCCAACAATTTCTAAGTCGTCACTTTCAATCTCAACGTTTTCGGCTTTCTGTATTTCACTCTCTCTCTCTACCATTGCTCTGATTTCCTCTTCAGAATCAATATCACTATCAGAAATACTCATATTATTTTGAGCTGTAACTCCAGAAACATTCATTTTATCTGATAATAAACCTCTCCCTGATACTGTACTATTAAGACCGCTTGATGGAGGCAATTTAGACTTCTCACTGGCTTTGGATTTTGATCCTTGATCTAGTTGAGGTGAGGAGCTTGTCTTTTTTGAATGTGACTGGGACCCAGAAGAGAGCGCTACTGCTCCATTCAGAGCCTTACTGCCCAGTGGCCTCAGTTTTTTAGGTGTTTTTTTAGTTACAGGGAACTCTCCTTGCCGCTTCTTGTTTATGCTGTCTTCTGTCCCTTCCAAGTGCCAAGTAAGCTCAGATATAGGAACCGCATGTGTCAAGTCTAGTTCCAGCTTTCTAAGGTTATGGCAATATTTTGATGGGTCGTATTTCACAATGTTAGTCTGAGTTAAGGAATTAAAGCAACATGATTATTTCATCATGCAGACTTCCAATCTTTACAAACAGGTTAAATGCTGCATGAAAGGCCAATGAAGAGTCCTTTTCAATGTTATGACTATAAACCTTTAAGCAACTGACTTGCAGTCTAAAAAAAAAATAAAAATATTCAAATCGCACAAACTTACTGCAAGATTTACTTAGGGGATTCAGTGAATCAAGTATGACATAGTAATCAACATTAAGACCGTTAAGCAAATGTTTCCCCATATGATGAAAGAAAGAAGGGAATTGTGCCTATGCCCAACCAATAGGAAAAGGATATTTTATTTTTTTGTTGACTCCTAAGGTGCAGGATAGGCAAGACTCTGCCGAATTTACCAACAACCCATTTCTAAAAGGGAAGAAAAAATGATCAGTGTTAAACAAAAAAAGGAATGAAAATAACCCTGGAATAAAACAAGAGATATATTCTTTGATAACAGGAACGCTAATAAAGAACCATCTGTGACTAATTCTTTTTTTGTTTACTCTCTTGAGATATGTTCGTACTGTGCAACTTAGCCAGCTTCCTTCTCAAAAAAAGAGCAAACCAAAACCCCAAATTTTTTACAATCTGCAAATAAATACTGACAATAAAAAACTGAATTTCTTCACTTTACAAGTACTATTTTTAATATAAGGCTTCTGGTTTATGAATTAACACGGATATCTATATGGACAGGATCATTATTATTTTGCCTTTTTCCCCTTTCCCACTAAAAAAATTAAAATTTCACCCCATCACTCTCCAAACCCATTCTGTGCTTAGCAAGTAATTTTGAAAACTTTGTAGTAAATACAGTTTTTTCTGCCGAAATTTGCACGTTCAGTGACTTTATTCCAAGTCTTACTTTCATAAGCATGTGTAGACCCTGATCCTAAATGTGTTGAAGCACAGAGATTAAGTCCTGACAACCCAGAAGTCAAAAACGTATCTGCTGTATGAAAATAAGAGACACGTTCTCTTTACATGCGTTTAAGGGTGACATGAAGATATTGCCAACATAAATGAATAACAACGCATTTACTAATTCAAGATGACAGAGAAGACAGTATGATCAAGATTATTTCCAGTCATTTCAAAGGACGACAGGAACATTCTACATGTTTACCCATAAGGAATTTCTTTTAGACTACTTTTCACAAGTTGGATTGTCACACTTCATAACAATTTCTTTACATAAAGTGTAGAGATTTGACATAAATTTAAATGTAATAAGCTTGTGCTCAATTCTGGGTTGTTGTGGGGTTTTTTTGTTTTAATTCTCTATACATTTACCCCACCATACCTTATGGTCTGGCACCTCTGTACCTGGTACTGCTTTCATATGAAAGTCTACAATTCCAGCCTTTTTCAGTGATTCCAACAGACACGTTTCGTCATTTCTCTGTGGCTTTTCCTTCTGCAGCTTTGCTTCCTCTCTCTCTACAGCGAGCCTGTACCAAGAAGTACATCATATATGAAAAAAAGTCTGCCTATACGCTAAATTATAGCTGGCAGGGACCCTCTCCCACAAAACAGTAACCATTCACTGCTTAAGAAACTAATGTATCTGCTGCCTTCAAGGGAACAATGATGAAAACATGCTGCAGTATCTAATATGCATCAACAGTCCATCAATGGCAAAAAAACCCAGAAAGAGTAAGACCGTAGCAGAGGAAAGCACAGCCATAATGCTATCAGGTAAACAGAAAAGGGGTAGCTATAGCAACAACATATATTTTTTAAAATTGATTTTTACCTGTGCAAAAAGCTTTCTTTGGCCAACTCAATTTGCAGTGTCCCCCCTTTCCATTTCGATTTATTTAAAACTGACATACCTGTAAAACAAGGAGACGGGAAATGAATATTTTCTACATTAAAAAAATACACGTTAGACGTAACTATGCCTCCTTCTATGATAGTCTGAAGTTTCTTTAGCATGATCTTATACTCCATTACTCACCTGATTTAAGTTTGCATACAAAAGGTCTGACACCCAAAACTTAAACAAACAAGGTCTACATCCAAAGTTAAAAGTTCTGACTTCAGAAGAGTCATTCAAGTCTGCATGGTTCAGTTCAACTACAAACCTGAAAATTCAGATATATGTACTCTGAAGTTTCTACACTACTGTTAGATAGGCTCTTCTCTACTTAAGTACTTCTGTACTTCAGCTTTCCTATTCCTAATGGCAGCATTCCATAAGTAAAAGGGCATATTACCATTCCTTCTTTCAGGTATTTTCACCTGCCGTTTTGCTGCTACATATTACACAGGTGGGTTTATAACTATGCCAGTAGTTTTGTAAACCAATTGCTTTAACTGAAGCATGCTTTATGTAAACTACATTTCTTCTCACATCAAGTCACTTCTAACATTTTATGGACCTGATGAAAGCATTTGAAGCACATTTCCTATACCCTTTCATAAAAGGATTAGAACAAACTCATAAATCACCTATTTCAGTCACAGGAATCTTTTTAGTCTACTTACATCTAATTACTGAAAACTCCAGTAAAGCAACTTCCATAAAACTGCAGCTTAAAGAAAATGGAATGAACACGACAACAGAGTGAAACAGGGTCTACCTCAACCACATCCTGATTTGACAACTAGATACATTTTCAGTAATGGAACTTGACTCAAAGCATAAATAATGTACTTACACTTTTTAAGATCTGTATCGGAAATGCTGACACTGATGTAAGCAAAAGTTTTCACTGGGTTCCCTGCTCAATGACAAACATTCAGTTAATTCCTATATAATTTCAGCATTTCTTTTAAACTGAAAAATAAGCTATTTCCTGAAAATAAAGCATCTCTGAAGCAAAAATTCCATTTCAGAATACAGATTGAAAAACAATTCACTTTGAAAGGATGGATTCAAAACTGTTACCCTGATCATCTTTTCTGGTAATAATCTCTGCATCCGAAACACGCCCAAACTTGCCAAATCTTTCTTCCAGTTCAGCCTTAGAAACTGTATGGCTAAGCCCTCCAACGTATAAGCGTTTTGAGACTTGTTTGTTCTCCATGTTGAGAAGTCAAGCTGAAACACACATTCTCTTTACCTGTAGTAAGAAAAAAGATAACAGGTCACTAACACACCGTAGGAACTCATGCAATCATCATACCAAGCTGTGGAACGCGTCGCTCGGTCAGAAATCCTCCACAAAGAGCCTCTGGAGCAGAGCAGAGCAAAGCCAAGGAGCGCTCTGCTCCAGCCAGCACCACTGAGCCCTGCAGTGCCGTAACCGACCGGGGGTTAGGCCCTGGGGGGCTTTAAGCCTCGAAGCGTACGATGGGGTGCAAGTGCCAGCGTCTCTTCCCAATATTAAGCTTTCTAAGGATTTTCTAAGCGCGGGGGGCTGAAGGGACTCATGGGGGAGGGAGGTGTCACAACGCGCCCTCAGCCCCCACTCCCGCCTCCCGGGAGAGCCCGCGGCACTCGCAGAGAACCCCCACCCGAGAAGCGCTGCCGCGACCCTCCCTCACCACCGCCATGTGCGATCCTCGCAGCGCCACTCCGTTAACCTTCCCCCCCGACACCTCTTCCCGGCTCTCACTGGCGAAAAGAGGGTTCCGCCTGCGGGGGCCGCCGAGCTTCCCCGCGCCGCGCTCGGGAGCCTGTTTCCGGCCGGTCAAGTGTGATGGGAACACACGGGGAAGGTCTTGTGACTGCGGGCGGTTTGGGCGTAACTAACCGGGAAGAAAAGTAGGGTGATTCTCCGCGAAATGAAAAAATAAAAAATAAAAATAAGCAAATAGATGACAAAATAATACTTTTGCTACCCAGTTCGAGTAGTGGCCTCGGGAGCCGCCCTTCAAGCGGCTTTGTTCCTTGGCGAGGGGGGAACGAAGGCGCGGGTGGCCCTCCCTGCACGGGCAGCAGCTGTGGTAGCACCCAGGCCCCCAGCCGGCGCGTTGGGCGCGCGCAGTTCGAAGGCGCGGGGCGCGCGCGGTGGCTGTGGCGCGCGGGTCGCTGCTCTCCTCAGGGCCGGGCTGGGGCAGCCCCCTGGCGCAGCCGGACGAGCCGCGTTCTCCAGCCGCCACCTCGTGAGATTTGAAGGCTGGAAGCAAAGCCAGGAGACGCCGAACCCCGCCTGCTCGTTTCTCAAACTCTGGAAAGCTCTTCCTGTGGCAGCGTAAAAGCAAACGTTTAGGGGTGTATACACGTGCAGGTGCGTAGGGAAGTGAAATATATGCCGTTAATTTACCGATATATGTATGTGTGTGCACGCTTAGGCTGAGGAGGTGTGATTGATTGCCCTTAAATTTACGTTTTATTTAATTAAAAGTATGTGCAGGCATTTTTTTCTAGAGATAATGCTCTTTGAAGTTATAAGCAGTCTTTAGTCTTCTGCAGTCTAGTAAAATCATGTGAGTTAAAACAGCTGTAAGCAATATGTGTTCTGTTACTGTTTTCAAAACAGCCAGCTGTTAAAAGAGGAATTAGCTAACGACCTGGGGTAAAGTTCCGGTTATTGTAATGTTTTTCTTTTTTTCCAGAGCATGCTCTTTATTGTAACCAAAACTTTCTTCAACGTATCCAGTTAAAAAAAAAAAAAGTAGGATGCATTGAAGCTGGAGAACTTCAATTTCTCTTCTCCGCTATCTTGTTCGTTGTCATACATTGCACAAGATTGCTCTAAAATTTCAGAGGAAGTTACCACTAGGCATAATCTCAGCGATTCTTTAATTGCATATACTTTCTTTATTCACTAAATAGGCTTTTAATGCAAAACATGTTTTGAATGTTGTTTTCTTGTAAGTGTTACTAGGATGCTGTTTCTGATGAAATAAACCAACAAAATCCTATTTCTCCCTCATCCTTTTTGTATTGAACCATATTAGTGTGGATCTTGCAAATACAGCAGGGGTTGTTTAAAACACACATAAAACTAGATTATTTTTTTTCCTGGTTGAAAGTATTAAGGTGTTGGTGTTGAGCTGCATAATATTCTCCATAGTCCTTTTAATGTGTCATGTCCAGGCTGAATGTCAGATTTTTTTTTCTTAAAATTGATGTTTATTTATTTTGAACTATTTATGAAACACGGTTGTTTCTCTATGTCTCTTTTCTGCTGTTTACTGGAAAGGTGTGTTAGAAGGAACAGGTGTGATTGATTGATTTAATCAGGTGTGTTGTTAGGTGAATTGGTCACAGCTGGATTTGGTGTCTGTGTCTGATTAGCTTTGCTTTCTCTCTGCAGAACAACTGGTTGTTCTACTACAGCAAATGTAAAACAGCTGGATATGCTCCTGAATAAAATCATGATTAGTTAAAAAGATTCTTAAAGAAAGCCTTTGACTACGCTAGATTCCTGATTTAACTTCTTATTTGGAGGCTATGCAGTGACCTGTGTCTTAAAATTAATTTAATAATTGCATTTGGACTCAATGAATTAGGTCTTTGAGGAACTAATGCAACAAAATTACATTTCTTTTCAAAGTTGTTATCTGTTTTGGAGAAAACTTTTTTTTTTCTTTTCTCTGAAGTCAGAAATTCGCTTTTTATCACAGTCTTGCTGATATCTAGTAGCTTCCTGTATTCACTGGAAGTGGAATCCTGTTCATGGTGCTTTTAGCAGAGTGAGTTACCATGTTTCTTAGGAAGACTTGCTATATTCAGAATTATGGAAAAAGCGGCCTTTCTGCTCTTCTGATGTCTACTTGCAGACCAGTGTCTTTCTAAGTGGACTTTCTAGTGTTTAAGTAGGAATTGACATTGATGACAAGTAGGAATTAACATTGATGACAGAGTACTGTAGTATTAATAGGAGAGTTTTACTGCAAGCCTAATTCTGTTTTCAATTTGGTGACGCAATTCCTGTCAAACTTGGTTGCTGAGGATCAAGATTTATGTTAGTTTAATCTTCCATAGCAAACAGGAGTGTTTGACACTCTAGAATTCTTTGTGGAGGTATAAATTATTATACTCGTTAAAGCTACCTGGGATGTTTAAAAATTGTATGTACTAATTCTTCAGCTTTCAAGAGTCATAAAATATAATAGAATTGTCTCATTTTAAGTAGAGGGGTGGGAGAAACAAATGCCTAATGTTATATTTGCATTTCTTAAATTCCTTAGATAAAAATAATTTATTTTGAAAATGGATTTTTTTCTTTTTGCCTAAGAAATATATTTATTTTGTTTTATCTAGTAAGCTTGATTCTGAGAAATGGACAACAATATTTGTCAAGTTTATGAAGATGAAATCCAGTTGCTGGAAGGAGAAATTAAACTATTGACTGAAAAGTATGAAGATATCCAACAAGAATCCACTTTTTTTTCTGATGAGCAGATATTAATGTCAATGTATGCATTTTTTATATGTTGAATTAATAGTGTTCTTTGTCCAAATGGTTTAGGATAAGTTTTTACCTCTATGTTAGGACTTTTCTTATGTTATTTTTGCAGTGCTGATCTTGTTTAGGACATGGCTATATATGGTAAAAGTTTACAAATAATAAACAGTTGACCTCTTTTTACTGCCTCCTGTTGGTAGCTGGTGTCTTTTTTGGATTTTGTTTTGTTTGTTTGTTTTTAAAAAGGCAGTCATAGCGGTCAGAGCATGATATCAGGTATATTATTCTGTGGGCCCTGCAAAGTTGTTGACTGCAAAGGCCATGTTTGCCATTGTGCCTTGTGAAACAGCTCAGTGCATGTTTACTTAAAAAAAAAAAAAAAAAAAAGGTGAGGACTGGGGACTTGTACAGGTGTGACTAGTTATATGCTCAAGAAGTGCCATGTTAGGGCTTTTTATTTTCATTATTTAACTGATATTCTATGGTAAACGTACACTCCATAGATTAAAATTAATTGTTTAGATAAGGCATTACAGCTCATTTTTGTGGTACGTTCCTTGAAATGGATGCTTACATCTTGAGACTTATAATAAAGGCCGTGTCTACCTGGCAGTGAACATAAAGTATTTATGTAAGTTAGAATAGTTTACTGTTCCTAGTAACATGGTCCAACTGAAATTTGACTCACTGAAAACTTGGTCTGAAAATCATCAGATCACATTAAAAATGCCTTTTATTTAATGTTGTTCCTGTAATGATGTGACAAAACATGTTCTTATGTCTGTGTTTTTTCCCCCTTTTGATTTTTTTTTCTTTTAAAATTCTAGAAATTCTTTGCAAGAAGAATTTCAGGGAGAATCTAAGGGAAATGAATCTCCATCAGACCTGAAAGCTCGACTTGGAAGTCTAGAAACAGATCTCTCATTTTTAATGAAGTTTACTGGTATTCAGTTCAGAAGTCATTCCAAGAAAACAGTGGAAAAAAGTAAGCATTTTTGTGCCCTTTACTGGTGCTATATTGAGTATACTGTTTCAGTTCATTACATTTGCAAATACATGTAATTCTACTTTCAATGTCAGCAGAAAGACAATTATTTTGACATACAATAGAATTTTCTGTATTGACAAAATAATTTCTGAGTAAATATAGCTTTTTGCATAGTGGGAAAGTGAAAGACTACTGTGAAGTTAGTTGTGCTGTTTTGTTTTTTTTTCCTTAATGTGTAACTTGACTTAGTTATTTATATGGTGGAAGGTATCAGTTGGTACTTTAAATATGACTAATGGAAGAAATGCAATAATTGTTGAATAGAATTATAATCAAGTGTTTTGTTACTTTTATTTTATAACAGCTGGAAACAGAACAGTGCAGAAGCACAGATTATCAGGGAATTGCCACTCCCTGTTTTTTCAATTGGAATTCCAGCTTCTGGAAATGCGGGTAAGGATCAATGTATGTTTAAAAAAGCCCAAACAAATCAAGGAAAAAAACAAAACTTCAAATGGACAAATGTCAATCCTTCCTTTTCCACCTGAAGCCCCCAACTCTGGTAATTTGTTATTTTGATTGCCCCAGTCTTCTTAATCTCAGCCTCAGTGGGTTATTTTCACCCTGTAACAGCTGGGCGCAACTTTAGAATTCCAGGCACATCCAAGTAAAATAGTTCTGAAGGTCAAGTTCAACATTCAGTCGTGAAATTCTTACTGTCTTTTACTATCGTCAGATACCTTCTTCTGGAGGCTGGAAAATTCCGAACCTTACCTCTCTTGAGGGAACTGAGGAAAAGCTAAAAATCTACAAACTTGAACAATTGTGCTTTTTTTTACTTTGGTTATATTTCTGTTCACTTGGCTAGTGTGAGTAGTCGTTATGTCACAGCAAGTTCCACAGAAGTTACACTAGTGATTACAGATTTTTTTGCAAGGAAGCTCTCATAAGAATCTATTCTTAGCACAGAATTGAGAATGATAAGCGCTGGAAAACAGCTGCTACCTCAATTTGTAATAATATTTTGACATCAGGAAATCTCAAGAAAACCTGATTTTCAGCTCAGCTTTAAAAGGTATTTAAAATTGAATGTGATTGAACTTGATAGTATTAAAAACTGCATTGCTATGTAAAGATGTCCTTCCTCATCTTAAGAAAAGACATGTTATGAATTTAGGAAGTATTTAGATAGTCGTGTGTGGATTGCATCATTTGAAACTGCAGGAGTTCAGCTGAATGAGGTTATTCTGCAACCTGCTGAGTCCACACATGACTTGAAACTTGTGGTCCTAGTGATAATGATTTTACCGTTTGCATGGATAGAACTGCATTTAGCTTTGAGCACAGAAGTAGCATGCGCAAATCATGCGACTTGGTTAGATTAATTTTTATTTTCATCTGTATGCTCCTGCAGTACGCTGACATCTTTTATTGCCAATGGAGCTCAGGTGAATAACCGGATGTTAAATTTATTTATAGCTGCATTGGTGATGCTGAAACGTACTGCACCACTAGATGGCAGCGCGTATCTATTAATGCCTGAAACCTGCGCTACTTCAGCGCTGATGAAATGCACTAGAATAAGTGATATATACAATACCACGTGTATATATTTAAAAATAATATTAAATATGTATTAAAAATAGTTATTATAATGTAATATTTCCATATGTTATCATGTTATAATAATACAAATATATAAATGTATAGTATAGATATAAAAATTAAAATTTAAAAATTTGCATTAATGAATTTTTAAAATAAAATTGCATGGCACCTGTAACTTACAATTTAATATGCAATGCCGATGATGTATCAATTCAACTTAAGTTAATAAACTCTGAATTGCCAATATTTTAGGCATTCGGATGGTGTGGGTTGTGGACATGTTGTGGAAAATGGTAAATTAGTTAAGCAGATGCCAATGATGAGTACAGTTTTTTTAATGTTATTAAAGGTCTTGCATTTACTTAAATGTTAATGTGTTTTAGCTGTTGTACAAATCATAATGTAATGTTTTGGTTAGAATTGTAAAATACAACCATTGTGTACAGTTCAGTATTTTCATGATGTTAGAACTGTTTAGATCAAATAGATTTTGAGAGAATTTAGTAATTCAAAAATTCAAGCTTAAGGATTGTATTTTTAAGATATACAGTTTTGTAACTTATATAATTAAAACATTATGGTCTTCCATTTCCTTATAATGAAAAAGCATATTTTGTGACTACAGCGTTAGCAATTCCATTCAGACATTTTACCTAGTTCTAGTTGGCTGTTTCTGTGGTGTAAAAGTAGTGGCAGGTTATCTTGGTTTTGCACAGACTTTGTATACTGTGCAGGTCATCCTGCAGTGAAGTCAGTAGGGCCCTCTGCGGATGCAGGAATCCGCCTCCATAGCGCTCAGGAAAACTGTGACTTCAGGCCAGACTAAGGCCTGAGAGCTTAGCTTTAACTTTTTTATACCTCTGGCTTCTTGCGTATTAAAAGGGCGAAGCCTGTTTTCTAAGATGTGGCATTAAAGATTGTATTCAAAGTAACCTGTACTGAGATCAGTGTGGGTAAGAGAGTGTAAATATGACAGCTGTTTTTGGGAAATGCTTAGTAGGTAACAAATACATTGTTATGCATCAGAAGATAAAGAATAATTTTCCACATTGTTAACTCTAGCTATTTAAACTAGTAGCTAAGTTACAATACAGTCAACTCAGCTCCATAGGACCTTAAATCAAACCTGTTAATGCACAGTAACGGATTGCTCTTGTACTTATCTCTAATGTGATCGTAACAGGAATGACATTTAACATTTTGTTTAGAAGCTGTATTCCAGGATACAGTTGTACAAAGAAGGGTAGGCAGATCTGAGTTCACTCTGACTGTCTTTGAATGGTTGAGATTATGTGTGTTACTGCAATATTGGTCGCTCACTATCTGATGTGTTCTACATCTTAGCTGGTTCTTTAGTTTTGGCACAGCGTCAGACTAGCGTACAGTTTATACTCCCAAGCTGGCTAGTGTTTTCCCAGCTTTGAGTGCAAGCAAAGAAGCTCCCATCTGTTCATCATTGTGCATAGATGGATGCTTACAAGGGTCAAAATGTGGATGAAGATAACAGGTTAATGCAAAAGCATTGTTTGGTTTATTTATTTTCCCCTCTTACAGTCCTTGGGTATTAGGAGAGGATGTGTAAAATTAGCTTGAACATCTGCCAAAACAATTCTAAACCTCTTGAGGAAGCAGTCATTCAAATAAGAGTTGCTTTCTTCTCAAGTGCTTTCCTTTTAAATCTTTTATTTGGCCCCAATATGGCATTTGAGCATATGTGAGTAACCCACTTATTGGAAACCAGTTTCTTTAGAAGGTAGCATGTTAGCTTGTGACTACTAGCAGCCTTTCTAGAACTCCACGTGCACGTTGAAACTTTTGCTCTAAATTGAAAATGATTTGTCCTGATGTCACTTATTCAATCCACTAAACTTTTTAGTGTCTTGGTTTGCTTTTCGCATGTTTACTGATGGCAGTGTTAGCAGTACTTCTGTCCAAACAGTACTAGGGATTGCTGTGATATGTTTGCGTTTGACTCCAGCTTGTCTGTTTAGTTTCCGCTGTGTTGACATTCCCATTTGCTTGCAGTGACTGGATATAAGAAAAATAAAGTACAAAGTCTCCAGTATACAGTAAAGCATTTGCTGTGATCTTCAAGCCATGATTTTAAGCTTTTTCATTCACTGTTATCTAACCTGTTACTCTGGTGTGTTCAAGAATGCGTAGAAAAAATAAATATTTTCTTTTGTGGCTTCATTTCTACTATATGAACTTTTCTCTCTCTCTCTCTTTTTTATTTTTTTAATAGGTTGCTAGATATTTTAATTTGGAAACGTTTGATTTTTATTATTGTGCCCATGTCCCTTAATAACAGTTATAATTGTAAAAAGGGACAAGAATTTGAGGAAAAAACATAGTCTGTAAAATAAAAAAAAAAAAAAAAAAGGAAAATGAACAGGAGAATTATTTAATTTTTTTTAACTTAAGGTAACATTATTATGGTTTTCAGATCAAATCTTATATTTGAGTTTTCTGGTATATGTGTCTGCTAGGGGTTGTGTTGGAGAATAAGAAGAATCTTAAAGAAGTGGAAGTGACATGAAAGGAATTAAATGAGCCTCTTATTTATAAGTCTTCCTTTATACATATATCTTCTCTATGCTGACTTGATCACGTATTATTCCTAAAGCCTTGTTGTATGGATAATACTGATACTGTTGAAATGAAAGAAAATGTCCACACGTATAATCTGTAGTTTAAAAAATACTATTTTAAGGATTATAGTACTTAGAAGCGTTTGCATGTATTTTTGTCTATTTTATAGGCAAATATATACTTTTTTTTCTCCTTGCTAGAGAAATTTCTAAAACGTTGCATTGTTACTTCTCCAATCTAGAACAAAGAGAGTGTGTCTGCTGTTATTACTGATCTCAATATTGTAATGGAATCTGGAGAAAATTCAGATGTGAGCAAGTTTGCGTCAAGGTAAGGTGTGGGTTTTTAAGGAAAGTTGTTTCCTGGGGTATCTAATACTAAATGCAACATGGAGTTTTCATGTAAACTGCTGGCAGTCAGTTTTTTTGTTTGGTAATGTACTGCTAGCCCAGCCTACCCAATTCTGATCCATTGTCTGTATCCTTCTGGAGAGAAGATGAAATGCACGTAATTTTTAAGGCCTGAAAGGGCCATTACAAATTCATGTTAAACAGAAGCAGGTTTTGGATTATAATGTGTTTTAGCTGTTTGAAATTGTTTGGTTCAGAGAAAGATATAATAAGGTAATCTCAGCTATTGCATTTTAACTTGTGTAATCAACACGCTAACTGTTTCTCAGGTGTGTATGTGAGTTGCAGATGGGCAATGTGGCTGAGTAATGGCTAAAGCGTACATCCAGAACCCCTCTCCAGTACTTGCCTGTTTCTAATTCTTTGCTCACCATTCCATGTCTCTTCTTTGCATCAGGATTTCTTTCGCCAATATTTTAAAAACGATAGAATACAGTTTAAAAACCTGGAATAGTGTATTTGTGCAATAGCTTTAGAAAACGTACATACTAAAACTTAAGCATATGACTGAATGCTACCTTTTTTATTATCTTCTGGAGGATGTCAACTTCTTGTGGTACACAGGATGAATAATGATCAAATTATTTGTCTGTGGTATTCCACTGTGAAATCTGTAGCAAACAAATCAATTATTATTATTGGGTAGTTGACCTAATCTTAATCCTGTTCTTTAAATGACTTCTTTTGGTTTATGTTATTTTTTAGACTTGGGGAGGGAAGGCAAATGGATGGGTGAAAACAAAGGTCCATTGAGTTACCTCAGGCTTCGTTAGTCTGTACTGAAAGCTGAATATTTCATTTATTGTATGTTTTGTTTTTTGTATGTTTTCCAGACAAATCCACTAAAGCTAGCAGTATAACTGAGAATAGTAGTTGTCTGCTCTCAAGAAGCAGGATTTAGAAAAGAAATTACCCTGTTTTTTTTAATGAGTAATTTCTGACAGCAGAAGTGTCTTGAGACTTAACAGTCATACTGGAAAGGAATGTGTTGAAGTAGTGGCAAACTTTATTTCATCCTGGCTCAAGCACTGCTGTCTTGTCCCTGTCTTTTCACTACACTGGTCCTTTTCCACATTAAGCCAGTATTCATAAGTAAACATAAGTTTTTGTGAATGATGTAAGGTGAATTATGGCTTTGCTGTCAATAAAAGAAGCAGCTCTTTCTCCTTAGCCTCTATTTGCATGTACCAACTGTTGTCCTTGTGTCAGTATATATACTGTTGAAGCCACACGGCACATAGGTTCAATGTAGTCATTTGGTTGAAACAGCAATGTAGGGGGAAACCCAACCTTGCCCCGCACCCCTTCAGTTTTCATTTTTACTATTTGACTCGTCCTGCAACGTCACAGTGTTTGTTGCTGATCTAAGGCAGTAAATATGTGACCAGAGTCAGGGGCTGATGTTGGCAATATCTGTTTTGACAGCAACCCACTGTTAGATTGACTTATTCTAACTATGTGATCTCCCTTGGTGGCTTGTTTTCTCAATCCTTTTATTAAGCTAGTTCTTGTTTCATACTCTTAAATCCTAATCCCCTCTTTTCATGTCCAGTTTCAGGCTTTTCCCATCTATCTCTTTATTCTTCAGTCCACAGCTGCTCTTAGGATCTTAATTCCTACCTCTTCCCTCCCTCTCCCTCCCTTCTTGACCAGCTATATTTGGTCTCCCTCTGTATTATTTTTTCTTTTCAACCTCCCTTCAGTTTCTGTTTCCTGTTTTTTGCCTTCTTGACCCATTCTTGCCAAATCCATTGTCTAGCTCTGTTCTGTTCTATCTACTGGCTTGGATATATTTCTCCTCAGCTTTCTAATTTATTTTGGCTTAATTTTTCATAATGCATGACAGAAAAGGGTCTCTAAGAGCACCAGAGTTAAAAACTTGGCATTCAGTCATAATTCCCAAGCCCATCCTGCTTTGGAAGAAAACAGCGGAATGCCAAGAACACTTGAGCAACATGTTTTTAAAAGAAGCAAAATTCAACAGTCTGTTTTCAACCAGGTACTGCTGCAATATGTAATACTTATTTTTAAAAGATGTACCATTTCTTAAATATGTTGTGACAATAGTTTATGTATGCGAATGGAATCACAATATTTAGTCTTCCCTTTTGGGATTTTACCTGAGTCCCCTTTGCACCAGTTATCACTTATGTTATACTTTATTAGTGTTGAGGATCACAATATCTATGAAAAATCTCTTTGTCGGTCTTTCTTTTTCTTTTTTTCACTTGATATCCCATTAATTGTTGGGTTAGTTAACGATTACATGGATTTCTTAGTCAAATAGAAGGTTTTAGACAGTTTGAAAACCACTCCTACTTTTTACTAACTAGTTAGAATTTATAAGTCAGAGGGAAAGATTTAGGAAATGTCTGCATTATATTGAACACTGCATGGACGAGGTGTCTTGGAAATGAGGCGAAGCATGAATTCTTCCCACAGCTGTAAGTGTCATTCTTTAGTTTTATATGCTAATACAAGAAGTCTTGCATACTGTAGTGAGTTAAAATAGATTTCCTCTCTTAAAATAACTAAAGGAGCATATTAAAGGAGCCTTAAATATTTTTACAGCAGTTAAGTTTCTTATACTTTTGTGTTTTGTTGATGTTACTTTGTAAGAGTGAAAGGGTGTTTGGATGAAGGGCATGTGATTTTAACCTGGTACAGAGTTACTCTCTGCCTAAATATGCTTTTTGATGGTTTTGGATGACTTCTCTGTTACATGGATGTTGGCTTCAGAGATGGATGTTTTCTGCTCCTAGTGGATTTTTTTTTTTTTAATCTGGTGACATTTTGTAATGCTAAATTCTTCCCAGAAAAAAAAAAAAGGTTTAAATTTTAATGTACTCTTTCTTCATACCTTGTTATTTTATACCAACTTTTCTTGGTATTTTAGCATTTGTTGTAGTTGGCTTCAGCATTAGGAATTAGGCTAATTTGGGCTAATTAGGAATTATTGTTTATGGGTAGTTTAAGTACTATGAGACAGTTAACTGAAATAGTGCTCTTACGCAGTCTCTTTCTTCCTTGCCAATACAAAAAACTATGTCTGTTCATGCCAACACAGATTCTCCCCCTTCCTAAACACTGAATGCAGTTTTCTACCTTAAATTTAGCCACCTTTATCTCTGTATGTGAGAGAAGTTATAATCAGATGTAATTGGTAGACTAACTTTTGCATTTGAAACTGTTTCTTTGAACTTGTTAGCCAAAACTATCACTTTCTGCTTGGTGATATAGCCTCAAAAATTTTCATCTGCTATATCGCCTAAGGATGAATCCTTAAGAAAAAGAAATAAAATTAGGTCACAAGATTTGTGATAGTCTTTGAAATTGCATAAAAGTGGATGCTTATCAAAATTGCCAGTTTTTTTGAAAAAGAATTTTAAGTATGTAGTTTTGTAACAAAGTTTTGTGTTGCCCTCTTCCACGTGTGTAGATTTAAAAAGCATATTGCAGTATGCGTAGAATCACGTTCACTAGATGGTGAGATGTGGGCAGTTGTTACTAAGTCTCAGTTTTTACTATAGTGTGTGTAGATTTTTATATGTACAATTATAAGTTGTGGTTAAAGAAAGCTGTCCAGAACATAGAGCTACTCAGCTATTATAAATCAGTATGTGTCTATGTCCTTCCAGGGACTCAATTTTGCTGTGCTGCCAGCATTTTGTTCATCTTGGCCTGATTTTGTTGGCAACTGTGACTACTGTGGTAACTTCCTTTAATGATGCTGTTCTTTCCAGCCTAGGACAAAACTTGTTTGGCTTTTCTTTTACATTTTCAATATCTGAATGAACTTCATGTATTTTTTCCAGTTTATGTTTGTGTAACATGTTAAGGGTTGCCATTCCTGTATATTAAATAGAGCTGGATCCGAGATACAGTTCTCCTATGAATAGCTGAAGTGACTTGGTAGTATACTGTTGCAACCATTCTGTTAATGGCCTCAAGTTTCAGCTCTCAGCTGTTCTTAAAATCTAAAAAGAATAGCTAATCTCAAACAGAAAGGATGTTAAAAGTCAAATTTACATGTAGAATTTAGATCCTCTGTAACTTTCTGAAACATTCCCAGAAGTCAGGTATCTTCTACAGTCAGGTTTTGTTAACTTGTAAAACCCTGTATTAGTAATTGAAATAAATTTTGGAACAGGTTGCCCAGAGAAGCTGTGGCTGCCCTGTCCCTGGAAGTGTTCAAGACCAGGTTGGACAGGGCTTGGAGCAACCTGGGCTGGTCTAGTGGGAGGTGTCCCTGCCCAGGGCAGGGTGTTGGAACCAAATGATAAGTCCCTTCCAACCCAGAGCATTCTATGATTTTCAAAGCAGTGCTTGCTGGGTATCTTTTGACAATGGCTAATAGCCTGTTTCATTTGACTGTGGCTTCATATCAACAATGACATGAAGCTGTTCACCCCTATGATTAAAGAATCATGTTGCTTCAGGTATTCTGACTCTTAGCTCTTGTGTAATTTTGTATTCTTTGTGTTCTTGCCACATTTCTTTAGTAAAAACTGCACACTTTGTGAGCATTTTTCCTCCCTCCCTCTGACAACAGTGGATGGATGGTTCCTTATTTGGCAATTTCTGTCATCCTGTATTGTCTCCTTTCCTTTCTTTATCCTGATCCTTACATTACTAGAAATTTGGAGAGTAAATATTTTCTTCTGTTGTGTTTTTCTTAAAAAGAAACCCCTCAAAGACAAACTCTTCTTCACGCCCCCAACCAGCTCCCCACCTATTTTCTCTAATCTGTCTTTAATACAATTATCCCTCGTAAGAGTGGATGGACTGTCTGTTTACTTTTTTTGATTAGAGCTGAGAAGCTGTATATATGCTTTAATGGTGGCCGTCACTGTGATGTTAACAATAAAGAGGGTAAGGTCTGTTCACTTCCTAATTTCTACAAACCCTCTACTTCTGTGATGGCACCTATCTGAAGGTGAATAGATCTCTTAATTCAAATGGTTCTAATCCTAATTTTCCTAAGGCAGGTTTTTGCACATCACGGATTTCCAGTACCTTTGTTCTATTGTTGCCTGCCTTCTTGGGCTGTCTTAGAGGGAATGTAAGGGGGTACTTAGGTGTACACTTACGCGTTGCTTGTATTTTTAACTTGACTTCAGCACCAAAGTCCTGGAATCGTAATCCCTTAGGTTTAGCTGGCACTGTGTGTTGTATTATTGCCTCTGTTTGTTAACTATTGTCAGTGAAAATGGAAAAATCTTATTATACTAATCATTCTACATAAGCATTTTCACTTGACGCTGTTCAATTATTCTGAAAATGGCAAAGCGAAAACTATTGGAACTATTTATTTCTCTTACGGTTTGTCTCTTGTATTGAAAATTCCTCGGAAAAGCCAGAAAGTAAGATGACTACTGCCGACCTGTCTGTTTTCAGAGGCACTATGGATGAGAAAGTAGTGTTTGCATTAACATTCCAACTGAAGGATTTCCTTGCCAGAATAGCACTGGTATGTTAGTCTCATGGTATGGGCTGTAAATTCCACCAAATCAATTCTGGTGCAAGTCCCGCAAAGGTGTCTCTGCACTGCTCTCTGCTGGACATCAGGTTCAATGACAATTTATTAGTGCAAGCGTAGCATCACTTGTATGGATAAAGCCATAACGTACCCATGTGTAGCTGGACTGCTAAATCATGAGGGAGCCCAAAATGCAGAAGTGCTGAGGGGTGTTCTGCAAGATCAGTTCGACCCTATCCAGGCATACTAATCCCTGCTTACAGTGGGCTTTGCACTAAGATCTCTCCACTACGCTTCTCAGATACCTTTTATTGGCATCTCTCTCCCCCGTCCTGCCCCACTCTCTAATGAGAATATCACCATCTTCCTTAATAGCAGATGAATCAAGTTGTAACTGGCTATCAAAAGTTATTTTTAGATGCCATGTATGATCTAATGAACAAGCCTTCTTGCTTACTGAAGTTTCAAGGTTAATCTTGAAAAGCTGAATGTCGTGTGAGCAGAGGCAGATAACGTGTCGTGCAAAGATTTAGCTGACTAGGACAGAGACCTTGAGGATATTCAAAGCTCAGTAATGCGATTTGGTGAATCTTACCAGTTTTGTAGGTTAAAGTTTTACTATGCAACATCTTGGAATTTATTTAGAAAACAAGAGTATTAGATGAACAAACATAAAGTCAGATTAAGATTTTACCAGTGACTACTTTGTCAAGTTATCACATTTTACATTTAAGACTAACTTTATTGCTGCTTAACTTCATGAGGAGTTGGAAACACTGGTTTATAATTTAATTCTTCAATTTTTTTCAATATCAACACTACAGCTTTTTTTCCTGTTGTGATTTTTTTTTGTCTGTGTGTGTGATTTCTGACTTCAAATTCAAACAATACTAATTACAAATTCCTTAAGGAACAAGTGCAAACCTTAGGCTATGTAATTGATATGTCTCACTAGTACTGTTTGGGTTAAACAATATATTTCTCTTTTGTAGCGCTGGAGAACATGGAAATCTTTTAACATTTTTCAGAAGCCTTTCATCTTATGCTGAGTGGTGTGAACATCGTAGATGCACTTTTCTACATTTCAAGGTAGTGTCTATCAAGCCTTTATATATCAGTATTATGTGGAGTTCTTTAAATAGTTCATTAAGACAGAGCAATGGATGTGAAATTAGCACTCTTTATCAGAGCATGGGAATCTTAACTTTGTATCTTGTGGAGAAGAGAATGCCCTTGCTTGGTATTTGTCTTGATTTTTACCATGCTATTGCTCTTATGTGGGGGAAAATTAAGAATATCTATGCCTTTCTGTGGAGGAGTAAGACAGTTTTTCATTGGTATTACATTTCATTTTGAACAAAACAAAGGCAAAAGAAGAAATTAAAAGAAAATAACTTTGTAGCCTTTGGCATTTAAATGTTAGTTCTGAAGGAGTGGATCTGTCTTTCAAAAACTTGGCAGCATGTGTTTGGGCAACAGCACTTTCAGTTCTGAAGTGTTTTGCTTGAATGGGAAATGAACTGTTCCTCACTCTTAACTGGAACATAGTATTTGAACTTCGTTTTCAGTTACATTTATTTGGCTTGATTGCTTTGTCTTTGTACTGGTTTTAAGATAAACAACTAATCCTTGGTGTAAACATACTGCAGTTTTACAGACAC
Source organism: Chroicocephalus ridibundus (assembly GCF_963924245.1). NCBI lineage: Eukaryota > Metazoa > Chordata > Aves > Charadriiformes > Laridae > Chroicocephalus > Chroicocephalus ridibundus. The sequence continues at coordinate 4,982,430 of NC_086293.1, read as the reverse complement.
AGAACATCTTACGTGATGCTTAATGTTAGAGGAGGATGTTTAGCTGTGTAATTGTGTGTGGGTTTTTTAGTTCAATTTTATTTAGCCCAAGCATTTACCATCATTAAACTCAGCACCATCTTTACTTTTCAGTTGTGGTATGAAGTGGGAAGTGCTTTGTTTCCTATCTTTTTGAATCTTTTAGGCCTTTCTGAGTTCTGTGCTAGATTAATCAATTTCCATTATCAAATCAACCAGATTAATAAAAAAAAAAGTACTAATTTCTGATAATGTTTAAAAAAAAAATCCCGTCCTCAGCTGAGTAATAAACTGGTGTCGCCTAATCCTGCTGATTGTTGGATAATCATTTTTCGTTAATCTCTCTATAGGGAAGGTAGAGCACCAAGAGCTTTATGGCTTTGTGGTGTGGTTTTCTTGGTTCTTTTTTTTCCGACTTCACTTGATGCTTTCTGATCCTTCGATCAGCCTCACGACAGCAATCATTGTGGTTTCTGTGACAGTGATTCAGTCAACTGTTGTAAATATTTCTTATTTTAAAATTCAGTACAAAAATGAAAAAATAGAAAGAAGGTAGGTCTGGAGATTATTTTTAAATTGTCATGTGTATCTTAAGCAGTTTTAAAAACTATTTGTTTAGATGTTGAGTGTAAACAATGAGGAGATATATTAATTGCTAAAAGATGTGTGAATATAAATTCACTGAAGACCTATTGCAAGTTTGTCAATATTACAAATATTAATTTTTTGGGAGAGTATGGAGTGTGATTGACTCTGTGTGTATAAAGAGTTTTTTAGGCCTTATTTCTGCTAGCAATAGTAATAATTTCATTTAGAAGACTCTCTGAGGTAAGAGAATTAATAAAGTGTTCAAAGATCAAATCTGACAATTCAAATAATCAGATTGCTAAGGAGAATGTTTATTTATAACTTAATATTCTGTAGTAATTTGTGTGGAAGCGACTAGAAGTATGTTTTTACCATATGCATAAAACCAACTGAAAAATCTTATCCTGGTAATATTCACACTTGGACAACATTAAAAAATGAGTCTGTGTTTTGGTATTTTTTGGTTTTGTTTTTTTCTTCCTGCTTGCTAGACTTCAAGTATATAGGCAGGCAACTGTGCACAGTATTGGAGAGAAGACTGTTTGGGTTCAGGGTTTGGGTTTATAGCTTTTTTATTATTTTGTTATTTAAAAGAAAATTACCTAGGCTGTTAGGTAGAAGCAAACGGTGCTTCTAATAGTTTTCTCACAGTGCAGAGTAAAAACAGGAAAGGTGGATTATTTTTTCCTTTTCTGTTAGTTTTGGTACTTGAGAAGAAAGGAATAATGTAGAAGTGATTGAATACTTCAAATAATAATGAAATTTGAGATAAATGGCAATTACAAGTTTCAAGTGAAGTTGGACAGCACTGTAGTTGTAAGAGGTTGACTGTCACAAATAGCCGTTTTGTAGTGAGAGTTTTCCCCATTAACAAGAGTAATGGTGGGATGGATAACTCAGATCAAGCAAAAAAGCAATTTAAAATATGCGTTGTTTTGACTATAAGCAGGCTTTCCTACAAAGTTGGGGCAGATTTAGGTTGGTTTGAGTAGAGCAACGTTCAGTTGTAAGCATTTTGTGTTCTGTATTATATGATGTTGTGCTTTAGCAGTTGTGGTTTTTTAATGAAACAGGCTAGTTTACAACTTGCATACTTCACACACGCACACACAGTCAAGAATTGAGCATACCGTTACTACTTTGCTGCTGCTCCTCTATTCTGCTGAAAAAATCTACAACGTAGTGCTTTAAATAGATTTTGAAGGCATAAGTGAAGTGTCCCACAAGTCTTTTGTATGGCAGGTCTTACTGTCTTGCCACCGTAAATATTATGTCTGCAAAATGGATTTATATCTGCAAATAAGTTTCTGATCTGGAGAAACCCTTCATGTGATATGAGGCTGAACAACTGAAGCATGTTGGCATTGCCGGAGGAGCAGATTGAAGCTGATATTGATAAACAAAAAAAAAAATTTCAACTTTTATTGGAAATACAGATCAGAAACGAGAGATAGGAAAAAAATAGAATGGTGTACATTCAGCTTGATATTACTACTGGTCACACAAATAGAAGGCAAAAAATCCTGCATGCTAAAGCCCTTCTTACTTAATGTTTTGATGAGTTAACTTGCTATGAATGGGGAAAGTAAATTAAAACACATCAGATAATTTACTGCCTGCATGAGGCATTCAGAAGGTACCAGTTGTCTACCTGGGTTTGCTCACAAAATATTAAGACCGTTAATTAGTGTTACTATTGATATTTACTACTTTTTTAAAAATATGTACAACATTTTATTGTAAAATTAATAATGTGATAATGGTTAGGTCTTAGAATGCTTACATGTGTTTATATAAATGTGCATATATTTGTGTATACACATATAATTTTTTTCATAGGAAGACTTTTGGTGATATTTACTGATCCTATTAATACTGAAAAGAGCTTTATTTGGTAATAATGATTTGTGATGAGAATAAGATCAGTGGCCACTGCTTACGTAACATTATTACATTTATACTTCTAGCTGTGTTTTTTCCATCTTGGGCATTTATCAAAACAGGGATGAGAGAACTAATGTCTTTTTTTTTTTTTTCTAGTACAAATTTGACTTGAAGTTGGAATATATTTTTACATGCTTTGTGGGTTTTTTTTGGTTTTTCGTTTGTTTGGTTTTTTTTACCTTTTGCTGAAGGTAAAAAACATCAAAGTTTTATGAATTACATGGGAAAATGAAAACCAAGTATTATTCTCACTGTTGGACTTGGTTTTTTTCTCAGTTGTATTAAGACAATGGAATTTCTCTCTTGTTACACCAAATAACTTAAAATGGAAAATACTGGGGATCGCTATGTCTTTCTTTGGTAATGGATTCAGGGCAAAAATATTTTTGTCCTGCATTTCATAATTGCGTCCTCTTTCCAGAAAGATGTGCCCACAGTTGATGCTTGACACAGTTACTTAAAAAGTGACTGAAAGTCACTTAGGTCTCAGTGTTCTTAGTGGCAGAGCATCGTCAGTATGTTTAGAATTAAGCGTGCACTTAATTCCCCATAGCACAAGCACTAACAATTCAAGGCTTATCTAAATAAGATAAACAAAACTAATACAAAATATTGTGTGAAATCAGTATGTTAGATGTAGCGATACATCATCATGCATTTGATGCTTAACTATTTCTACAAATTAGGAATCTATACTAGTTTCAAAATTGGTACAAAGTACCACACTTCTGGCATTCATTTCTTTGAGGAGTTTACACCTGTGGTAGGTATTTGAGGGGAGAAACTGAAACTGAATGTCAGAAGTGTATGGTTGGGTAATAAAAGCCATTGTGTCCTGTCTGTTGAGGCCTGCACACATTGATTTGTGTTTTTAATACACTGTATGGTTTAAAGTAGTTATGTGAAATGATGCTTGAAGCTTAAAGTTAACGCTATTTTTAAATTAATGATGGAATCAACTTTTCTTTTTAATTTAAAGACCTGATTTGATTTTTTTCCCCTAATGAGCAGAAGTATTGTTGTACAAGGGTAATTGTTTATCTCGCTGAAATCTTACTTACTTACAGGTAAAAACATTAATTCAGCTTTGTTGTTAATTATATTGTCACATTTCCTTGTCAAGAAAAAGCAGGGGAACAGGGCTCGGTCCATATCATCTGTTAATAACAAAGATACTTGGAGTAATGCTATGCTGTACTTCGGCCATTGTATTAAAATTGGAAGCTTGTGTTGCGAAAATGACTCTTGTCAGTACAGCTGAGCAAAATTTATATATTTCAATTAAAAATACCATGTGTAAAAATAAAATACATGTATAATATATATACACACACAGACTCTTAGATTATTTTGAAAGCAAAATATAACACATCTTTGAAAAGTTCCACTTGCTGTGTTGCTTGGTACACTAAGCCTAAATAGGAATTATTCTGCTGTTCCCCAAACCAAGTTTTTAAGGAAGCTTTAATGACATTAAGCTTTGAGAAGTTCTATTTCTAAACATAACTTTCTTTTGTATGCAACTACATCCAATATGCTTTTGAAGGTCAACTGAAAAAATTTCATTTCAGATTAAAAAAGTGGAATTAAGATGTATTTTTCCTTTGTAGCTTGCTCAAAGAATATTTTGCATTTATCTGAAAGTAAACTGTAGTGATACTGGTAAAGAACATGAACAAGCAGTTGCTTCTGTGATTTTACCTACACGTAAAGAATATGTGTTGGTGAAATAGAAGTTGTGAAGATATGTGTGTGTGCATATAGGTATTTTTACACTTTCATTAAGAGAAAAGACTCTGAAAGCAAGGGTGACACTGTAACTACTAAATAAAGTGGCTGATTTGAAACAATTATTTCAGAGAAGAACCACATTTCAACATAGTAAAACGTTCTGGGTATGGAGGGAAAACGGCACGAGTAAGGGAGAGGATATAAACGTGTAAACAGAGGAAAAAGAACGATCTTTTGTTACCATGCTTAAGTTTTGGCATGTATAATTACATAAGTAGTGGCTAGTAGTATGTTCCTACAGGCAGTGTTCTCAAGCAGGAGAAAGCATTAACGTGCTTTGCCAAGAGGATCGGATTGCCTTCCATCCTTATCTCATCCATACGTGTGCGGATGTAACGTGTGTTATTAGATTTGCAGAATGTGTCATCGGTGATTGTAGTAATATTGTTGTACTGCAAAACAAAACAATTTTTAGTAAATAAATAAATAAACACACACATACATATAAACACGGCCATATATGTTGAAGAAATGTCAAACTTTAATATTATTCCTCTTACCCTTCCATTTTATTGTCATTGGGGTTGATTTGTGTGTAATGTAGATATGTAGGAATCAAGTCTCTTCAAACCAATCAATGAACTAGTAAGCCACTCAAGGTTGTTACTAATGTTTCAAATGTATTGTTGATAAAAGACTATTGCTTATTTTTACCATTTCCTATCCTTGATATACAGAAACTAATGGGAAATTCTTGCACGGTAATTAGCTAACAAACAACTTCTGAACACCAAATGCTTGTGGCCATACAGATTAGAGGTAAATTGTTTTATTTGGAGGAGCATTAGACAACCGTAGCACAACTGCAGTGTGAACTGTTTTAAAAGACGGAGGGTTTGGTTTGAAGTATGTAACTGATGAGGCCCTTCGTAATAGAATGTTAAGGAAATACTTCAAAAATACCTGAAGGTGAAGAATACGCAGACTTTCTGGTAAATTAAGGGGAACAGATTCCAGTGCGTTGTGTCCTAAGTAGAGGTAGGCCAAATTTGTCAGCTTCTAATAGAAAGAGAAAGAGATTATTAATGCTGATATTGCTTGAAGTTCAGTAACTTGTGCCTGTTACAAGACATCAGTATTTTTTTCTGATCACATAGAAAGCATGTAAACCAATCTGACATGAAACATTCTTTTGCTGTGAATGTTTAATTCTATTGTATCAAGAAATTCATAGAACAGGCCTTCTATGTTTTGGAAATTTCAGTGTCAGCTTATTAGTTATAAAACTTGAGGTGAATATAAAGCTATATCCTTGTTTACTAGTATTTATGTGGTTCTGAGAACTGTATTTGAGCCATCAATTTTGAATCGACTTTTTCTTTACATGTAAGAGAGAAAGGAAGTAGGTAAGATATTTCACAGAATTTTTTTTTTATTTGAATGACATGAGAGAGTGAGTGCACAAAGGGCTGTTATTCCAAAGTGCCTCAAACCCGAAATGAAACAAAACTTTGAAAGCTTCTTCACTGTAGTTTGTTTCTTAGATTACAAAAAATACCAAAAAAATCATTTGGTCATATACTGGATAGTCTGGTTACTAATTTTATTTACTTTGGTTACTTAAATTATTGTCTCTTGCTTACCTTGAAAGCATTTGCTTTAATTCCTCTACTCTTGATTCTATTTTGATTTGCATTGAATGTGGTTAATTTGGGAGGTAGAACAGGAAGTTTTATAAGTCGATTTTCAGCAAGAGAAAGTTCTTCCAATAACAGAAGCTTTGAAAAGGCTCCATCTTCTATTTCTTCTATCTTATTTCCACTAAAATCAATTCTTCTCAAGGTAGCTTTACACAAAAGAAATAAAAAACTAAATATTGAATTTATAATTACACGGCATGTCAAAAAATGTATGGTTGTGTATGTTAAACGTTACATTGTTGGCTACATGATCCTAGTTGTGATCTACAAATGTACATTCTATTAAAATATGATTAGAATCCACATTTGGATTTCCTCATGGTCTTAAATTAAAAAAAAAAAATCATGAGGAAAATACTCTGGATCCTTCCTTTTGTTTCTTAGAGGCAGCGTGATTTCAGATATTCGTAGAATTTGTCATGTTGTAGAGTGGGATAGCTGGAAGAGATGCCCCTGGAGCATTTGCAGGAAAAATAATAAATGATCGTTTAAGACTGGATGGGATGTAGACTTTAATTTTATTTTTAGCAAACTGCTCTTTCTCTGATAGTGTGGGAATATTGAAATGGGAGTATTAAGATGGATACATGAGCCAAAATGGGTTTCCATATTGCCTTCACAGTTCCTTGTTTTAGTATAAACATTGAATTAAATAAGTAATATGCATAATATGAAATATAGTAAAGTATAAATTATATCTTATTTTGGTAATCTTGACATACTTTTAAGGGACAACAGCTTCAAATATACTATCAGGTAAACAGAAGTTAAAATTTGAATGTTACTTACTAATGTCAGCAAAATCTGAGACTGCTATCCTTTTTATTTTGTTAAATCGTGCATAAAGATATGCTGTTTCCTTTGGCAGTGGGGGTACAGTTTCGATGTCTATTTCCTCGCAGTACACTGATCCGCTTAAACACACACAGAGCAGGCAAGTAGGTAAATCTGAAAGCAAATTATTTTGAGTAGGCAGTTAAAAGTTATTCAACTAACTTAAGCTAGAATATTCAAAATAGATTTTTCTCTAATATCTCGTAAGATTTCCAGTCATTAGGTTTTTTTAAAAAGTTCTGTTGATGTCAAGTTCTGAAAAGATTTAATATTCTGCATTTCTTTTGAGGTTTGTATTCTTTTTCTTGTGCGCAATTTCCACGTGTATATTCTTTGTTCTTATCTGAGCATGTCTTGAAATGCTATTAATCGATCTGAATTCAGTTTCATCCTTTAGTTGGCTTACAGTATTGTGAATATGACAACTGTAACTCTGTGGCCATGTTGAATGTCATCTTTGGAACCATTATTTTGAAAAGAGAAGTCCATGCAGGAGAAACATCTGTCAAGGCACACATTGCATTGGAGCATTTTTGGCAGGGTCACGTATTCTCTGTGTTACCCCTAGTTACTATTTTGTCTAATCCTTTTTATAAAAACTCCAGCAATTTAGGCATTCTGTTCCCTTTTTTTACGGAGGGTTTTTTTTTTTATAGCTGTTATTTTTAGTAGTGAGGGAAACTCTATCTTTTCTAATGCAGTTTAAGCCCCTTATGGCTTGTCCTGTTCTTCATAGGCATCAGTAGAGTATTAGTCTTTTCTGCTTTGCATTAATCCTGCATGTATGACAGCATCCTGCTGTATGACAGCAGTATTAAAATACATTTAACAAACATGGCTTTGAGTCCAGTTTCGTCACCACTGCTGTCTGATCTACTGTGTTTTCTATATTGTGAGACTTTTGGTTAGCTTCCAAATTGTTCCGTATGTAGTAGCAAGTAGTATGATACTGCCAGGTTGTTTGTTGTCACTACGTAGTAAAATAGGATCTTCCGCAACCAGTGAAGAGTTACAGAAGTAGTCAGTCAATACTGGGAAGCCAACCCGGTACGTATAATAGAGTAATTATTTATTTTTCCTACAGAGGTACTGCATAGAATGGAACTGAGATTTTGTGCTTTAGCTTTGTGAATATTCCCATTTGGTATACTTTAGAGTTCTCCCTCATTCGCCTTTTTTGATTTAGTGCCTTGTTTGTCATATGCTGGAGTGTAGGAAATGAAAAATGGTTGTGAAACGATGTTGTCACTATTTAAAAGGCAACAGTTTTTATCCTTGTCTGTGACTGGAAGCTCTGGTGTTCTCACAGATGTGTTCCGCTTTTGATGAGGGCGTGTTGACAGATGCTATTTGGCAATAACTAACCTTGATTAAAACTTTGGTGGAGATTGACACTCGGGTGGTCTTGATGAATCATCAGTTATTTTTGGAAGTTTAGATCACAGATACACGCGAAATGAGTGTCGCTTATTCAATGCTCTGTTTGGCAGACAGAAACTTTGCTCCTTTCAAGTTTAGAAATCATTGTGGCTCATTAGGAGAAATCTGGACAATATACCTCAGTCTGTAGGAGACTTAGGCTAGTGAAGAACGTTCGTGATTTATTCTAACCATTGACCTCCCTGATCATCAGATGTAAGCTGTGAGATGAGACAGTTCTTGTAAGAAATCTTTTTATCATGTTTCATTGTTACTTGGGTAAGCTGTGGAGCGTACTGAGGTGTGTATTTTGTTTTTCTTGGTTGTCTTGCCTAAATTATTTGACTTGGGTACAGCTCTACAGCAAATACGACTGGGTAGGTCTGTAGAGATTCTTGTAAGCTGTGGTTTGTGTATTCAGAATTTACCTGAGATCCTTCAAATTTTTTCAGCCTGCTCCATCAGAAGTTAGAAGACTTCCCACAGGAGATATGAAAGATATTCATAAATGAAAAGATTAATTCTATATCCCTTGTTATCCTCTGTATATTAAACTTTCATATTAAAATATGTTCTTTTGGAGAGCTTAAATGTTACAGTATTCATATCAATTAACTTACTTGTATCCTTTGTTGGTGCTATATTGCGTTCGCTGTCATCCCCTTGCAGTCTTAGGGAAGTGTCAAGAGAAACATTTGTTCCATCCTTTGTGGGAGAGCAAATACGATTTTTAAAAAACAAACAGCAAACAAAACCCCAGAGTATTACAAGGATCTGAAATAGCATGTTGTTTAAAAATTAACTTCCTAATACGTCCTTATGACACTTAATTTCCAATTTTTAAAATCACGTTGGTCATCCAGTGTATAAAACTATATATATTTTCCACCTTGTTCGTGAGCTACAAAGCTACACTTTGAAAGGCAAAAAGGCAAGTTGGTGCTGCTAGTGTTCTTTAGAAAAATGAAGTTCTTTAGGAAAAAACAGTAGACACAAAATAAAAATAGAGAGAAAATATAGACTACATAGTGTGGAAGGAATATGTAAGCAATGGGTATCTACAAAAACCTGGAGTTCTGAAGACAGAAGACTTTGTACATCATGCAAAATTTGATTTCTTGTGAATTTAAGTTGTATTTTTTTTGTTTTGCCCAAATAATCTTAGTAAAATAACATTTCCTTGCATTTAAAGTTATTCAGAGTTCCCTGTTGAGATAGTCGTTGCATCTTTTCAGTTGCAGGGCAACTCAGTTTATAAACATGTTCCTTTCGGGTATTGGCTGAAATTTAGCAATTCATTTCCATTAACTACACTTAAGTCTGTTTTAATACCTGGGCTACTAACAGAAAGGGCCTTTTGTGACACAGGAAGTGGTAGTCAGGTTTTCATTGAATATTGTAGGAATTTGAGAATTGCATGCTATTTCTAGAATTGTATACATACAGTGGGTTATACTACGGTTTGCATGTATTGAAGTTAAGGGGATTTTTAGGTTGACTGTGGCAGTTCTGCTTGGCTTGCATCATTCTTTATCTTTTTTGATGGGGAATAGTTGTAGGACAGAGTAAGACAATATGCTTTTTGGTCTGCATTGCTATTGAAAACACATGGGGGAAAAGTACATTATTGGGCATGGAAGATGTTTTTCTTTAAACATGCTTAAGAAATCGGGCCCTGGCAGGAAGATGGTCCCCTGTTGAAGAGAACTTCTTACACATTGTGAGTGCTTACAAGTGAACCAATTATTTTTTTTCTTTTTAAATTCTTCTCCCCCTTCTCCCCCCCATTCAGGCACATAGCACACTGATAGTTTATCTACTAGGGCAGTGTGAAAGTAACACTACCTGTCAAGTTAGTTTTGATACTAACTTTGTTGGTTTTTTTTTTTATTTGGTTCCTTGCTATATTTTGCTGTGGGAATTTTTGTATTCTGCAAAATAAACCCCTCCAGTTTGACATAAAGCCCGAGACACAAATTTCTTGTCCAGCCTCTGTTATTTTGACCCTTTTTTAGCCTGTGAATCATCCATCCCTTGGCTCTTCCCAGCGTCTGTCTATCCAGGCTATGGCTCTTTTTTTGCCTCTTGTTTTTGTGGAACGTTTGGGGTAGGTTGGTTTGTTCTAGCAAGACTTCTATACCCAAGTTAGAACGCTGGCAACAGTTCAGCAGTTGTAGCGTGAAACTTCTGGTTAGGGTAAGAGCTTTTGCAGTATTTGGTGTAGAGAAACTGAGGGGTGTGAGCTGAACAGTTGGACTCAAACAAGCAGCAAATTGTACAGAAGATTTCTGCAAAAATGTTTAGGTTGCATAAATATGTTGATTAAGCATGTGAAGACATGGCCCTTGTTGAGGTATCCATGCCAGTAGACACTTCTGTATAGATGGACTTAAAATAGAACAACTGCACTTCTATTGTAGCATGTTTGGCTCATAAGGGGCGTTTTTAATATGCTTGTATGAAAAACGTGTTTGCTGACAGAGCATATCTGTACCAGGTACAGATTTCTAGTACAGTATCTTACTTGAGGTAGGATCCATGAAAGAGTATGCATGTGAGTTCCTTGCAGAATACAGTGTACAGCTAATTTCTGCAAGCAGGAAATGTCAACAACAAAAACCCCTGATTATTTGCAGAATACTGTTAAATACACAAAATTAAACAACAGATTCCCACCCTATCCCCCCCCAAAATAGTAGTATAAATAACCAATATAATGCAATTATTTCCTGGTCAGCTAGAAAAATTCCTAGCTGTGGAATACCGGTGCAGAAGGTTGTCTGGATTATAACCACAGAAAGTTCATTACTTACATACGCAGGGAATGCACTGAAGGCTTACTTACATACTGAAATTCTACCTGCTTCCTGCACTTTACTCCACAGACATGAATTGCCCATACAAAGCTGCATTAACATTCTACGTCTAAATACTTTAACTATCTTAATACTTACGGAAAGTAACTGATTCATCTTTATAACACACAAAGGTCTATAAAGCTGGTAGTTTATATTCAATGGAATAAATTAGTCCAGATATGAGACAGTATCTAATTGGATGGTTCTGTTCTGTTGTGGAAATTAAGATTTCATGTTTTTAAACTTCTAATATTTTTATTCAAGACTAGGGTGGCTGTGGTTTCAAATAATAATTGTAATGAATTTTGTTTGGCTCACCTTTTCCTTAGAAGTAGACTAAAGCTCATTTTGTTGATCACTGACACAAATAGATTTCTTCTGATGTTCACTTAAAATCTTTTTTCCAACTGTATGTTCAAGCACACAGTAAGGAGTTAAATTTGTCATGCAAGATGGATTTCTGACTGGGCATGTTTGAGGAAATTGTTGGAATGTATTTCAGTTACAGTTAACACTTGAAATATTCTGGGAGCTAGAATATGTGCAATAAAAGAATGGAAGATTTGTTTAAATCATCCCATGATTTAAATTGAGAACACTGGATCTTGTATAGATGTTTTTCTTGCACATAAGGAACTAATTTATTATTTTGCAATGAAAACATGTCATTGGAGAACTGACCTGATGGAAATAATGACCGACTGCATTCCTAGAATTATCCTAAACAGAACTGTTGGCCTTCAGAAGACCTCTCTCTAGTTTATAGCACTGCCAGTACAGATTTTGATTAGTCTGTGGCACATCTGTTGGCACTATTTCCTTGTAGGTACACTCATTATTGTTCTTTTTACTGTAACAGTAACATCTTCTTATTAGAATGATTTTAGTAATGAATGTCATCTGATGCTGTGCCTAACTAGTTCAAGTTAACTTTTTTAGTATTTTTTAAAAAAAACTTACTCAGTTGTGAGTGGGTAGCTGCCTGTTAGTTGAGAGTCATTTAAATGGTCTCTTTTTCATAGGTTTATGAAACATGTTACTTCATCATCGTGGCAGATGTCACATTTAAAAATACCTTCAACATTTTTTAATTTAAATATGTAGCTGTTCTTTTTAGTCTAACAGTGGAAAGCTATAATTTAAGTAGAATTGGCATAATTTTAAAAAGGTATACAGACGTGATTTTTCTCTATATATATGATTTTTCTATATTCTATATAATTTTTTACTTATACTAATTATCTTTTGCTGTAGTCTTGTTTTTCTTGTTTATCAAAGTTATTGTAACAAGTACAGTTAATGAAAACTTCCTTGAATTTATTAATACTTGGTTGTTACTGCTTTGTTTGCATATGTGGTGTTTTCCTTGGCAACTACTCTTGGTTAGTTTTTCTGCCTGATCAATGGTGTATCTCGTTCTCTCGATGTGTATCATTCAGGTCCTGTCAGAGGCAGCCTGAACAGAGGTATGAGGTTTTTAACTGTCTCTGTCAGCTGAGGCTGTTGGACTTCATTTAGCTCTTCTGCTTTTGTATTTTCTGTTCTGTTTTGTCTCTTCTGCTTAAGTATTTAATTTAATCAGCATGTATGTGGAGCACACAGCAAAAAAGTTCAGGATCGACCGTTTGGGGGTGCTGGTGAGCGCCATGAGGTTCAAAGTGTTAATAATATAGGTGCCTACCGAGGACTGGATGCTCCATAGTAGTTCAGCACTGCTAAACTGCTGACTTGCAAAAAAACCCCAACAACCCACCCCTGAAAAACCAAGGCAAAAAACTTGATGGTTTGGTAAGTCAAAAGAGAAACTGTGGTTTATACTGGCAGGTTATGTCCAATAAAGTACTGTTTCAAGTATTACTTAGATATTAAAAAAAAAAAATCCTAATTTAAATCACCCTTCTTGTTTTTAAACAAACTTACTGTGTTAATACAATGTTACTCAAACTGTTGAGCTAGTATGCTAGTATATCCCATTCTTGAAACTCTTACAGCAGTAGGCACCTAACTACAGCAGAGTTAAAAATGGTGCTTTAGTCTTAATTTCTGAAAGCCTGTCTTTTGTAGGTTTCTCAAACTGTAGCAAGGGTAGTATTTTTGTGATTTTAATTTGTGGCTTTCTCCATGTCTGAAACCATTGAATGTTTTGCTATTATTATAAGACTTTTCCATAAGACTTGCATACATGCAGGTAACACCTTATTCATATAATGCTTAGCAGTTACAAATATTAAACTGATAATATAAATAAAATACCTTTCTTATATCCTTGGATTGCATTTCATAATCTTGTTGGATCAGGCTTCCCATGGTAACATCTGTATCATACTCATAAAACTGGAGTGATTCTTGCTGTATAGGTGGTGCTGAATTTACCAAAGGTACAAACACAAACAAAAAAAAAGTAGTCTGCAAAGTCTTCATTCTTGCACGGAATAACGTATCTGGCTTTCACTGAGCTGGTGAAGATCTGCTCCTGTGTTGACTATGAAGAATACTTTCTTTGTGACTGGAAATGAAAATGCAATCCGTCAAAACAATATTTAAAGCCTAGAGGACTAGTTGGCAGGGGTTTCTAACGCATAAAGAACATGGAACAACTTTTAACTCTTGATATCCTTTAATTAGACTCTAGCATTATAAAAACTGGTCTTAGCATGAAAAGGAACTGTGAAACAATAAACAATGTTTTCCAACTAATAAGGAAAATATTACCTTAATTGCATCCACTTGTTTCCCAGTGTGTTATTTTTGTTATTAGCAAGAGGATTTTGTAAAGCATTTTATGAAACATTTGGCAGGTATGTAGCTGAACTAATTAAAATGAGAGAGGTTAAAAATGCATTTTTGTTGGTTGTGAGTATGTTTTTTCAAACCTAAATGCTCTATAACAGTAATCTCTGTTTGTCTTTAAATTTGAAAGTAAACAAGAGAAGATAACTTAACACCCCCTGAATTTTTACAGGTTGTACACTTTTCCGAGCAGGGGGAGGAGGCTACAAACACAATCTTTAAAACATTCAAATACACACAGAGTAATTTTTTTCCTGTCTGCTGTAACTAAGTGTTTTATTTAAGCTTTAGTTTAATATACTTTTAGGAAAAAAGTCCACCTACCTTTTCATCAGATTCAAAGTTCTTCTGTGATTCTGTCATAAAACCAGATATCCTTATCTATATGTTAACCTAAAGTGGATTAACAAAAGAGTAAAGCTATGAATTGCACTCAGAATGTTGCAATGAATACTCCTTCAAAGTTTGACAGTCTTAAAAGTGCTTTCCGTGGGGTAAGAAGTGCTTTGCCAGTATTCTTTCCCTAGGGTAAGAGGTAATATCCTGGAGCAGGGGGGTTGTACTTTGAATAACGTTGTAAATGTTAAGTCTGTCTGGCTCATCCTACTTTTGGTATTAGTTGTTAAAATGGTAGCCTTCTGCTTTGTGGTGATTTATTCTTTTTAATTGCTAAGGCTTTTTCTGTAAATCAAATATTAATTGTGCAAACTAGAGGTCCATAACAAGTCATGTGTTATCCATTTTGTTTAATGGTTTAGCTAAGAGACAAAGCAGCTGCCTTCTAACTGAGACAGAGGTAGAGCCAAAACATACATATACCATATTAGTCACACTTTATGAGTAATAAAATGTTTCATTACAAGTTGTATATGTTTAGAGAACTTTCACCTAAGTATGAAATGGAAACTTTTCAGTCTGAAGGAGTTCTGAAACAAAAAAAGTACTTTTTAGAACTCTGTGTGTGTTGAGACTTTCAGACAAGTAATTCATGTCTAAAAGCTTCATTGAATGACTTGTTAGGCAATTTATTGAAAAATTGTTTTCACAATAAATACTTGTTTTGAGTAAAGTTCAGTGTCAGTTCTATAGATAGCTTAGTAAACACTGTCCAGGTGTAGAATTTTCATCTGAACTGCAGGCAGCAGTTTTCTGGGTTTCTAATGCATTTCTTCCTCCCCCATCCTTTTCCTTATTATGTATTTTTGGCAGTCAGTACAAATGCAAGCCAGATGACAAACTTTAAAGTTTACAAAGTAGCTTTTTTTAGTCTTTAAAAAGTATGTAGCAATAAAATCTATTGGGAATATATTCAGATTTACATATCTTTTTCATTTTCTCTCTCTTTTTTTTTTTTTAAGATAGGACTGTCATCTAGAGTAATGTTGGGGATAAACAGTGGACCTATTTGGTTAAGTTTTCTTGTAAGTGCTGCCTTGTTTAGAAACCAGATGTTTGTAGTAAATCTGCAAATTGTAGAGTGGCTACGGCCATTTGCTCTCTAAACTTTTTTCCAGTTTATCATCAGTTACCACTTTCTGAACTCATTAGGCTCTTATAAAAATGTTTTTCATTTAGCTCATATGCAAATTAAACAATGTCATAGTTTGGACTTGGAGCTTGCTTGAGGATAATGATTTTGCTGTAAGTATATAACTGAAATGTAAAGGGAAGAGGTTCAATAATAATGGAAATTGGACTTTGAATCACATTGCTGTTCTGCCGGAACAATATGAAGAGCAAAAGTTTTGAAGTGGCTAGGTTATTAAGGTGTTTCTTGTACATTACATAGGAACTTTCAGTTGGAAGTACTGCTTGTGACAGAAAGGGTGGATTTGCTGAGGAAGGGACAAAAAAGTTGCTGTGTCAATACCATCTTACCATCCCTTGTGGTTTCGTGCATGTCTCAGAAGTAATGACAGCGGCTCTGCTTTCTACTTACCTCTTCCCAGCTGCTGCCCCCCTGCCAAATATCCACGTTAAGGTTTCATCTGGTTCTGGCATCCGCATTTTTCCAGTGCTTGAATGTAATCAAAGGATAAATGTTCTAAGGGAAGGGTATTAAGTATGGAAGCTGAAAACATGATATAAAATATTAAATATATTTGTTATATTCTCATGAGAATATAACATATATTTTTGTAAGTACTGAAATGCTAGATATCACACTATGTACATGGAATAACTTAGTTTTTTCCTTATATATGGCAATTTTTAAAAATGAGGGAAAATTACTAGAAAAATGAGGCCTTGAAAATTTAGGGAGTCTTCATGCAAGAAAGCTCTTACTTGCTTTGATCTGCAAGAGAAGAGGCTTTGTAATGTTAGCAGACCTTAGTAACAGCTTCTGCAGAATACATTGTCAAAAGTCTGTGTTCATCAGGGTCACAAGATTTCAGTGGTATGCTTACCACAAAAACATTGTGTAATGTGCATACTCACTGCTGTTACCCAAGCACTTACAAGAAACTCATGAACACTTACGAAGACACTTGAAGAGTGATATGTTAAGTAATTACTTTGGCATGATGTCATCAATGTTTACCTTACAGTATAGTTTTACTGTCACTTTAAATTGTCAGTGACGAATAAAGTAGTAGTCCTGTCCCGTATTTCATCTGCTTGTCATCCCTTGTACCAGGAAGGAAAAAAAAGTAGTAACAAATAATTTCAAATAAAAACTTTTTATCTGAATGTGTAACAGATGCTTGTATCAGCTCAGGGAAGGGGATGGCATGAGTAGCTGCAAACAAGGGAGGATAGTGTTTCTTCTTTCGGCAACAGTGCTGCTTTATTCTTGTTCAAAATGACTTGGAACAACCACCATCTCAAAATCATCTGAAATGCAAAGTGTGGTTCGTATGTGTTGGCACTAGGGAAGGTAATGGGAAGTATTCACCCTGGCAAGCAGAGCGCGCTTTCTAGGCATTGTTAGTGCTTGGAAGTCTGATATATAGGTACCTGTTTCTTGGACTCTAGTTACAATGATCTATGAACTTAGAAAGTGGTTTCTCTTCTGAAAGCCTAAACAAGCTCCTGTTTTTGAAGAGGGCCTTGATGGTGTGTTTACGGTATGCTTTCTGATTTGACAGGTGTGCAAAAAAGCACACCTGTTTTTTATCATCTAGTTTTTTAAACCCATGATACCTTATTTTCACTGACAAGTGAAAGTATCTTCCCCACATACTTTCACCTGAAGTGTTAGGCATTTTAAATGGCTATTTTACTAATTGTGTTGAAATGGAATCCTGACTTAAATTTGAACAGTAGTCATTTCCCTACAATTTTATAAATGTGAAATGTAGCTGAAGGTGTAAATGAAGTGTAACACTTTTTTACTTCTAATAGAGAGAATCCAGTCTAACAAGGGACACTTTCTCTCTGGATTCTGCTTTCAGAAATTTCAGAAACTTTAGCGGAAAAGGGTTGGATGTAAGGTAGGTGTAAAATTTGTTCCCAATGTTGCCTTCTATCAGGTTAGAAAATGAATAAAAGGCTTTTAGGAGAGAAAAAGAGAGAAGTTGGATGGGAACAGATGGCAGAGGTAGGAAAGGTATAGGAGAGCAAGACAAAAATTAGAGGTAAATATCCAAACTGTATGTGTTGCTGATTGAATTTTCTTCAGTATTTGTGAAGGAATCTAGCATTTAGTAGTGTTTATATGTCAAGAGCAGGTAAAGCAAAAATGAAGCTTAAAATATCCTAGAGGAACTGAGGAAAGATTTTGTTTTGCAGGCAAATGAGCAGGGTTTGTGACTCACTTGAACTGGCTGATGTTCATCTCAGTCCATTTGTCTGGTACATGAAGTGGCCTCATAGATTCTGCCCTGCTCAGAGCTTTAGTATGTCTCGTTCGTTTCTGTTCTCACTTTTCTAACGCTTCAAAGGGCAGATCAAAAAAGAAAACAAACTTTTCCTTAAAAAGTAATCATGCAGGTGCATACTGCAAAAGCTGTCATGAGCAGTTACTACCCAGTTGTCATAGGTGCTAGCATGTTCATTACCTTTTTACCACGTTAGTGCTAAGCACTTTTTACTTAATGCTTAGTAGCTTAATACAAAAATGATAGGAGAGAGCATTTCTGTACTTTTAACATTGCTTTGAAGTGATGTAATGTGTTTTACGCTGGAACTGAGGGCTGGTTGTTGATAATTCTTAGCATGAGGCATGTACGTCCTCGTAAACCCCTGCAAGGCACTGAAGAACTGATTGACCTGGTAGGAGACAGATTACCGGAGGGGGTGTCTTTTTCTTTCTGTAAAGTTGTTGGTTAGATATTACTTCTCCAGGGTGCCTGAAGGAATTATGTGGAAGCAGGGACTGGCACTGCCTACATAAAGGGTTGTGATTGAGTGATGGGAGGCAGAACACCAGGAAGAAGAGGGAAGAAGAAGAAAAAAGGAGAGCGGGGAAAAAAAAGGGGAGTGGGGGTGGGGGCTTATCTCTGGGGTGCCTGGGTTAGCAGGGCTATGAGGAGCACTAGGGAGATTGCAGTAAGATTGCTGTCAAGATATTCCTTATGAGATAAACTAAAGCTGAGATTTTTTTAATTTTTTAAATACTCAGGTTTGTTTTATATTTAGGCAAAGAAGGTATATTTTTGCAGCTGCTTAAAGACCTTGGATTTCGTCTTGTATCATAGTCTCTAAAGGACAATATTGGCAAGTTCTGAAGTTTCTGGGGTTTATTGTTTTTAAACATTCTTGAAAGAAATAAGTATGGATTATTGCTTAGCTTCCTCATGCCTGATGAACACTGGGAATACACAATGTTCCAAATTAGTGTCTTGGGCAGAAATGTGTCCGTGACAGAACAAGATGGGGACAAATTAGGAAAGCTTTTAAAGACTTCTGGGCATTTATAGAGGTAAACACAATTCCAAGCTTTCTTTTGTATGTGATTTTTTTTTTTCTCTCCATGTAGAAGGTAACATGTTCAATATTCCTTAGCATACCTTTTGTATGAAGTGTGATTAAACACTTTACAGTGTTGACCAGCTGCTGTGGATTGGAATAATTATAATAGAAAAGGTTTTATGGAGTAAAAGGTAGTTACTGAACCAGTCTGGTAACATGTACAACATAATCTACAAGAAGTGAAACATAGATTTACTATTAGAGAACAAAGACATGAAGTGATGCTAAAACTGAACTCAGTGTTTGTCATTTTATTTTCTTCTTTTTTAACCTAAAATAAATAATTTAAGTATCCTGGATTGTTCTCTACATCGTTTTGTTTTTCTAAAATACAGGCCTTTTCTGCTTGACTGTTTGTGTGGCATGATTAATTTTACCTTCTAAAATTACTTTTGTCTCTGTGATGGTACAGTTGCATGTTTTGACTGCTGCATGTATGTGTGATATGAAACTTCTCTGTGACTCCTGCATCCCCCTCTGCTTTTTGTTGAGATCCTGAGACAGGGGTGTAAAAGTAGTTTTTGGGCAGTTTAATGACTGTGCTCATGCTGGGGCTTCATTTGTTATGAGAACAAAAAGCCAGAGTACCCAAAAGGGAGGAAGCAGTCTCCTGGTTTGTTCTTGAACAATGCACAGCAATTGGATTGAAGGTGATACCATAGAAGAGTTGTTGTGTAATATTAAACAAAGTCTATTCCAATTCAGCATCCCTGAGGGATGGAGGATGTTTTGGAGATAGTATTAAATGCAAAGTAAATGGTCATCATGTCTTAAAGAGAAAACTAAGAACATTCCTAAAGATTCAGAGTGACCAGAAAAGTACCAGATAGGAAATAGTTACTCATAAACACCTCCAGTATTTTTATGAAAAGTTGCAACTATTTCCAAGGCTCAGTGAATTAGATTAAGTTTAAGTCACCGTTAGGGCCACCAGCTGCACAATAGAGACAGCTGCAAAATGACCTAGTGATCGCATGAACATCCTTCCATATGTTTCTGATTTACAATCAGAATTTTTTAAAGCTGAAGACATTACCCTTATTCCTTGTATTCCTGGAAAAGAAACAGACTTCTTGTATCAGTTATTGTGTTACAAATGAATAAAGCACATTTTTAAAACAAGGCACAACAGTAAACAGAAATCAAACTACAGTTAACAAATACAAATGGTAGCTGGAGTAATAGTACTGTCTGCTATTTACCCCAACCCTTCTGTTGAACATATGTTCTCTTGAATTTTGCCTGTATATCATCAGTTACACCCTGAATCAAAAGCCAACATACCTCAATTAATTAAAATTGCTTAAATTCCTTCCTGAATTGACATTACTTCTTTATAATAATATCATCATTTGTTGAGAGCCATTATGATGTCTACAGGGACACTACAGTCAGGGCTCCAAGACTCATTGGCCTTATGTGTTCCTGTTATCTGTTCCTTGTGTTATTCATAGCATAAAAATTCATATTTATGTCTAATCTTCATATTTATCTATTTTTTCCTGTGTTGTGCTTTATAATAGGGGAAGGTTGATTTTTTTTTTCTCTGTAGATGATTAATTTATGCAATGAATTACAAATCAAGGTATTATTTATTTTTCTTTTAAATTAATTAGGTTGTTAGAAATATAAATTTTGGACAAAATAGTTTAAAACATTATATGATAAGTGTGTATATTTGTGGAGTTCCATAACTTCCGATAGTGTATGCACAATTTGGTTTATAACTGAAAAGTTCATCCTCTTGCAGTGGTATTGAAAAATGATTGCAAAATCTTTTTGGTGTATAACTTCTTTGCTTAAAAAGAAATAGTATATTCTCCTTTTATGTGTTTCAGATAGGAAATTCCTATGTTTATTGCTTACAATGATCGAGTTGGGAAACAAAGAAGGAAATTGATTCATATTGTGAATTCAGTGGAATGTGAATATGTTAAAAGAAGTCAGAAAACTTGAAATGTTAAACCATCTGTTTTCTATAAAGGAGTTTCTTTCCTAATCTATGTAACTTTTCATATCAGAATACTGAAGTAAATAGCTCAAAAAAGTAAGCCTCATAAGTATTAAATACCAACAACAACAAAAAATGAAAAAGGCAAATTATATTCCCACTGTTTTGAGGCTAAAGGAAGAAATGTAGACGGCTAAAGGAAGAAATGTAGACAGTTGGATTAAACTACTGTTATTTCTTGATTTTTGATATTTTTTTTTACAGTAACCTGTTACGATATAGATTTTCTGGAAAAAAAATCTGTCATATTTGCTGTAGTTTTGAGAGCTTTAATTTTAGTCTGAAGTAAAGCTCCTCACCCTCAAAAAAAAGAGAGTGGGTCTAATGGCCTCATCACAAGTGTTTTGCTCTACTGATCCACCCTAGTGCTTCACCTTAATTGCTAATGCAGTCACGATGTTGTAAACCAGATCAGGCTTTGTTTCTGTATTTACTGACTCTGCTGTAAATAAACTAATTAAGCTGTTTGATACTTGGTAGGTTTTGGTGTTACTGGTAAAATAAGTAGCATTTTAATCCATGCTTAGTTCTTAGTTTATGAATCTATTCCCTGCTTTAAAAAGAGTATATAATATTCTGAAAACAAATACCAGAGCAAACATAAAGCAAATATCACAGAATTGTAGGGGCTGGAAAGTACCTTCGGAGATCATCTAGTGTGTTTTGAGACCAATATCTTTGTGGTTATGTGGTGGTATAATTTGGTTTATAGAGAGCTACATGGCTAGGCTGCTTTGTGTACCTGAATCAGTGTGGATGCCGGTCTGCTACAGAACATTGCAACATGGAGCATTGTAGACAGGCCATTCCCAAATGTAATGAGCTAGAATATACCTTGGCATATAACCATAGTTGGTAGTGCTTAAAAAAAGTTTAAAATTCAACCACATCAAGGCAATAAGCATTTACTAGTAGTGAAGAGCAATACCAGCATATTACCATAGCCCAGGACAGTGCGAACATAGAACTGGGTGTGGAATTCAAAATAAAGGTTAGTGTGCAATATCCCATCTCCAGCATGGCCATAAGCAGATGCTTTGGGAAGACTGAAGCATGTATGAGTCTTGTCTCGTCCTCTCTTTTCCATTCTCCAGCTATTTTCAGCTCAGCACTTTTGTGCCTACTGTGCTTTGTCTGTTTAACAACCTGTAATGGATCTCTTCTAAGAAATACAGTTACTTATCCAGTCTTCCCTTGAAACCACATATAGAATTATTGCTGCATCCACTGTATTCTCAGGCATGTGGTTTAATGGGCTGACTACTCATTGCTTACAAACTTTTGTTGGTCTAGTTTGTACCTGGTACATACTAGCTTCATTTGATGGCTCCT
This sequence comes from Chroicocephalus ridibundus, assembly GCF_963924245.1. Classification (NCBI taxonomy): domain Eukaryota; kingdom Metazoa; phylum Chordata; class Aves; order Charadriiformes; family Laridae; genus Chroicocephalus; species Chroicocephalus ridibundus. Next base: position 4,960,291 of record NC_086293.1, on the reverse strand, counting down.
TGCTCTTCTACTGGAGCCGTTGATCCCCAGACCCGTGCTGTCTATGCAACTCAAAGTTTTGTGGGTATCTCCCCTTAACCATCTCTTTTCTGAACTGGTGAGTTCTAGTCTAGTCCATGTTGCTTATACAGAACCCACTCCTTACCTTTGGCGACCTTATTACCTTTCTCTGATCCTTTTCTAATTATGCCATGTGTAGAGAATAGAGCTACCTGAAGGGCTTGGAAATCAATAGCAAGTTTAATGTCCGAGTGAGCCCCAGATTCATGGTGACATCATGATGTCTCTTGTTTTCTATATCTCTCTTGTTACTCTCTACATTTGAGTTTCATTTTTACCACTAGTGTTTACTAACCAAGTGTTTTCTTTGAACTGACTGTTATTGCTTCCAAGTCTTGCTCCTGAGTGGTGGTGGTGAGGCTCCATTAGTTTTTATATGAACTTAATATCTTTTCCATGGATATCACTTTTCATTTAACAATGTTGAATTTCATTGTCTGTTTTAGCATCCTGACATCCTTTTGCAGTCATTCTTCATTGGTGCTTAGCAATCTTTGTTGTCATCTCACTTCTCAGCCTGATTTGTCTATCTTTTGCCAGTACATGAAATTGAATAAATTCCAGCACAGGCCCTTTACAAAACTCCCACCAATGGGCTCCCTCCACAGAAGAACTGATCACTTATTATTTTGCTTTTTCTTTTGTTCTGTTTGATTTTTATCTGTGCTGTCACCTCTTAATCCGTGACAGCTTAACTTCCTTAAAAACCTTCCAGAAATTTTCGTAGGCTGTTTGGACCAGGATCTCCCTTTTCCACATCCATCATGATTCCTTCAGAGAACTTAAGGAGATTTGCAAGGTGAAAACATCATGGCTTTCACAGAAGCCATGCCCAGTCTTACTGGAGCAAATTGTATTTATCTAGGTATCAATTAATTCTGTACTTTATTATAACTTCTCATTTATCTAATACAGACAGAAGGCTAGCAAGTCTTTAGTTCCCTGCTCATCCTAAAATCTTTTTTCTTATTGCCTCAGAGAAGATATGATAATATTAATTGAATGAAAAATGACTTATGATGGTTCTCTTGTAATACAATTCTGATGTTCCATGTGAACGAGTTCAATGTACTAAGATAGCTCTAAAGTTTTCAGTAATTATCAGTTTGACTTATATTTAAACTTTAAGAAATGTATATAACTAGTTGCTACAAAGTCAATATCTTTAATTCTACATTAAGACTAAGATTTGCATCATAAATGTTTTTAAAAAGCATAAAGTTTGTGATAAGATATAATACTCATACTATATTTGAATAGTGTTAATTTTTTAAAGCTGAGCAAGTCTTTCAAAAAACTTGTATTAATTTAGATTTGCATTCTGTGCACTATTCACTTACACTTAAAATCTGAAATAGATGAAAAGTTATAAAAGTTCCCTAAGGTTAATATGCTACGTGTTTATATTAATAAAACTATAAAGTTATAGATATTTATCTTTAAATTTATGTATATATAATGTGCATACATTTCTTATAAGAGTGTTTAAATAAAGTAATGAATACATACATATATTCCTCTTTCATGAGGCCTGAGGTACTTGAGGTTGATATATGTTAATAAACCTTTTTTTTTTTTTTTTAAAAAAAGAGGATGATAGATTCTGTTGCACTGTAAATTTGTGGCGTGACCATAAAATATTTTGCCCTGAATATTATATCAGAAAGTAGATGAGAAAGAATAGATTTCTTGAGTTAGTTGACCTAAGACCCACAACTTAATAATGCTATAATACATCTTGTATACACAGATTTTTACAACTTGTTGTTCTTAAAGAGTATATATGTTCTCAAAGGTTATACTTGTGGGCTTATGAGGAATTTGTTTGCATTTTTAAAAAGTATCATTAAGTATTTTAATTTTGTTATTATTTTAGTTCTTGCATCAGCAACCAAAATATACTAAGATGGGCTTGGAAAAAATAACTGAAATTGTAAGAGAAAAAACCAAACCGGTCTGAAACTTTTTAGGAGCTCTAATACAAATTTGCTTGCATAATTTTATGTAGTCTTTTTAGTTTTCCACACTTAAGTATAGTGTAAAATTGGTAGTATGGTGTATGGATCTATTTCTTGCATTCATTCGTTTTTCTTGTTGAAAATGGTGATTCTTCATCACTGCTAACAAAGATCTATCAGGAAAAAAGTCCTGAAAAATAAAGAATTTAAAAAAAAGAAAAACAAAACAAAAGCCAAAAGCAGTAAAGTGCCCTATAATATTATCTTACCCTATAGTTATTCGGATCTGTTTCTAGGCATAAGACATAATAAAAAAACTTTGCATAACTCAAATAGTATATAGTACTTTTCTTTAGATCGCTTAAAGCAATTTTTGTTCTACTTTGAAGCAGGATATAGCTAATTGATGTTACCTATGCAGAGGGATAGTCTAAATTAATAATTTTAAAAACCTGGAATGCTACCAATCGTACTTGTTCTACTTGATGAATAATTCTAAATAAAAGATTACATTACATTTTTAGGTACCTTCTAAAATAGTGTGGACTAAAGCACAGGTGAAATGTAGCTGCTAATGGTTCAGTTTCATTAATGCACATCCTTTTCCCTGGATCCTAAGACCTTTGATGAAAGGTTGTTTCTCACCTATATTAGTAATCAGCTAAAATCCCTTTTGAAAGAGTTGTGATAGTTGAGATACAGCTGAGAAGTAAATATTGTAATACAGCTTGGCAGGACACTGCAAACATAATATGAGGGCAATTTGTAACTCAAAGTTTGTGATTTTCTTATCCAATTTGAACTTGGAAGAGGAAACATCTGTATTTCTGGAAGATGTGGAGGAACCTTGTGGAAGTATCTTTGTGTTCTTACTCTCCTATTCTTTAGTGTGGGTATTTTGTACTGCTGTCATTAGTAGCACGTATAGCTGGACAGATTTTTGGCCTTATCTACTTGTTCCTATTGAGCATGACATTGATTTGCATTTTAGTCATTTTGCAAGTTGGATCACTTTAGAACACAGAAGCTTTTTCGTGTCTATTTTCTTCAGCTTACGCTGTCCCCCCAAGGATGGCTGGGCATCATCAACCCAGGTTATACATCAGGCTGCTATCTAATGCTGAGGCGAGTGCTCTTTGCTCCTAGTATTATGATTTTTATTGCATCCATAATAGGACACTTACCTACACTAAAATCCTATCTCAACTTTATAGATGTATCTTAAATATCCCAAACTATCCAACTGTTCTAAAATAGATATGAATACCCCACAAGTAAGGAAAAGTTTACATGTATACTCATTAACAATGATTACTTCACTGCAAGTAAGGATGGAAGTAGTCTGCTTCGTGATCTTCTTCAGTTTCACGATCATGTGTTTCATGATTTTCTTCTGCTTCTTCGTATTCTTCTGGTGTTAAAAATCGTCGAAACACTGCTGTTCTTAACTGAGTTGACTTGTTGACGTTAACATTTTGTTCACCATAATATATGGTTCGAATGTGAGGGAAGCAAAAGAATGCATATGAGCTTATTGGAATGGTAAGCTTATTTTGGTCCACCCGTATATAGGTTAATTGGTTGGTGTTCATTCGATCAATAGACGGACACATCAAAGTAACATTTATGCCTGTAAGACAGAGAAAATATTAATTAAAATAAGAAAATAGTTATATTTAAGACCTATTGCAAAAGTGAAACTTATGTTTTGAAATTTAAACCAGAAAATACTTTTGTGATTCAAAATATTAATATAATCTTTCCTTGTGTTTAATTGGTTTTGTAAATGACAGTGATAAGTTTGGGCGTTTGCTAAGTATAAAGTTGTGGGGTAAAGAAAAAATAAATGTGACTACCACTACGATTTGTAATTACTATTTTATGTGAATGGAAAACTTTCTTATTTCCTTCTCTCTGTATGTTTTTATCAATCGCCAAATCAGAAGCAATTTTCAAAATTTTTAGCTTGTTATATGAAAAACTGATTATTAACTTTCACAAAAAAAATTGCAAATTAGGGGTAAAGTGCAAAAATAAAACCTTTTCTAATTTCACTGGTTTGGTCTCGGCTAACCAAGGATGTGCTTGCACAACCCATCTTAAAAAAGATGGGATATTCTGCCTGCATTGAAAGCTGATCAAAAGCTACATAGCTGCATTTGCTCCTGAGAAGGCAGTGTGTTTGAACTCTGGGTTAGTGCCACATTAATTGGTTAGTTCATAACACTAAGAGCTCAGGCTCACCTCTCTGCAAAGGACATGAGAGTACCTCTTGGACAACATGCAAATTTGGATGACTGCTGGATTCTATGCTTGGTTTATACATGTCAACTGGGGAGCTGTAGGGTGGCAGGTCCTCAAAACCGAGGACACAATAAAAGAGATGTTTCTGATAGTTTTTGATTTGGGCCAAAAACTTCTTAATTCTGGATGAAAGATATGCCGAACTCCCACAAGAAGATATGCCCCTCCCACAACCAAGGCCAAAATCCACTAAGTTTTTTGCTTATGACAGCCATCAACATACTTTCAATGTCATTGTCTTCAATGTACAAATGCTGGAGACTTCTTGGAATATAGAATACTTGTTTCAATTTGTTATGTCCAAGATTAAGTTCTAGAAGGTTAGGTAGATTGAAGGTGTTATGTGGAATGTTCTGCAGGTTATTGTGGGACATTCTTAGAGCAATGATTTTTGGAAGTCTGTTGAAATAGTTTTCTGGAATATAAGAAATGGAGTTATTTTCAAGAGAGAGGTACATAAGTGACGATGGTAGATCAGGAGGCATAGTCTGTAATTTGTTGTTGCATAAGTTGAGCTGCATTAAATTTTGCATGTTTGAAAAGGGGTTTCCTTTGAGTACTGAGTCGTCAAGAAAATTATTGCAAAGGTCAAGCATGGTTATGTTAGGTAATCCTTCGAATGCATTTCCAGATAACCGAGAAACCTTATTGAAACCAAGGAGGAGTCTCTCTAGAGAGCTGGGGAGTGGGAATGGAAGTTCTTCTAATTCATTATGTTGTAAATGCAGTTGCACTAAGTTTGAAAGTTTCTTAAAAACACCATGGTCAATCATATGAAATTTAATTTTGTTGTGGCTGAGGTTAATTTCTCTTATGAAGGTAACATTAGTGAATGGTCTTGCAGGCACAGCTTCAATATCATTGTTTTGCAGGTAAAGTTGCTGGACGTGACTAGGGATATTTGGTATTGTCTTAAGTTTACGATGATCACAGTACATTGATAATGGAAAAGATGGTGGACAAAAGCATTCTCTGGCACACTCAGCTGGAAAAGGAAAGCGGGGAACTTCAGCATGTGTATTTGGATTAAAATAATATGGATGTTGATGATCTGCCTCCTCATATTCATCCTCAAAATCATAGTCTTCGTATTGACAAAAAACCATAGCAGCCCAGAGGAGGTGAATGATTGATAGCTGGCTCAGAAACCCCATATTGAAATTTGTATCTTGTATTCTGTTGATGAGAAGGAAAAATAAGTTTATTAGATAGTCATAAAGTAAATCCCATGTAAGTTTAATGTTTAAGAAGCAGCAATATAAAATAAAGTAAGTAGAATAATACCTTTTTTGGCAACACTGTCAGTGACATTATTAACAAAAACAAGTTTGAATATGTATCTTCCAAGAAAACAGCCATAAACAAATGCACTGTCCTTGAAGTAAACATAAATTTTCTTGTCTGACTTTAGACTAGGAACAGCTTTCTACCTGTGCCGTGTCTGTTACTGAAGAATACCATAACAGGTGGGAGTAGAAAAAAATCCCAGGCTTCATTCTTTTCTCATTCTAATTTATTACAGAGAAGTTGCAAAAGGACTTTTTGTACGAAGTGGTATAGTCTGGGATTTGTATTGAGCATTTGAGGTGTTGCATTCTTTCCAATGTAATGGGTTAAGCATCAGCCTTACAAGTCAGTTTTAAATGGGTGCAGACGGAATTCCTGAGCAATGTTTCTTCCTCGGACCTTTGCAAAAACGTAGATAGCCTTATTAAACTCTGTCAAGATGAAAACTTCTTTGACAAATGTACTATTTATTCTCACTATGAATTTGCACTGCACAAGTGGTGCGTGGTCAATATCACAGAATCAAAGAAGTGTTGTTTGGAAGGGACTTCGGGCGATCATGTAGTCCAGTCTGGTGCTCCAAGTGTTTCCATCTCCAACAGTAGGTCAGATCAGCCTAGGCTTTGTCCAGGAGAGCCTTGAAAATCTTCAAGGGGGGAATTCCAGCACCTCTCTAAATAACCTAAGTTAGTATGGTAATACACTCCTTGTGAAGAAATTTGCAAGTCTTACTAAGTATCCAAGCCATGGTTTGTGTTTGTTGTCCTTGTTTTTAAACAAAGTAATTTTTGCTAAAAATATATATTCTTGACTAAGGTGAGGTAACTGCAGGACTGTTTCTATAAATAAAGCAGTGAAACCGATCACTTTGAAATACTGTATTTAATGTAAAACAGAAATTTACATGGCATTGGTGATTGTATGTTCTGTGGCATTTTATGTTGTTTTTTGTTATTTTCTGTAATACATGGCTGCACATTTTGTAAAATGTTCAATGGTAAAATGTTTCCTTTAGAGACTTCCTATGCATCTGTAATCATAGGTTCTTTATAGACAGGAACTAATTTATCTTCCAAGTACCTTTCTGAGACAAAATACTGATGTAGTGAAAACCAAATAATTTTGCATGTCAGATTTCTGACGCTTAAAGCCAGAGTGACTTTTTAGAGCACTTTATTCAGTCAGAGGAACCCTGTTATTTGGCAGAATTTGAGTTGTGAATCATGTCAAGCTGTTCAACTTAAAAAACAGATGAGTCAAAATGTAACATTGCAGGTCAAAGCACATAAATCATAGAAAATTTTAAGAGACTTTGCTCAGTATGGTGTGGGAACCCTGAGGCAGAGGTAAGCAGATGTTCTCAAGTTTTTTATAATGACATTCATATTTCTAAATCAAGTGACTCTCTCTTCTTGGTACTCTTTAATATTTTTTTTCTTTACCAAACAATCAATTGATAATAAAGGAGATAGAACTTGCAAATACTTTTTTCCTATGCTTCATAGTGGTGATTAATTCCTAATGCACGATGTATTCTACAAACTAAATGAGAGAGAGAGAATACTAAGGAAAAAAAAGTAGTAATAATCGTGGAATAGTACATCCTTGTAACCTTCCTGTGTGTGACAGTGGCTAGGTGAAATCTTCTGTGGTATTGTCTAACTTGCATTTCTAACTTTTTATCATTCGTATTTGAATGCTCCTTTAATCAAGTTTCATAACTGATTAAAATCTTAAAAACAGGTTTGGATGGGGTCAGTTGTTTGGAACCCCACTCTAGGTAAGTCCTCAGCAAAGCCAGCGTCTCCATATCCCTATGGGATCATCAGATGTCTGAGCTAATTTAAGTAAATGCCAGAAATATGTTCTTGGTCTCCTTTTGATTCCTCTTACTCCCTGTCAGTTTCAGCCTAGAACTTTAACCTCACCTTCTGGTTCTATTCTCTCAGCACTTCTACTAGGTGTCGAAAAATTTCCCATTAATAACTTCGTTTCTCAGTGCCACAATGGTCCTTAGAAACCAGGAGGAACAACTTGGGGAAGTCTTGCTTGGTTTGAGGAAAAAACTTACTTAGGCCTTCATGCCACTGCTCCACTTGCCACGTAGACAATGTGAAGAGAACTATCATCACTTTAGCTGGAATGATAAGTAGTAGGTACCAGTCTCTCGCTGGTTTTATGGAGAGAAAGGAGCTGGTATTTGGGGGGATTTTTTTATACCTTGGCTTACAGGTCATGTCTCAAAGCACTGAGGTACTAACAATTCTCCATGAAGTATTTCTAAGAACTTAGCTCACTTTAAAACAAAGAATCATTTCAGGTGAACCTTGGTAGTGGAGAAAGCAACTCGGATGCATGCTATGTGCTAAACTGCATATTTTACAAAGTTGAAAAAAAATAGAAAATAGAAAATGATTCTGTACCATCTGTAATAAATGCAAAACTTAGTAACTGTATTTGTAAGCAGTTTACTAGCTGAAAGCTAAAAATTATATAACATGCACGAATCCCTCTTAACTGCAAAAAGTAATACAATCAGTTATTTTATTCCTGTTTACCAAGAAAACTTACTCTTTTGAAGTCTGTGAAGCTCAAGTTGTAGAGGGCAGCAAGTTATTGTGCTGGTGAAATCATCTGAGAAATAGCCTAACACAGCTGGAGAAGGAAAAGACCTCTCTAAACCATATTTTGTGGTGAGGAGCCTTCTGGGAAGGCAAAGCAAAATAACAGCCTTAAGCCCTCTTCTGATTTGCCAGTAAAAAAAAAAAAAAAAAAAATTAAGAAAAAAAAGTTTTATGCCACATCATCAGTTACTGTGAATGCTGTCTCATAAGTCCATGAAGTGATTTCTCCTTTTGTTAAAATCACTTCAAAATTATTTGCAGGACTCTTTCAGTGTTACTAGTTCCTGTTAGAAAAAATTGAGAGAGGAAGACTTCAAAAAATATTTCAGAGGTCGTTAGTTCATAGTGTGGTTTCAACTGCAGTGATTTAGTTACTCAAAGGATTTGTCCTCTGGAGAATGAAGTTAAGAAACAGTAAAAAATTAACCTTGTCGAGATTGAGGGAAAGCATGTGCTGTAGAAAAGCTCTTATGAACATCTTCCATTTTATACTTTTTTCCCTTCATAATCCGTATTTCCTGTTTCCTTCCTGCAAAGTAATTGTGCTGTACAGTGCTGTTGGTATGGTGGTGTACTTGTCAGTGTTGTTTTTAAGTTGTAGTTTGGGATTCACATTAACTTTCCACCAGGTTTTTGCTAAGTTGTGTAGAAAGACTGTAAATCTTCCTATGAGAAAGACAACTATGACATGATATAAACTATTTTACTGAACAAAAACATTTTTCGTGGCTTTTAAAAGGGAGAAAAAAAGGTGTAGTTATCTGCTTTTGCTGCTATATGTGTGATAACTGATATATTCAAAAAATGGAGAAAAAAGACTTTTTTTTTTTAAGTGAGATGCAGTTCTGCATTAATTGTACGATTTATCAAAAGCATTTAATTTATGCTTTTGGTTTGATAAAAGAGTTACATTATTTCAAGATCTATTCACAGGGAAGAATCTGATTCTTAAAGAAGCATAAGTGCCTTAGAGGTATCATATTTGAGAAAATAATGCAGTAGTAAGTTTTACTTTTCTTTTTTTTTTTTTTTGTCTTTCAGCTTCCTGAAGCTGATGATTTGCTTGACCTTTTCAAGTTTCCTCTGTAACATTGAGGACAAGAACATTGTTTAAAAAGATAAATCGTGTATGTTTCTAACATTTTGGGGTATAAAGAAAAACACCAGAAATCATGACCAAAATAACACTGTAGGAGTTGGTAATACTGGAACTAAAATAAAGCAGTTATGTACTTATGTAAAGAATCCAGAATACAAGGGAGAGGTTGAAAGAGTAAAATTAAAACTACATAGTCCTTTATTAACAGTGCTGTAAATAGGTGAATAGCTACATTGTACTGCTAAACCCAAATAATACTAAACAACAAAAGTAATTAATTTGTAAAATAATTAGAATACGTTCATAATGATGAACGAAAAAACCCAAGTTTGTTATGTCAGTTAGTAAAATGTTACTTGCTGCTACAAATTTTTGGGTTTTTTTAAGCACAGGACAACGAACACGGTACAAATTTTTGGAAACTCCATTATATTAACAGTTCTAAATAAAACATATGCAAAAATTAAAACTATTTTCTCTAAAGATAAAAATTGGATCGAATTATAATTTTAATTTCCTACCTGATATTTTTTGTATTGTTTTCTACTACTGATTGTGTCCCAAATCTGCTTAAGCTATCAGGAGACTTAAAATCTTGTGATGCATTTAAAAATCCATGGTGGCAGAGCAAAAGAGTCTGTCCTTTTGAAAAAATGTAGCAAAGCTCTTATTTTAAAGCATATTTAGCTGCAGAATATGATGCAGATCTAGACATGGGATATATTAAGAGTCAGTTCCTTTTTTGTTGCATGAGCTATCTTGGATACAAACAAGTCTATACTTTGTGACCTTGGTCAACTTGTGTGGTTTGATCTTCTTCTGGGTTTGGTTTGAGGTGTGGTACGAATTTCCTTACAAGGAGAATAATGAGAGGATTAAATTTAAGATTCTTGTTTCAAAGGCTTTGACAAATCTATTTAGTTTTCAGTGTGTTTTGGTTTTCAGTTTTAAAAAACGTGTTTCATAAGGACTTATTTTTTTCTGTTGAATTTGTAAATTTTTTTCATCATTTTATTTATGCCGTTGTGATGCAAAGGGAGATGTATATCAAGTTAGAAGTCAGGGTTGGCTTGAAGGTGATTTATTTTCTGAAGCCGAACTTGGATGGATCCTTTTTGTAAATTAAAATGTTTGAAATTTTATCATATTCATTAACTGCATTCAACTTATGAGGCCTGTTAGCTTTTTCAACTTTGGTTCTGAACTGAAGGCTTAAGAAAGGGGATTGTTATAATATTTTGTGATTTTAGGTTTGCTTAGCTAGGTAACTTTTAAAAAATTGAAATTTCCAGATTTTAGACAAAACATTCATAGAATAAGTAGAGAAGATAAACAGTGGCACTGAGATGAATGGGATTCATGCTGATAGAAGGAGGAGTAAATTATGCTGCTTGGCCTTTTGCCTATATTTACCGTTTTACTATAAAAGATTCTTGGGTTTCTTTTGGGTTTCTTCCACCTTCCAACTTATAATAGTCCATAAGAAGCCTAGAGAAAGGAAATAAAAGGTGCATATTGTTCACAGAGGATTAAAGGAAATCAAATGAAGGTAAGCTCTAAGTTAGAACTGAGAACTGTCTTGGAAGCATGATCTTGTTAGAATTAGAAAGGTCTTCAGCTAAGGTCTGCCCCTGCTATCAGATGTCTGAAGAAAAGCCTAAAGCTGAAAATTTTAAAGTTCTCAGTTGACAACTTTGGAGGTATTCTGTGTTTTAGATGAGAATTGGTGATGTTAGTTTGTTACTCTGATTGCACAGTAGAACAGAGAATGCATGATCAAATCGAATGAAGAAGTTTGAATGTTGTAATTTGGTTCCCCATAAAGCCTGTGGGTTTCAGAAGTAAGAAACAGCCTTAGGCATGTATCATCTGGACTGGGCTGCACTTCAAAGTCAGATTGTAGGCACAGAAAATGCATGTTCTCTTTGCATCCTAATTTCTAGGTCTTAGCTGGCAGTCCACAAACGCTGTCAGCAACCCAACGGCAGCTTGTGTGACTCTCATATGTGTCTGCAAAGGCACTTCTTGTTTGGGCTTACCACCAACAAAAGTAACCAGACTGTAGCGGCTGCTGGATTTATTTATCCTGTGCCGGAACTAATCTGAAAATTCAGATACTGAAGTGTAGAGCTTTCAGCAAATCGAGATACTGGATTGCTTGATCTTGCAGCGCCTCCAGCCCAGCCAGAGCTCTGAGCACTCTGTTAATAATAGCTCTTGTGGACTTGTTGTTCTGCTCTTCAGTGGAAAGTCATTCTAGGAGCATGTCCCTGTGCGAATATGCATTTTTAAAGGTCGTGGAAAAGGGGCCGTCCGGTTCTATCAACAATCCTGCAGAGCTGAGACAAAACCCAATCTGTTTAAAAAAGGAAAAGAAGGCCCTGTGTGGGGCTTACTGTTGCCCCTGACCTGAACCTTGCTGTGTGGCCTCTACTTATTTCCCATTTAGTAGGTGGTATTACAAGATCAAAACTCTGGCAACTCTCGTCTTAGGCAGCCAGTTTTTTATGTGTTGCTTTGTTCTGCTAGGAGCTACTAGGAAGAACATGTTGAACAACTGAAAACAGTTGAGTTTACAAAAACTATATTTGAAAAATAATTCCTAAGATTTGCTAGACTGTAGATTTTGTATGTAGTGATCAAATACTACTCTGAACTAACTTTCTTCATTGACTCTTCTAATCAAAGGCAGGTTGTGGGTGCTGTTGATTTTTATCAGTCTGTTATAACTTGAGTATGCATGCTCCAACCATGAATTTAAATAGGATACTAAGTATGTTTTTGTGTAGGTTTTACAGCTGGATTTCAAGAATGTGCTTTTTAGTTGACCATGCAGTCCTAAAAGAATGAAGAAAAAACAAAAATTGTCCTATATTTTTACTAGAAATCAGTGCAAATTAGTGGGTATCCTAAGCCCTGTGATGGTTTCATTGGTGCTTATTATCGTTCTGAAATATAAATGTGTCCTTTCCTCTCATCCTTGCTGTGTGAGATGTGGAGGATCTTTTGCTCTATATCTTCTCCACTTTCTCCACTTATGTAGGTTTGCTGATTCTGAGTTAAATAACATCCCCTCTCTTCTTGTTCTCTCTTCTTCCTAAGCATTCCTTTACTTACTGGAATTGTTGACTTTTTTTCTCACATTCTACTTTTTTCTGTACTTTTCTTATTTTTTATTTTTAAACTGTATAATGTTTGTGGTTTATTTTTTTAAAAACCTACATCTTCGAAGCACATTACTAGTTAACAAATGCAACTACATTTGGATCTCAAAGACCGATCCTCGTGTAGATCAAACAACTGAGAAAGAGCAAGAGCTTATTGACCTTGTAACATGGGAATTAATATAATCCCATAGACAATTGTGGAATAACTTCTTCTACTAATAAACAGTAATACACTGAATTTTTAAAGCAGAATTCACTAGAAGCATTTATGCATGTAGAAGTAATACGTTAGGAAGCCCTGGTCTCATTAGAGCTACGTAAGTAATAATATCTGTATCAAATAGTGTCTGGTAACTCTAAAATACCTTGGACTATTGCATGAAATTATAAATCTCTTCTGAGGAGAGTAATTATTGTCAGCTGACACTTCTATTTTTAGTAATGGAATAATTTGTTTAATAAATGTGTTTTGCTTTATACCTTGTATAACAACTTTGGTTGTTCCAAGATAGATGACTTTGGGCTATATTTTCCTCCCACGTGGAGTTCTGGGATATTGCCTGCTTAATTGGAGATTGGATATCTGTGATTACCCCAATATAAAATGGGAATGTCTGCCCTTTTTTGCAACCACTGTTTACTGGTGCAGGTATGTTCATTTTCTTGAAGCTGCATTAGCAATTGGACCTCAAACTTTAAAACAGCCTTTATTTTGCCTGATTTGTGTCCTATATAAAATTATATATGCGATCATAGTATGTGATAGGCGTCTTGCACTCCTTAATAAACAAAAGTAAACATTGTAAATAAAACTAAAAAAATATTGTAAATAAAACTAAAAGAACGCAGAGTGTTTTGTAATGGAGGAAAAAAGCGAGAAAGGTAAAATAGCTGAACGTAGAGCACAGAGATCCTTGAGCAGTACCAATCCACGTTGGTAAGTCCAGATTGAGTAGTACCCTTTGTGCTTGTCCTTGTTGCTTCTGTAATAATTTATTCAGTGTTATTGATTTGAGATAGCATAAAATGACTCTTCTTTGTAATTACCATTTTAAAAATATAAAAATATATAAAATATTATTCTGATATTATAATATATAAATATATATAAAAGATTATATCTTTTAGTTCTTTAGCAGTTTAGGCATGACCATCATGTCTTATAAAAACAAAATAATAAAAAATCAGCAAAATCTGAGGACTGTCATCTTAATATGTGAAGTTGAGTAGAAACTTGTTGCTCGCTGGGAGAACATTCTTAGCATCCACTTCAACTGACTTCGTTCCTTGAGCCTATTACAAAGCAGGCACTTCTACTCATTTATTTCAAACAGAACAGCTAACTTTCAATGCCCTAAGCTGATAGATGCCTAAAAGAGATAATGCAATTCTACCCTGTCTTAATAATTTACGTTAATACCTTATTCATTGGCATGTTACTTTCATTCATAGCTATGGACTTCATGCATTTTTGTTAAAAATGTGTCTGCAACTTCAGACCGTTCCCGTGTTAGTATCCAATCTGCAAAGCATATGTTTGTAGCCCCCCCCCAAAATCTTTTCCTTCTTTAGGCTCATTCAGGCAAGGATAAGGAGCAGTTGTCTACGTTACCTGCCAAAGCATTCCTGAACGATCATGCATGGGAAAATGTTTGGCATTAGCAGAAATTTTCCCCTTTGTACGTGGTGGAAAGTGCTTCCCCATTTACTCTTTTGAGTGTGTTCTGGTTCTTAATTTTTATTATCCCCTCTTTCTTCTGAAGAATAAATCCTCTCATTTTAGCAGAAGACCTTGTAATGCTGGTATTGCAGCCAGCATTACGTTTATGGCAGGTAGTGCACTTTTTTTCTGCAGTCAGAATCTGTGGCTTGGAAACTTTCATAGAAACACCAAGTATTATTATATGTCATTTGTCTGTACCCTGGCATATTCTCTTATAAGGAGAGATAGCAGCTCTGTACCCTTTATTTCCTTTAGTTACACTCAATTTTTATCTCCGTTTTGCTTGGATTTGCTTTAAATGGTATTAATGCTGTTTTGGCAGAGATACTTATCCGTGCACCTATATTCTGCCTGACATTTGAAGTGTTTCTCTACTGTTTGAATAATTTGTGAGTCACAGCTGCTTCTTGGCAGAGTTGAGACAGGGTCTCATGGGTATTTTATCCAAGCACTCTGTGGCAGGAAATCTTCTATTTCTTCTATCGTTAGCCATTCTGAGATTCTTGAAAGGCCCTATGGCTGCTTCTGGTGAGGACTTGAGTATGGTTCACACCTAAACCAGCATTCACATGAGTGGCCATTTCGCTAGGGAGGATGACTTGCTCTAGACATTAGTTACAGATCTTACATAGTAATCAAGCAAGTGTCCGTGTCCTTACGTCATGCTTCTGACACCTGACTCTTGCCTTGTCCTAGCACTTTCTGAGAGTGGAGGTAATGCCTGCAACTATTTGTAGACAAAATATAAACCTCCAAAATGCTTTATTTTTAAAAAATAAATTTAAAAAATATATCCAACTGAGTCTTAGCCAGGGCATAAAAACAGTGCTTTGAGTGATTAGATTGAATTCTACCAAAATTGAGCCAATAGTAGTAACTGCCTTTAAAAATGTTAATATTCTATATGACTGCAAGACCGCTTTCCAAAACTCCCTTTGCATCTTTGACAAGCACTGGGCTTATTGCTGAAACTTCTAAAAAAGTCTTTATGTTATGAAAGCAGTCACAGAGAGGTGACTGGTATAATTGCTTAGAACTGCCAATGGGTGAACTAGATACTAGGTTTACCCACAATGGAAAGTTTGAGTGGGAAGTTACTCTTTAGAAAGACAGAAAAATTACTTTATGAAGCAATTGCACATCTAACAGATGTGTTTTCCGTGCTCACGTTTTCTCCTCTTCTCAGGTTCCTGTGCCTTCTGGTTTTGGGAGGGAACTCTTAAAGTGGGAAGCATGTATTATCCTTTCTGTTACAAGCGCAAAGCACAAGAAGCAGCAGTGTGCATCTGTAATACATAGGTACTGCTAAGGCAAAGCATTCCTGGAACAGGAGTAATGAAATATTTTTAGTTAGTATGGTAAGAAACCTTTCAATTTTTTTTATGTTCACTGTGTTTATGCCTTTACAATCACACAAGGTTTTTATAAAGAATAAATACTGTTTTTCTTTCATCTGTTTGATGGAATCAGTAAGAAGAATGTTGAAGTTTCGTGTGAGATTAGACTTAGTTTCTACTTTTATGAAATAAAAGATTGTGGGTTTGACTTTCAGAAATTCATTCTAAATGCACTTTATTTAGCTTTGAACAGCAATATTAATTGTTCTGGGAAGACCTTATTGTCAAGAGATTTTTGTTTTCAGTGAGAGCCAAAATACCAAGAGTTTATATTACCAATGTGTAATTTCCTAGGTATTTCATCTTGATTGTGGTCTCAAGGAGAAGAGTGGCCTGTTGGCCTCATACTAGCTTGTTCTGGTTTGTGTTCTGAAAAGTTTATCGCTATATTGTAGAGGTAAATGCTAATTGTAACTGTGATCCTGACATGACAAATAAGAAATAGATAATATTGGAAATAATAATTTGCAGGAGGGTAAATGGAATTTGTATGTATTAGCATAATTATAAATGAAAAATATACATTGCAAAAATCAAAGTAAGCTTTCATGAAATTAATAACCTCTAGCTGTTAAACAGTAACTTTTTCTTGAGCAAGTAATAATTATGCTGCATCACAGTATTGTTGCTGGAGAAATGAGTAGACAGTTGCTTTTATTATTCTTGCAGAATACTAGGTTGTTAGATCATTTCCTGAATCTGAGCATCTACTCATCAGGTTAATACATAAGTGGCTTCATTTTCTTCATGCTAAAAAATTCGGCCCTATTGCTGACCCGTGAGTCACTTATTCAGTCTGTTCCTTGTTTCATCCTGTAGAAGAAAGATAGAAGAATAATAATATGGTGTCTGGATGTTCTTCTTGGTGGCCTAAATAGGACATAAATTTTGGTAAAATAGTATCTTTTAGAATGGCAGGCCAATTTTCTTTTCCCCAAATGAGGAACAAAGGAGTTAAGGCATTCTGTAAAGAGTGTTTCTGGAAGAAATCTTTTCATTGATCTTTATTTCTTAAAAGCACTTGGAAATAGTACAGGCTGAACAATTAAGAAGCAAGTGCACGCTTGTGTCAGTAACTTGCTCTCTCTCTGTCCCTCAAGAAATTTTACATCCTTTGGCAACCAGTGAACTAGAGATTTTTTTCCGTGCTTAACAGAGAATGTCACTCCTTACTAGTTACTGCAAATGAAATTGTGAAGAGAGCATATTAATTTCAGTGTTGTTCCCCTTGACTCTGATGGAAACTTTGGTATAGGTGGTGGGTAGTACATGCATAATGACACTAGTGTATGGACCATACTGTACGAGATGCATAGATGGTCTATATATATGCAGCTAGTCTAATGCATCCAGGCCTGTTAAATTTACTACTTATGCACAGGGAGTTTGGGGCAAGACTTAGCTGTGTGTGGAAGTGTGTGGGATTCTCATCAAAACTGCATCCACAGCGCTGCTGTTCCAGAAATCTCATAGTCTTCAAATTTCTCCTGGGCAAGAATTTGAGACAGAAAAAGTGTTCATGCATAGGAAAACCTGGCCGTATGGTATTCCCACTGCAATCGTAGCAGCATAATGGTTAAATCCAGAATTGGATTGTTCAGTTGAGTAGAACTGTTCATATTTTATATGAAAAACTGCAAAAGTCTGTCTGTTGGCAGCATGTTACGTTGAGCTAATCTTTTATTGGCTGACACAAGCTTTGAGAAACATCCCAACTTGTTTGAAATTATTGATTAGTTTTGGGAATATCTTAAATATCGTGAAAGCCTTTCTGTTTATTTTATACTTAATATTGTCTTCCATCTCAGGTGATCCATTGAGTATACAGGTTAAATCTTACATTTATCTTACGAGATAATTTTAGGCAATGATATGTGATACGTGGCATTTGGAATTTGAGTCAGATTTTCATTTACTCCAGGGCTTTTCCATATGTTTCCTATTAGCAGCTTTGTTCTCAAATCTCTAGTCTCCCCAGAAAGGAGGGAAAAAAAACCCAAGCCCAACAAACAATCTTAAATTCTAAACGTAGAGAAGAAAAAAAAATAGGCTTTGGATCGTGGTTTCATTATTTTTAGTGTACTGTTGCTTTTATTGTCATTCTGGTGTTAAATTCTTCTGGTCAAAATACAATGGAGATGTTAATGTTTCTTTTGTCTGCGGTGGTGTACATTAGTTTTTCTGGATTAATAGTGCAATATTTTAACCAGGAATCTGCTCTTAAGACTGTGAAATTGTGATGTTTGGTGGTATTCTTAATATTTTCATTTGAATTTTCTTCTTTAATTTGAAATTAATTGGGGGGAAAAAAGCTTATATTACTAATTTTTTGGGTTTTGTTAATATGTCATTAGAAAACCAAAGCACTTGTGAAATAGACTTTTAATTTTTTTTAAAATCAAGGCAACATGGGAAAATATCCAGAAACTTTGAGGAATGGAGAGAACAAATTGGTGTAGTTCAAACTTGTAAAGTCGAGACCTCTTTGTTTTCTTCAACTTTACTTGGGCAGTCCTCTCTGAGATATTTGAAGTTGCTTCAGCATATTTCAGTGAATGCAACTACTTGTAGCATTATTAGTGGTAAATATAAAAATATTAGCTAGAAACCTAAGCTCTGAAAGACTTAATTCTCTAGATTTAACTTAAACTTGAAAAGAAACATCATAAGATTAGTAAATGGCCAACTGTGGTTGAATGAGTATGGTACGTATTTTGATGTTGGTAACTGCCGTCTTTGAGAGCAGAAATCAGTTCTTAGGACCTAGATAACTGCTTTTTGAAATTATGTTAATGATTTAAAAGTTCCATAGCAGTGATATTGTATCAGATTTCATAAGCATAACCTGTTTTAGGGAGCTGAATTATTTTACCACTTTACCAACCCAACTTGAATGGTTAAAAACTTGAATATCATAATTTATGTACTTTTTTCTCCTGGTTTAGTCTTGGGCATTTGCCTCGCTTCTGGGAAATGCTGGTGCAGGAATTCTTGATGGGATATTTGCTGATGTGAAACTTTCTGGAAGTTTCTGCAATGGTTAGAATAGCCAAATGTTCAGCTCTTGACTTCCTAAGATAAGGAAACTTTTTGTCTTTGTCATTTATTTCACTCAGTATCTTTTGATCGTCATTGCCAATTATAAGCAAATTTGACATCGGATAGAGGGAAATGTATAGGTATTTTCTACAAACTTGTGAAAAGTAGCAGCTGGGTAGAGGAAAGCGGTCCAAAGAGGTACTTCAACTGGGGAAAAGAGAGTTATAAATTATCCTTCTTATAGTAAGCAGCCAGATGGCAAGGTGAAACAGATGTTGACTAACCACTTGGCATGCTTTTAGCTCTGTCACTTGGCAGCCAAACAGGTGGGACGGTGGAAGGCAGCTGTAGAAGAATATGCACAGGTATTGGTGTGAGTTAGAGACAAGCTGGAGAAACCTGAGAGCTGTAAGGCTCAAATCCGTAGGAGTCCAGGCTTCTGTAGCTTCCTTGTTCGTGCAGTAACTTCGCGACAGCAACACTGGGAACGAAGAGATTGCCCTTAACTTTCTAAGGCAGCCCAGGATATGGTTAGCCTTCTAGCTGCAAGGGTACATTGCTGGCTCACATTCAACTTGTCCACCAGGGACACCAGGTCTTCCCTGCAAAGCTGCTTTCCAGCTAGTTTAGCATTTTCCGGTGCATGGGGTGATTTCTTCCCAGCTACAGGACTTTGCACTTCCCTTTGTTGAACTGCGTAGGGTTCCTGTTGGCCCATTTCTCCAGCCTGTTGAGGTTGCTCTGGATGGCAGCTCAACCCTCTGGTGTATCAGCCGCTCCTTCCACTTTTGTGTCATCAGCAAACTTGCTGAGGGTATTCTGCCCTGTCATCCGGATCATTAGTGAAGATGTTGAACAGAATTGGAGCCCGTATTGACTCCTGGGTTATGCCAGTAGTTACTGGCCTCCAACTAGAATTCACTAGATCACCACCCCTGGCTGCCTGCCGTTCAGTCATCCACCTTACTGTCTGCTCATCCAGCCCATACTTAATTGTTCTTTTGTGATTTTACAACTCTTTTTTTTTTCCTAAGGTCATGCAGTGATATCCAAGTAGCTGTGCTCTGTCTCTGTCCATCTGTCCTTTTCTCTTTCCCGACACTTTTAGCCAGTTTGCCAGATACACTAAATTCCTGCAGATTTGATTTTAATTGACAGCTGGGCAGAGGAGGAAGACACTATTGATACTGGAAAAAGGAAGAAAAATCAACACTTCTTCACCTTCTTGAACTTCTTTAGCGGCAAGAGAAAGCACCTAGATGATCTGTGAGTTTCATATACTAGTCTGCAGAGAACAAAGTAGTTGATTCTGAGCCCATACTTCTAACCTATGAATATATTGCTTTGAAGGAAATATAGGAAATGCAGACACTGTACTGGGACTAATATCATTAAGGATATGAGATGGAATGTGATTTTGTGACGGGAGATTGAGGGTTGCATGGCATAAGCATCTTTGCAAAATTATTATCCATTAGATGTCTTGCTTGCAGAACAAACTTATATCTCAAACTGAAATGGTTTGATGCTTCAAAATTTTGTTTGGCTTTTCAATAGGGATATGAAAGAAATCCTGTTTGATTGAATGTATGTTTTGATTTACATGGTATGCACTTGCCATAGCCAATGGTGCAAGTTGAAGTCATCATTTGGTAGTAATTTGTATTCTTTAAACTTTCAATATCTTACTAGGTTTGCTGTTATTTGTCTGCCAGTGTTGTGTAATTATTATTCTTTGTATTGCTGTGTTTTAAAGTACTGCATTAAGTAGGTTGATATTGGGGAAAGAAGCAGGGAGAAGACTTGGAGAGATGAGGTTATTTCATCCTTTGCCAAGTTAATGGTGTAGAGCAGGACATAGAATTCAGTCTTCAGAACTACTCAAATAGTACTTTAGTACTCAAATAGGCTACTCTGCTTAATTAGTATTTGTGAAGTTTACTGGGCTATCACTGAGCAGTAACAGTCTGCTACTTATTCTTTAGAATGACTTTTCCTTCTATTGGTAACAAGAGGCTGCCATCCTCTGGTGAGATTTGCTAACTGTCTTGTTAGGGACTCGACAGTTTTTCAGAAGAGAGAAGCCCATTAAAGTTTGGAAAGCTTAGATAGAATAAAAATTAAATTTTTTATTGGAATAATGTGGTTATTTGTACAAGGAATAAGCAATAAGAGAAGACTTTTAGAAGGATTTATATCAAATCTGTCTTTCTCCCTCTTTCCTTTTCCCATAACATCTGTGGAGAACGTAAAGGTGGAGTGGATTTCTTGACACTTTTTCTCCCTGTCTGCTGGTACTGAACTGCCTTGTTCTGTGGAAAGACTGTTGAACACCAGTGTATTATCATCAGTTAGCTATTATTCTGTTAAATTCATTGCTGTCATATTCAGAAATCATTGCTCAAAATGTGTAAAGTGCGTTTTGTATTGTAATGGCTGTATGTCATTGTGACGTCCACTTGGGTTTATGTTAAAGTATACCAAAAATACAAAGTGTGTAAATTATTAGTTGTTATTATTATCCACAAATGCTAACTGAAGAATGATATCTGAAAATAGTGGAGGGTCATTGAACGTATTTTTTTTTCTCATAGGTGACAGACATCCTATGAATTTATGTGACGTGATAAGGAAATTACTGTCTTTTCTCTAAAAATAACTTACATGAGACAGTTAGAATGAACCATTTGATACTTACCTGCCTTATTGCAAAATTGCCAATGTAGTTTAAGTCACAGATAAAGTTTTTTTAAACTTCAAAGCTAGCTGAATTTTTCTTGAAGATGACGAAAAGCTAAGCAGTTGATAAACTCCTTTAGAGATTCTTTGTTCAGTGTGAGTGTGGAAGTAGTATCTTCAAAATAGTGTTGCAGTTTCTTTTATGAATGTTATATGTATCCATGGATGCTGACTGTAGAAAGAGTTTCTCAGTCTGAATGCATGCCAAACATGCTGTCCCTGCTTACTGCAGGGGGGTTGGGCTAGATGACCTTTAAAGGTCCCTTCCAACCCAACGCATTCTATGATTCTATGAAAGAGTGAGAAGTCAAGAGAGTTTTTAAGGCTTTGGAAGGATAAGATCAAGACTACATAGTCTTCTAATTCTTAGGACTTCGCTGCGCTTTTACAAAGGTTTCCATTGTATTGACTTCAATACTGGTCCTAAAATTTGGTGAAACTCTCATGAGAGTACTTGTAAAGGATTCTTAGGTTTAGGAAGTACTAACCATGCTTTCTAGGGACTAGGACTACTCTGCTAGAGGCCATGCCCCAAGGAAAGTTTCAGATGAGGTCCAAAACTGAGGGACGCTTTCTATAGTCTGTATTAGGATCGTTAACTAGCCTCAGCTAAAACTCCTTGCCTTTGGAGACCAAAAAGCCCAGTGGCCATTTTTCTTACATGTGCCTGGTGGTTAGTCATAGGAACAAAGGCCGTTTGAACAAAAGCAAGAGGGATTTTATTTTTTCATGTGACAGCCTACACACCTGCGGGCATTCGTTATGTTTGGAAGTCTTACACAAAATGCAGTTACTAAGATTTACTAAGAATATAGGTACTTGCTTCCAATAGCTCCTTGCTGGTGAGAAGGCTGGTTGAACTGGCCTGCTTTGGGGTAGAGAGGTGTAGGCTAAAAAAAGGAAGCAGTTGTTGTTCTACACGTGTTCAGACCTTAGTCCATCTTCTTAAATGTCTTAATCTTGTCAGCGTTCCTGTTGTCCATTGCGTAAGCTTCAGTTAGATAAGGAATTGTTTGCTTTCTCTGTTATGTTTCCTTTTAACCCTTACCACTAAATTAGCATAAAATAATGTACAACAATTACACTGTGAGTTTATTCTCTTAGTTAAGCTGCAGAATTTGAATTAGCTTTTCTGTTTATGTTGTCATTGCTGAATTAATGTAACTAGTATAGCATGAGCGTTTAAGAATACATTTAAACTAATGATTAATATACATTTAATGATTTTTCTGTTACCGATTCTATTCTTTTTACTAGCATTGTACTTGCTCTTTGTTGTGCTTTCAACTGAAGATCTGATTAAAGTCCACCTTTATTCTATTTACTCGAAGTGAAAACTGTTAACTTAGTGTTCTGTAAAGCAGATAAAAGATTTGGAAATTTTCCTTCCATTTTTCATTCTTAATCTTCTTTAGGATTGAACTTCTTTTTGCTATTATTGACCACACTCTTCCACTAGAAGTTCCTCAAATCTTTTTTGGCTCTTGATTACCCTCTGGTCATCTGCAAATTTTCCTGTCTTGTCTTTTATCTGCCTTTCCTCAATCTTTTCAATAGTAAACTTCATAAGCGGTGAACCTTTTGTGGAACATTAAGGGCTTCAGCTATTTCGTTGCTACTAGATAAGAATGGGTATTAATTTTAAATCTTCGCTTTCTTCTTGGGCAGTTAGTTGTTATTGACAATGCTTTCTCTCTCTGGTATGGGGTTATGAGCTGTTTCTGATAATATAAGGCAGTGTAACCCGTCATAAAGGGGAGGTTGGTATTTCCCAGGGAGAATGAATGTGCGCTTGGGCTGTTACCATGAATGTAGTAGGTGTTCTTGTTTGAGTATGAATGTAAAGGTTTTGCGTGAAGACAATTTACTTTAGTGTAAAGTAAATGAGTAGTCTGTGTGGTGTGTTATCCTTTGTGTTACTAGACTATTTCATTCTTAGCTACTCATTTCTGCCCTTACTCTTTTCAACGTTCTTCCATGCTGCGCATAAATCTTGTAGAGGTGGCTTAAAGAGTTGGCTGTTTCCCTCTGTAGCCTTGTCAGATTTGTTACTGTTGGATTTATTTAAAATGCAGCGTATAGAGAGGCCCAGACTGTGTTTTTGCTGAGAATGCAGAGTTGCAGTAAAAGCTGGTATGCGTTCCCTATATGAACTGTACATCAACAGTTCTGTCTTTCCTATGAGTGTAGTAACTAATTCCCTAGTGGAAAAATCTACTGAAGGTATTGCCTTTTTGCCTATATATACATCAGGCTTGTCTTCTAACACCAGTCTATGTTTAGAGATCATAGCTCTTCATGCATGATGACATAGCTATGGCTAAAGCAGTCCATGATATGAACTCGACCAACTGATGAAGAATATACCCATTAGGTACTATTTTCGGTACTGATCACTGCTTTACCCATGTTATTTGCTAGGAAATGCACTCCTTAGAAACATCTTTAGAAGCCAGGAACAGAAAGAAGCTTAGTCATCTGCAAATTTGTTTTGGGGTGTTTTGTTTTGGTTTTATTCTGCCTTGAAGTGTTTTACAGAATTTTTGTTTACAAAGACTGTTCTTCAGTAAAACCTCCCCTGGCCCACTCTCCCTCCTCTCCCCACGTGGTTTTGAGTCTCAACAGCATAGTGGCGCTAACAAAATATTAAATACAGAGACCAAACAGATGAAAAAAATCAGATGTTAGACCTGATGCTTATTGCTTAGTGTGCTTAGGGAGGTGGTAGACAGGCTGAGAGATTGGGAATTGCTTCATTTCTATGTAGTATTTTCTTCTACTGCTAGTCTTTGTCGTTTCCTGTAGCTGCTTCAAATACAGCGTGGAATTTTTACCTTTGTGAAGAACAGCAGTGATAAATGATCTGCAAGGTATGTAGTTTTGGAAAAAGGAATAATAGAGAAAATATCTAGAGAAGAGTCAGAAGGGTGTTTGGTTATAATATCTGAATGTTTTGACATGAACTATCACGTAATCAAGTATACAAACACAAGTATTCTTTAAGCTTATTTAATTTATTTTGAATCCAAATAGCAAATATACACTACATAGATATATAATATATCCATTTTATACAGTACTGTCAATATTGAGAATTCTATGTGCTGACCTACGTAAGAAGTCAGGGCAGTTAAGTTCCAGCTATCTGCTTGCATTCAGCAATTTTAAGGTACTTACGTTAATGAGGGATTATTAACCTGTGTCATGTCAAAATATAAAAGAGGAAAAAATTAAATGAAAAACATGATTACAATTCTGTAGATAAAAAAATGTTTGTGCTGGCCTAAAGGGAGTTTAATAATCATTCCTATTAAGCTTGAAGCATATGATAAGTCTTGAATCCTACTCTTTAATGTGCAGAGTGCATCATATCACATAGATAGCAAAACATTGAAGGACATTTTCCTCTTAAAGGTGCAAGAAAAAATACCAAAAACTTTTAAAGGTTTCTTGCGTTTTAGTTCTTGATATGAAACTCTCTTGCATCTCATTCACTAGATTATAAAAATATGTTCTAGTTTGGACACAAAAGACCTCACAATAATGTACCTTCTTATTGCAACTTTGCTGATTATCAAAAATTGCACAAAAAGTTGTCCTTGAAGTCTGATACTTTTTTTTTCTTTTTTTTTTTTTAGCAGAGGAAAGGGTCCTTACTGTGGAAAAAGTCACTTCCACTTGACTTTCAGAATTTATTTAGAAGAAAGAATATGTCAAAACTATGTGATTTAAGTAAAGGATTTAACATCTGTAATAGGAAACATCAAATACAGTTTCCAGTTCCACTTTCTGTAAGATATAAAGGCTTTTGTTTATTATTCAAATGTAGGCTGAACATTGTCAAATATTACAATGGATCCTACTAACATATTGTTTCTAATTAATTAGCTCTGACATAGTAAATACTTTGTAAACTGGTTAAAGAGTGTAAAATTAGCATTTTTCTGCAAATTTCAAGTATTGTAGAATTGATTTGGACAGCTTGCTTTTTAAAACAACCAACTTCAGTATCACTTGAGGAAGTTTCCGAGTTGCACACTGTTTCTGGCTAAAATGCAACGGAAGGTTGAAGGCTGAACCTCCCAGTACTTTACAGGATTATTGAAGAGGCTTATGCCACTGTATAACGCTTTCTTCTTTCTTCTTCCTGTCGGACAGAAATCATTGACTCCCAGTTTTGCAATGTGGTTGGAATGAAGGAAGACTACCTGCAGCAATAAGAAACAGGAAAATATAATAGTTAGTATGTAAATGGGAAAAATATCTAAACATTCATTGGCATGTAGATAACTGAGTTTTGCCATGAGATCAGTTGTTGGATGCAGACCTCAGTAGTAACAGGAATTAAAAATTTGTGTTAAATCCTAAAAAAAGTCTTCCTTCTGCCACAGTCTGTCTCTCAAAAAAAGTTACATAGTATTTTATGAGTGTGTTGCCAGAATAATTGGACTCTACTCTTATGGAACACTCTCCTAAAACGCAATTTGACATTCTCTTATAGTAAGAATTATAACGATGCAGTATTATATCATCCCCTAATCCAAATTTTCAGTGATTTAATAAATTTTTAAAAATAGTCTCTAGAAAAGTTCGTATTGGGAGAGATTTGTCAGGATGGTAATAGGAGCAGATCAGTCTAATGATGATGTAGCTTAAATTAGTGGGGGGAAAAAAAAGGGGGGGGGGCTTGTAATAGCGGAGTTTAGAATTTGTTAATGAAATACTGTAGGTGGACAGAAGAATTCTTTTGTTTGTGTATATATATATTTTTCAATTACATTGTAAGTTGGTGTTTGTTTTTTAAAAATATGTATATATCAAAATATTTCCCTTTAATTAGAAGTGAAATGAGAAGTGGAAAGAAGTGAAATTCAGAGGTAAAAGCTTTTACCTAATAGCTTATCATGCCCTCTGTCATCTGTGCATTTCTTCATGTTTCCCCAAGATTTGTTCTGCTCTGTATCCTAAGGTATATGTCATCTTATAAAACATAGATGACTTTAATTGCTATTCCAGAATTCAGGAAATAAATGCGTTTTGAAGGCATTTTATGTAGAATTTATTTAGTTCTAAATACAAATTTTAAAACCTTACCACTTCAACCTCATAAATAATTTACATTGGATTTAAGACTTTTCAGTGTGGGAATGGAAAAATTTCCACTCTGTCTTGCTAAAATGGAAACTAATAAACCTGTAACAAACTTTCTGGAAACATTATCTGGGTGTAGCATGTTGTTATTCTTTTTTTCTAGGAAGTGATCCTGCTGTTTGATTTTGTTTATTTCTTTAGGAACCTATATGATTTCAGGTTTTCCTCGTATGAGTGTAATGTCAAAATATTTGTGACAGTTAAATACGGTTTTTAATTATATCCTAATCAGTATGGCCTTGTGAAATCAAACAACGTGTAACTACTGGAGTTTTCTATGAAGTTTAATGTATGACCTGCAGATATTTCAGTTCGGGCAATCCAGGAGGAACTTTCTTGAGCTTATTTTTTTCAAGGTGGATTTCACGTATACTTGGTATATTGGCAAAACTTCCATTTTCCACATCTTTGATTTTGTTATTCCCAAGGCCTAGCCTAGAAATAGTACAAGGAACATTTAATTAAACATTAATTGAGATTCACAACAGCATTGAAGAGCATAATTATTTTTTTTTAAGATTGCAATACACAGGAGTAGACATAGGAGGGAAAAGAACAACAGGGGAAAGATGATGAAATCTTACCTCTTATAGAAAAAAAAAAACAACCATGATCTAACAAATATTTCCTCTTAATCTCCACTTAAAGGACAAAAACTAGTCTGATGTGAGCAATTTTTTGTGCAATTTTTTTTAGTGTCAAGAGTTAAAATGATAAACATCAACCCATATGCTTGTAAGATAAATCACGCCCTTTTGTCAAGTAGTATGGCTACAAAGTAAACTCACAGAACTAAAAATTGTTTTTCTAATAAATAGCCAAAGAGCAGCACGTCTTGCAAAGAAAGTTATTTATGTATATATAAAAAATAAGCAGGACTGCCTTCTTTCCTACTTCCACATTTTCCTTAAATTAGGCCTTAGTTAGGATTTTTGCTATAAGACTTCAACCTGCGTTGCTAGGAATGTGATTCAGAAGGTGGAGGCACAGGTCGATTTGGAGTTGTTCTTTCCACGCATCTTTCAATCCCCTTTTTCTCCTTTCTTAATTTCTTCAGAAACTGCAGTTGGTGTGTAAACACGGTTCAGTAAGTCTTCTTTGATAGTAGTTTCTGTACCAAATCCAAAATTCAGAGCTGCTCAGCCATATTTTCAGAGTACTTAGCTGAGCTTTAGAGAAAGAACTTCCTTCTTTTGTCCTACATCAGTGATACATTCCTCAGAAACATTTTTCGTTTTAGTAAACGCCATCACATTTGGAAACAGTTATTGAATTGTTCCTTTACCAGCTACTGTATTTCTCTCAGGCTAGTTTTCAGGAGATAAATTTATCTTCTCTTATAATTTACCAGTTTTCCCATGTGTTTGTACAAACAAGTCTCAAATTTCTCTTTTTTATGCCATCCTTTTATATTTTTCTTTGTGGTGTGTATGGATTGTCTCCTTCCAGTACACTTAGGCTTTCTCTGGAATCAAAAAGCAGTTATGACTTTTAAATCCTATAAGTTTAGTTGCAAGGAAGGCATTGTGTTCCTAAACCAAAAATCAGTTGGTGTTGCTGTCTACTTCATTTTGGGGGGCAATTTGTGAGATGAGTTACCAAGGAGTTAAAATGCCTGGGCCTGAGAGGGAACAGGCTAGAGAAAAATACTGAATACTGCTGATAAATAATGTGACCAAAAAGGTTCGTATATTCCGAGTATGAGAAATACATGCAATGCTTAATTGAGGCATATTACTACTAGCACATTAAGAGATACTGTATAAAAGCCATGCTATATTACACAACACCCATGTGCCGTGAGGTAAGAATTTATGGTGATTACATTTTGTAATCAGATGCTGTTCTTAATGTACACTTCCATTACGAACTGCAGGCAAGACAGGTGCTAACAAGGCTAATGTTTGCCGGGGGGGGGGGGGTTGTTTTGTTTTGTTTTTTAAGTTTGATCTTATTTACAGCAGTTCTTACTAAAACACTTAAAATTTTTAATTCTTTTTTCTCCCATTAACAAACAAGTATCAAAGGAGGGATCCTGCCAGGCCTGACGTTTTGTCAAATGAAAGCGTTCTGTGTGGTAATTTTACCTTTGAAGATCTTTATACCGGTTAAAATCTTCAAGTTCGATTGCTGTGATCTTATTGTCATCTAAATGAAGTTCTAGTAGACTGGAGGGCAAATCTGATGAAAAGCAAATGCACGGTATGAGAAAAAATAAGCCAACTTATTTTTGTTGAAATACTTATTATGTTCCAAACACCTTCTTTCCTTTGTGTTTAGGATTGGGTGAAGAATCTCGGGGGGGTTGGTAGGACCTTCTGCACCAAAGAAGTGGTAATTAGATACAAGTATGTTACTTTTTTAAAAAAATCATCAACAACGTTTGGTTTAAAATAGTAACTTTAAAAAAAAAATTAAGTTGTGAAAGTGCATATGCTAATGTCAAGATTTCAGAGTTTCAAAATTTGGTATAATTTTGCTAGCTTTCTTTATAACGGCTTTCATGTACTTCTGGTTAACCTGTCAAAGATGTGAATTGTATGTTATGTGCAGTTGTCTAATACTTGCTAGTCAAAATCCTACTCCTGTGGAACCTGTGATAGTTTTTTGTAGATAAGCATTTTCTTCCAAACAATGCAACGCTTGTGCTGTTATAGCTCCTAACATGTGATCTGGGAGGAAGCTTCCAGAAATCTCCAAGCAAATTGAGATACTTGATATGCTCTTTCCCGTGCCGGTACGCAGAACGTTTTCTCATGTGGTACCAAATAGTCCCAATACAGAGCTGTCAGTGAGCAGACCAGGAAGTGGAGAATCTTTTTTACAACATCCTTTTAGTGAGGGCAGAGAAAGATAGTCACAAGTTTGAATTTCTATTTGCTGATCTCATATTCAGTTTTACTAACATCTGTCTAGGTGGCACCCTGACACCAAGCAAGACAAACCACGTGTTTCTGTTACTAATATGGCTCAGGAGAGCGCTGCTCCCATTGATATTTGCTGTAGCATTGCAATACTGCAGAAAAGGGGTATGCTTTACAGTCGGACTTTATGCCAGTTGACGTGCTTTGGTGTCTGTGTGTTTGGGCTTTTTCCCAGTTTACATTCCAGTTTACAGTTTACCCAGGTGCTGCTTGTGTCTGAGTTACAATATTAAGAGGGAAGATTACCCATCTCTCCATTTTAGATTTTAAGTGCATTTTGTATGTTACGTTTTTTTTTAATCTTTCTGTGTCACTATAACATTTGCAGATACAAGGATCTACAAAATTAGTTTCCATTTGTGTAGAATCTGTTCACCATGAAATCCTGTTTGTTTATGATTTGTTTATGTGTTTGACACCACATATTGGACCTCATGCTGTCTTTCCTTATAGGAGATTTCTCTATAACAAAGACAAAATTGAATAATTTTACGTATGTTTTATTTTTGTGATAAGTCATAGGAGATGGTAGTATGATGATACTAGAGAATGTCTTTTTGTGTGTGTGTTGGGGAGTGTCACCACAGGCAGCCAGTTTCTGATAGTGAAATTACCTTAATTGGGGTGAGTTGGTTTTGTTTGTTGTTGGGGGTTTTTTTTAGCATTCTCTTCTGCAGGGATGCTTTTGCATATGTATCTGTCTATAAGAAGAGATTAAATTTAATAAAAACAAGTTCTTTATCTGAATGATCCAGAAATAAATATCTTAGGGGCCGTTTAGTTTCGCTGTAAGTTGATGAATGATAAAACATACGGTATTCTGTTCCTCCGTTTTTCTCTTAGCTAGTAGTTTTGAGCAGTTGAAAATAACGATAATTTGGTTAAATACTATGGTGACCTACAGAAAATGCAGGTAGTGTTGTACTGAGTTCCTTAGTGCTACTTTTTTGTGCGTGGAGGTCAGTGAATTGCAAAGTTAGTGTTTTAATTTATTACTACCGCCAAATCCCAAGTTAGCTGTTTAATATGAAAGAGAGACGGAATTTTCTAGTGTGTTATGTTGAATTTAATTGAAATGTTAATAATAAATTTCATTTAGCAAAACCCCATGAAAAGGGGTATAAAATGCTGTGTTGGGTTTTGCATTAAGGTGGTTGTATTGCACAGCATATTTGAGCTATGGAGTTGCTTGAAACATTCAACATCAAAGTCAGAAATTTTGGAGTTTCATTTTAAATGGGAAGTGGGAATTCTGTATGACCCACATCAAATATCAGGGAGTTTATCCTTTCTTTGTAAGGATTTTTGAGAGGCTGATGTGAAAGATGTGAAGTGACATCTTATGATCATTTTCTTCACATTGTTTCTCCCAAGAAGAGTCTCTGGATGACTGAGAGGAGCGGATCGGGGCGGCGGGAGGACGGGGAGAAGGCAGGAGAGGGGGCTGGAGAGCCAGTGTACATGCACACTCATGCCCACTTTTGAGATGTAGGATTAGATACTAAGTGCAAAAAGAAAAATAAGGTAGGAGGTGGTTTGGTTGTAATGAACAATACAAAACAGAATTTATGAACGTCTTAATAATCATATCAATGCTAAAGCATTCTATTTAGGAGCATACTGGTATACGTCAAAAAGAAAAGTTAAAAACAAAGCATACCTTTAGGAACTGAAGTTAATTTAGCTTCTGCAATTCTTATATGATAGATATTTACTCCTTCAAAAGCCCCTGGCTCTATTCCATCATTGTTAAGGGGGTTTGCACTCATTTCTGTCCAACAGAAAAAAAATAAACGTATTTATGACAGAAGAATTTTGTGTATGTTAGACTAAGTTATAAACAGCTGATTTTGTTTAATTTATAACTTCTGATGTTCTAAGCGTTAATTAATGTTTAGCTTTGTTAATTAATGTTTAGTTAATTAATGTTTTACCTTTCTGAGGGGTGGAAGTCACAGCTTTCCATGAATACAAGCTACCTAACTTGGTTTGCAGAGTTATCAGAAACATGACCTATGTAGCAACTTCACATAGAAATTCAATTCACAGCACGGATATCTCTTTAAGAGGAAATTGCACATTGAGGAAATGTTTGAATGAAAATTATATTTAGTGTTACGTTTTTGATAAAGACATTTTCTTTTCTACTTAATTGGACTTACCTAAAACATGTAGAGACTTCATTCCTTTAAATGCATCCTTGTGGATTTTATTAACCTTATTAGCATGAATTCTGAGCTCTGCTAAAGTTTTTGGTAGATTTGTTGGAATCTCAGTTAGCTGGTTATGGGACAAATACAGTCGTCGTAGCTTCTTTGTTGGTTGAAAGGCTTTTGGATGGATCTTGGATATTTTATTGTTGTTCAAAGCCAGTGCCTATGAGATATGGGAAAAGCAATACAAAGAAAATTTCTTTACACAGTAATGTTATTATTATGGATTTTAAGTCATGAATTCAATATAATTTAACAGTGAAGTATTTTATATATTTTATTTTTTCCATCCTACCAAACTTTAGCACTTTGTATATACTTTGGGCCTTTCAATTGATTGTGAAAACAAAAAAGAATCTGGAAACTGGAGCATCAACTAGAAGGTAGAGAAAAACTAGTCAGAGCTGACAAGGTGGCGATGGGTAATGAGAAGAATTGGCAAAACAATATGTTTGTCTTCACGTATGTTTTGGAATTGTATGGGGGTGTTATTCTTTTTTGTTGTTGTTCCTTAGTGCAGACAAATTCTCAAAACTCAGAATTTCATCTTTTATTTCAGCATAATGCTGCAAAATAAAAGTCAGGTTTTTAACCTGAATTTCTTAATGTTTGTATATGACTGAAATACACATGAATTTACATCTTATTTGTCATAATTTTGCAACTCCTGTGAATTTAAGTCTCTCTTCTGTACAGTACGGTAGTCTCTTTTTTGGGACATTTTTTTGTTCTTAGTTGCTATGTGTTATCAGACAACTTGTAATGAGTTACTACAGACAACAAAATATGAGTTATCTGAAATTATTTTGTATATCAAATCACATCTCTTAATTTCCATATCTAGACTATTAATTTCTGTTCCTTTTGTACTTCTTTGAGCTGTCGGTAAGTCGTCTGCTCTCTGGAATTACACAGAATCACAGAATGATAGGGGTTGGAAGGGACCTCTGGAGATCATCTAGTCCAACCCCCTGCCAGAGCAGGGTCACTCAGAGCAGGTGGCACAGGGACACGTCCAGGCGGGTTTGGAATGTCTCCAGAGATGGAGACTCCACCACCTCTCTGGGCAGCCTGTGCCAGGGCTCTGCCACCCTCAGGGTAAAGAAGTTCCTCCTCATGTTTAGGTGTAACTTCCTGTGCTCAAGTTTGTGCCCGTTACCTCTTGTCCTGTCCCTGGGCACCACTGAAAAGAGTCTGGCCCCATCCTCCTGACACCCACCCTTTAGGTACTGATAAGCGTTGATGAGATCCCCCCTCAGTCTTCTCTTCTCCAGGCTAAACAGACCCAAATCCCTCAGCCTTTCTTCATTAGAGAGGTGTTTCATCCCCCTAATCATCTTCGTACCCCTTGGAATTGTGGATGGGAAAGTAGACCAAAACAGAATTAATCCTTTTTTTTCCCCACAAAAAATGGGGATAGCTTAAGGAAATAAACAGGAAATGTTCCTTCCTAATCCAAGTTGCCATCTGTGCCTTTGGCAAGTAGACTAGTACTCAGACAAGCTGTACAAAGTAAACTCTGCTTTCAGTAAAAATTTTGTTAGGCCTTGCCACAAATTAACTGATGAGAAAAATCAACACAGCTCAGAGTTTTCAGTTATCACATAATTAAGTGATGACTCTAATATATAATGTGGCGATTGCTGATGTAGTCCAGTGACTTTCTCAGTCGCTGGAAGTTAGTTTCTGTAGGATGTTTTATACTTAATATAATCCACAGTTAGTGTGCTTACCCCTGACTTGCTGTTAAGACCATTCTGTACCCAGACATGAGACATTTGAGGGGAATTGGAAACTCTTAACCATTAACAAGCTCATTCATAAACAGATGCGGTAAATTTTCAGTTCTTTTGCAGAAACTAAATTCAGCTGAAAAGGATTTGGTTTATGTTAATGTGTGTTTCATGTCTTTCTAATGTGGAATAGAATCTCTTTAATTTGCTATAGCTTGTGGAACAGATTTGTCATTTTTACAATGAAAACTTTTAAATTGTCAATATTCGTTGGTACTGTATCTAGAGTGTCATCTTACACAAATAGCTGTTCCAAAAAAGATTTAGTCTACCTTTCCAGGCCTCTTACTTTCTTTCATTATAAAAAGGGATTATTGCATACTGTAATTTATCAGTTGCCAGTGATACTTATTTTAAAGCCTATCTCTACATGCATACTTGAAGTGTCTGAAAGAATATTAGTAAAGCACCTGACTTTTTCAGTAATTCAGTGTTGGTCTGCTTTCTGTTCAGGTCAGTTGGATTTGTAACATTGGTTTCAGTGGTGTGTTAGTTGTATGCTGTGTGCTTTTGAAAATACCCTCAGAAAATATCATTCTAGTTCTCCTGTGAGCTTAAGTTCTTTCTGCTATTTTACAGCTAAGTAGATAAAAAAGGCACACTTGTCTTGCAGCCTTTAAAATGTAGGGAGTGTTTCTGTGCACGCTGAGGACTGAATAAATCTTGAGGGTCTTTTTGACAAGATACGTATGGTACATTTTCTGGATGGTATAGAAAGTAGAATAGTTCTTATAGCTTACTATGTGGGAGCAGTCAAATATGCAGACATTACACTGTAATTTTATGCATACTATCGGAGAAGAAAATTACCATTTGTATTTTAAAATATTTGATTGCTAAATAAGATTTCAAACTTGGAAAATAGCAAGCTTACATAAAGTGATGTGAGTCCTTGGAGATCGTTTTCCTTGACCTCTCTAATTTTGTTGTTTTGAAGGTCAATCATACGGGTATCTGGTGGAATGTTGCGAGGTATTGATGTCAAACCTATTAAGTATGTGAGATAAACAGAAGCATTATGTGCCTGTATATAAGTCCAAAGAAATGAACTGTGAAATAGCAAAACACAGTAAGATTGTTGATGATTATGGTGGGAAAGAAAATACAAACAGACATAAAGCAAAGGATAGAAGGGTATGATGATAGGGTTTCAGGAGGAACTGCTTCTATCCCTGATAGAATTAATTGTATAAATTCCCCAATCCAGTGAACTGTTCAGTTACAAAAACACTTCATGCCGTCTGAGATCCTGAATCAGCAGAAGATACTAGCAGGGGATAGTAACTTTCTTGTCAGTGGAAATGCTGATGCATCAAATGCTAAATGCTGGTCTAGTTTATTATAAATTATTCCACAATTAATAGGTTACAGTTATTTAAAATGAAGTCTATTAACAGGGTGGGTTTTTTTTTTCCTATGTGTGAGCTTAAATGAAGGGGATTGCAATCTGTAAAACAGATGCATTAACCACAGGTTATTGCTGTCAGCAAAAGTTTATTTTGATTGCTTAATAATTGCACATTTTAAAAAACACAGAAATTTATGCATTGACTGAATGTTTTTAAGGCACAAGGAGTCTAGGATGAAGTTCAGGATGGTGGCAGAGCTGTGATGAGAACGAATGTCATTGCCACTGTGCTAGTGGCAGGAGCATAGTCCTTTCATTACCTTGAATCATGGGAAAATTTCAATGAACACTAATTCAAATTGGCACGATTAATAATGAATTCATATTTAGGGACTAGTATGTATCTGCAACAGTGACAGCAGTAGATTTGCCTTTGGTTAAAACGTTACCAGTGACGTGCACTTTAATGGCAGTTAAGCTGAGCAAACAGTTTGTATCCCATTTATGCACTTGCATTAAACTTCCTTCTGGTTTATTCACAGCCTGGTTTTCCATTGTTATGTTTTCTTGTCATTTGACCTGTTGCTTTAATGAAGTATTTATTTAATGAAGTACTTATTTAGCCATAGTCTTTTTTGAGACATGGGACTAATAGCTTGTCTAATTCAAACAGAAGGTAGATACAGCAAACTTTTGTGCTCCTCTGTTTGGATATAACTTCATGGCAGTAAACAGGAGAGACTGTGATCTGAAATGTAAATTTAAGCATTTTTGCATTCTGTGATAGTTCACTTAGTGGTTAAAAAGCTGTGCAGATTATATGTTCTTATTAACCCAAATAAATATTCCGTTAAATAGTTTCTCAGTTATTTGTTACATATTCTAAATGCCTATTCATTTTATGCTGTTATCAATAGAAGTCAATGCTAATGGAAGGTAGCTATAGCAGTTTATTCATTTTCTAAACTGATACACACAAACTGGGAAAACATGTTGTAAAAAGAACTTGACAAATTAGTTGCTGGACACAAATTAGATATGGTTTGCAAGCCTAATTGAAAAAATGCAAGCTTCTTTTGAAAATGACTTGTAAAGGAATGTGTGAATGTGTGCAATTTATGGAGCTGTAGAATTCATCTTTTAAAAGGCAAATCCTCCAAAGGAGAGGCCAGCGGAGAACAGACACACAAATTCATTCTTACCTAGGTCAGAGCAATGGACAACTCTCACATAGCACTGGCATCCAAAGGGGCATATTGGGAATAGATCAAAAGGCATTAGTGGTATAATTGGTTCAGTGGTTGGAAAAAGAGAATTGTCGTCATCGTCGTCATCATCATCATCTTCCATATCTTGGAGCATCATATTCTTTAGTGTAAAATATGAAGGATCAATGAAAGGTTTGGCAGAGCACAAAGCCAAGAAGAGGAGGAGTGTGTATTCTTTCATATCTTCTTGATCAGAATAGCCAATCTTGAAGAGGAAAGTAAACAAACAAAAACCCAAACATGAGAATCAGTGAATGTGAAACAAAGGTATTGAACTCTTTACTTCAGTCCGCTATGGTCTGTGGTCCTGAAAAATGACCTGTTATGAATTAAGGTTTAATTAGTATAGGAAAGATGAAGAATATTAAAAACCTTCTATAAAATATAATATTTATACTGTTATTACAAAACTATATGTTATAATAAATACTATTAAAACATTAATTCATCAGAAATTAATGTCACATCAAAGCTTTTTAGCTGAATTTAAAAACAGTATCATCGTTCATTTCAGACTTGGAAGAGTAATTTTTTCAGTAAATCTTGCCAAAACTTGGATTTATTTTATTCCTTCTCAATGGAAATGTATTTTTAATGAGATACGTGGGCATACGTGCATTGCTTGTATCTAGAAAATGGGGAAATACTTGATTAGCAATACATAAAATTCACGCATCAGGATACTCCCTAAACACTTGTTATTCTACTCCCTAAACACTTCTAACTACGTACTACTTACTCTAATCTGGAAAAATAGAGTTTTCAGTCCTGACAACAGCTTTTCCCAAATTCCAGTTATTTGTATATTACTGCTATTGATAGAGGTTCACCTCTGTATTTTAATGCAAGCACATTTGTATATGACTTTTATTTGGTGAGGGCTCTTCTCTCTGACCGGGGCTTGTAGGTTATGGATCTGTGTCATTTGAAATCAGTAACTTATGTGACGTCCAGGAAAAAGCTGGAAACCAATACTTCTGCGTGCATATTTTTCAGTAAACATTGGGTTGGTTTTTTTTTAACCTAGCTTTATTGTCATAGGGCCTGTACATTGTAGTTAGGCAGCCAGCTGAAAGGAGATCAAAATGCACCATGCTTGAATTTAATGCCATGAAACTCATCAGCTTTGTGGATTACCTGTAACTTGAAAGTATCTTCCTTGTATAATCAAAGGTCCTTCAGTCTGGAAGACAGAAAGATGATAGATCTGTTACGGCACACACCTTCAAAGCAGAAAACCCCATGTGAAGATAGCTACAATTATTTTTTCCTGATGTTATTGAGAAGAATGTACAAGTTAGGAAGGACTTAAAAAGTAGATTTGTCTGGAGAAAAATATGACAGACTCTGTCTTATTATAGCTGTTCGTGCAGTTTCATTCAGCTTCTCTGGGTTCTAATTTTACCAGATATCTTTTAGCCACACCTGACTAGGAAAACCAGGAGTCTGGTCCTACAGTATACTGTGTTACCTGAGTAATGCTGATCAAAATCCTTAGATATTTTCTACTTGCTCTGGTTTTATTCTGAAGGTGATTTTATTAACCATATAGCCCTATAAAACTAGACACAAGGGAAAAAAAAACTAGACACAAGGGGACACAAAAGATAGTAAGAATTGACACAGGATGTTCTGCAACTCTGAGAAAGGACTGTAAATTCATCCCTTGGCTCTACATTGCTCCCCTCCAAATCGCAATTCCGGACGTTGTTTGGATCCAACAGCCCCCTCTTGGTCTGCACAGTGTGTTGTAGCAAATTTTATTATGCATATCCTGTTTATGAAAATGTTTCTATTTAGACTGTTGTAGACATCTTCAGGGAAATACTAAATGGTTGTCAATTCTTGTTTGATAACCTAATTAAATGACTGCTGCTCTGTTTATAGCTGAAAAATATCTTTGTATAGGCATTTTGTCATTGGTCCTCAACTGCAGGGAAAGGAGTGCACTGGTTTGTACAAGGGTATTGACTTCGCTTATTCAAAATTCTGAGGTTTTGTTTGTATTGCTTTTTTCTATACAAGATCATTTTGATGTTTCATATATATGGTTCTTAACAGCATTAAAATGCTGTGTATTGCACACATGGCTACTGCTGTAACGTATACGTTTCAGGGTGCATAAAAAGATAAAAGCTAACAGTATTTAGATTACATAAAACTCAGCCTTTTGAAAAGAATGCAGTGACCCCTTCACCCCAAATATGTCTGAAAACAGAAGCACATTATACTTTGTATCTTGCAGATATGCAGCATATAATGGTAAGTTTAATGTTTATTGTAATCTTCCGGTTGTGTGCTCATTTAAGTACTGTATCTTTTACTGATTTGGCAATCTCTTAAAAGAATCTTCACACGTATTTTCCCCATATATTTTCCTTTGTGTTCAAAATAATGTTCTCTTTCAATGATCCTGGAAAGAATTTTATAGTTGTACTTGCCATCTTGTACAATGTGTTTTCTTGAAAGCATCTTTAAATATAAACATTGCTGTGAACAAGATGTGGAACCTACATTTCTTTGTTTGTAGAGAATTGTGGTCCTGTCTGGCTATACACCTTTGGAATATTTGGCCCTTTCAATCTTGTATTTCAGTTTCAGCAAAACAGCCAAATGTTCAATAGTTTAGTCATCCCATTAATTAGGAGATGAGGAGTCTGAAGCCGTTCAGACTTCTGAGTTCTCCTTATTCTTGGGCAAGTGCTTCAATGGTTGGGTTTTCAGAGATGGGGGCACTCACAGTGGTTCTTCCCCTGTCTGCTTAGGTATTAATGGCAAAATGCTCTGTGCTTTATTCAGTGGTGGTGTACAATTTCTGGGTGTAGGGTATCAAGCATCGTAGCGTGTATCATGTCTTGGGACATCTAGTTTCTAAATCCCTGCTGACTTCTATTTGTGATAGGCACTGGATGTAGAAGGTTTTACTGCACCTAAAGGATAATCTTTCATGTACATTCCCGAAATGCCCTTCTGGATCTGGTGCTAGGAATTTGTCTTATGAAACAATCTAAAAATCTGTTTCCACACTTGCACCCTTAGCAAATGGATTGCATGTTTCCTTTCAGAAATTAAAAAAACCCCGGTTATAATTTAAAACTATTTTCAGGTTGAGGCTGCGGTTGGAGTAGTGGCCAATTTGAACTCTTGAAAAACATGTGTTGTTCACAAATGGTTCTAGAAAAATAGTGTTGAAATATGTCATTGTTGAAATATATTAATCCTGTGAGTTAAATCTCTTGAAAGCAAGACTCTTTACAGAAGGAAGCCTGAGTTGTGATACATTTTTTGGGGGGGAGATGGGGGGAAAGAGAAAAAGCCCATGCCTCATCTTCCCATTTTGCCATTAGGAAATCCTTATTGCTAACTGGCTTTGTAGTTAGGGGTGGTAATGAAGTTGGACTCCAGGTTTGCATTGGCCAAAGAATGGATTCCAAAAGAACTGCATTTTATGGAGGTTTTAAATTTTTTTTTTTTCCTGGCTGAGGTTTTGAGTTTCCCAGTAAGCAGATGTTGATGTGTCTCTGTAGAAACGCTCTGACTCTGCAGGTCATCTCAAAGAACTTATACAAACTTTCCGCATGCTTAAACTTCAAGTGTAAGAGAATTAAAAGAAAATGAAAGCCTAACATTTGAGATCCTAGTGATCTTTCTGGAAATAGTTTAATTATTTTATCAAGAGAATTTTATGACCTATTTAGTTAATTGTTTCAGAAGGTACAGTCCATGAGTACTGCTGTACTAATGGCTCACTGCTGCCACTTGAGGCTTGTTATGCTCCCAGGTACATACTTTCGGTTCTCTCATACCAGCTCTTCCACTCAGGCTGTTCTCTGAGCTGATTGAACTCACTAAACAAGCATAAAACTAATGTGAGCAAGAAAAAAAGCCCAACGCATTCTTTCTGGGTGAACAAACTGAATCAGCATGAGTATCAGAGCCAGCACAAAGGAATGGGTGGAACAGCCTGGTTTAGGGGGACGGAACGTCAAATGGAAAGAGGGAAGGAGAAGAGGTGGGACAGCCATTCTTGACTTGTGCAAGCTGTTGGACAGGCTCAGGTGTTCTGTTGAATAATACTCTAAGCAGATAGATGACTGTTGCTTGGCCTTGTCCATTCTCATTTTTACAGTCTGGAAATATTGAAGATGAGTTTGAGAAATAGTGTAGCGAATTCAGGGGGAGCTCATGTACTTAGAGATTGTGTGGGAAATTCACACATAAGTGTGCAATAGTGCTGTGGCATGAAAATTCTAAACAGGAATTATGGGAAGAAAAACACATTGTGTGAGGTTAGTAGTTATGTTGTTAGTATGGGCTGCATGCATTAAGAAAAAAAAAAAGAAAAAAGAACAAGTCTGGGTTAGTTGGCAGTTGCATGCCAGTCCTACAGCATGTGGTCTTTGTTGTCTTACCAGTTATGACACTGAAGGATTTAATAGATAACGTCTTAAGACTTAAAAAGACTCTAAATTGTATTTAGAAATCAATTCTGTTACCAGTGTGTGGAGGCGAATTTCCTATGTCATTGTTTCTGAAAAGGAAATGTTTAAAAGACACAGTGGTGGTCTTTACAGAGGCAAAGAAAAATCCCTCTGTTCATTAATAACACAAATCATTGCACTGTGCACAGATTTTGTCCAAAGAAAGGCAAGACCATAGCTGTTTTGAAAGCTGTATTTAAAAATAGTTCTGATTCTATTAGTCATTGTCCCATTCCAGAAATGAAAGGAGTTTGTTTAACTCTTTGTCTACTCTATTGATTTACTTAAATTACTTAATAAAAACAGAAGGAAATTGTTTGTTCAGTAAGATTACTGAAGAAATCATTCTGCCTTGAGAAACAGTCCAATATTGAATTATGTAGTATAGTAATGAAGAGCATGTTTACAAAATAATTTATGTTTAGAGAGTGTTTACTTTTTATGGAAAAATGCTTGACTCTTGTTTGTTACTGAATATGATCTATGAGCATTTTTAGGTTGTAGCTCATCTACAGTTCACTCTTTCATGTGTTGTTTTTATTTACTTTGGTGATATCTACTTTTTTTAAAAAAAAAAACCCACAACTTGAATACCAAATTACAGGAAGTTAACACTGAGTTGTATCTGTAAGAACTGCTATAATTGTAGGATAGATTTTTCATAGATTGTAATAACTGAGGATAAAAAATTGTTGTCAGTTGTGAAGTTTTTCTGAGAAGTATTTAATAGTTAAATAATTCACTGTAGCTTTCTTTGCTTTGCAGCTTAGATGTAGTAAATACAGAATTATTTCATCTGCAAAGTAGATTTTTTTCAAACGTTCAATAAAAAGAGTGGTACTTCTAACTCTGAATTACTTGACATTATTCATTTACACATAGTGACTGACAACCTGTTGCTTCTTTATTGCTACTTAAATAGAATAGATATTCAAACTGGACATACCTTGCAAGTTTGATAGTTCTTCCGGAAGCACTGTGATAATCCACCTGAGATCTTTATGTCCAGTTATTTCATATTAAAAAAAAAATTAGTGAAAAAGGAAGTTATGCTGAGTTCTGTGGAATGGAAAGTAAATATAAAGAAAAATTCCACTTCCAAACTTCGTGATCCTCCTGGCACTGTGGGTGATACCAGAGTAAAGTGCTGCTTCAGATTAGCCCATCTTAGTACTGAAGAATGATATTAAGGCGACTTGTTACCACTCATATGTTTTTCATCACTGCTTGTATTACAGCCAAGGCTTCTGGCTTAACTCTAGACGTCTAGTGGAAGACTTTGTAAAACCTGTAGTTTAATAATAGTTGACATCAGGCCACTGGAAGTACAGTGAGGTCCATTTCAGGTCATTCCTGCTATGGAATCACACTTCTTATTTATGATTTCATTAGCTGTTATTCTTTTAAAAGTGTGACTTGAATAAAAGTATAAAACTTTAGCTAGGGGCAGAGTAAACCAATAACCTGTAGTGATCAGCATGTTGCCAAAACTTTCTAAGATTATAAAATTAGGAATTTGTTGTGTAGTTTGGTATAAATACTGCATCTTGCTTTCAGAAGACAACTATCTGGCTGGGGAAGATGATTCAAGAATGTAAAACGTAGATCAGGTTTTATTAGTCAATATATTTAATTTATTTCTCTTGTGTATGAGAAATTAAGCATGTCTTTTATTTAAAATAGAGACAGTGTTTGCAATGTTCTGTGATAAGGATCAAAGTTGTGAGCTTAAAACAAAGTCTTTGAGAATTTGCACTGAGTTATATTGTTTGTGCTGACATGGACATCACAATATTTAGAAACTGGGTTATTCTTTGGTAGGCTGCCTGTTTATGTGTACTTCAGAAATGTATGACAAATTGAGTTTACCTAAAGCAAGTTTCAGTGTAACAGTTTGTGTCTTTCAATTTACAATAATTTCTGTCTGTCCAATTCCATGCACATCTGACTTCATCTGTTTCTTTCATTAGCTCCTTTCTCTCTTAAGAGTCTGGTCTTGCTGGAAATTTTATCTTTTATTTTTAATATACATGTAATGTGGTGCTGTTTGCAAAATGACAGTTTAGATCGCGTATTAGGTATTTTGTCTACTGTTACTTAAGGAAGAAAAAGATACTATGCCAAAAATTAAAACTTTGGTGCTATCATATCAAACAAGATAAGGCTTGTGTTACCTGCTCCGTTGTTTTTGCATGTGTTCCAGTTGCAGTAGCATAGATGAATGATGAAAAAGAGTCTCCCTATCACTTTTCCCAAGGAATAAAATTACAGTTTCAAAAGCAATCACATTCCCACGTAAATATCTGAAGGATGATCTTAAACTTCTTTGAAATCTCAAATTGCATATATCTGCATTCTCTTGCCTGCATTTAGAAACCGAAACTTCCTAAGCAAACACTCCCATGTGTTTCGAATAGCTTGGTTTGGATGTGTTTACTTGAGCAAATTTCTATCAAATTGCTGTTTAAAAAAAATCTCCAACACTTTCTTGGCGCTTTAGTAGAAGAGAGCAGGGCCTGAGGGTTGTGATAGAAAGGTACTGGTTTCTTTTTTTTCACTCCTCCTTTCAAGAGTAAAGTGTTGAATCAGCAATTTCAGCTGATCCTAGTTTTGCAGCAATGCTTCTTGTTCCTGATGTTTAGCCAGCATCTCAATTTTTGGATAAATACTTTTTTAATTATTATTTTCTCAATTGATTCTGGTGGTTGGAACACAATCCTGTGTGTACAAAGTTTGTTGTAGCCATACTGCATAATGAATCTGATACATAGGGTGGTAGTATCTGGAAAAAATGTCACCACCTTATCTTAGATTACCCGTATATTTTGTACAATACATATAGTAGCAATATGGTAGAAATAAATATTGCTTACACTGACATGTTGTTATAGTAATGAAACAGTTTTGTATGTCGAGACACGGATTTAGTATTTTGATTGTGAATATAATTGCATTCTAAAATAAATTCCCAGAAGTCACCTTTTCAGGTCTCTTGACTACCAGATTCTGAATTTTAGATGTTAGCTGTTGATAGCAATACTAAAAACTAAAATAGGCCACTGGTCTAATTTGTATGCCTGTTCTTTTAAACACTCACAGCTTACTTCCAATTTACTAAAATCTAACTACTATTGCAGAATTCCTCTCCAGGATCACTGTTTCCAGTATACTTTAATTTTTTGGACCCAAAGTCATTACATGAGCCAGCACATTAGGGCAGCTGTGGAGTTCTGAATGAAAGTTGGAGTGTGCAAATGAATGAATTGATGCAGGGTACTTGGGTCAACGTTCCGCTCACTTTTTAGGGTAAGACTACAGCGTAGCCACGTAGAACGTGTCGCAGCCATTCAAAGGTAGGATCAAATGCCACTTTCTCAGCTATGTAGTAAAGCAATTGATTTGAGGTGATGTGGGTGAAGATGCTATTAAAAGAAAAATTGATACCTTATTGCGTCTGCTGTTTCATTAATGGTGAGATTTTGGTTTTAAATAGCCTGATAGAAAAATCTGTCTGTCACAGTTTTTTTAATATGTAATGTTGGGGCCTTAATGAAGAGAGATACTCTTAAATGGAAAGTAGTCTGGGGGTATTTTCCTTGCAAGCAAATGTATGTATATTTTCCTACGAAATAGTACATTTTTAAATAACCAAAAGATTACATGAGGTCAAACTGTTTGCTTAGGC
Source organism: Chroicocephalus ridibundus (assembly GCF_963924245.1). Lineage (NCBI taxonomy): Eukaryota > Metazoa > Chordata > Aves > Charadriiformes > Laridae > Chroicocephalus > Chroicocephalus ridibundus. The sequence goes on along the minus strand of NC_086293.1, from coordinate 4,916,031 downwards.
CATTCTAGTGATTTCTGCCTTGCCTACGAACAGTGGACGTTAATTTCTGAGGCAAAGGTTAGGAGTATATGCAGCGTGTTGTGATTCAGAATACTGTCTTTCACTATGCTGAAATTTGCAAATGAAAAAGATGTGGATGGTGTTTTATATTGAGCATGATCACATCAGTGATATAAAATGCTCTCTTGATTTCTTTATTGAAAATTTCTATATTTGTATTACTTGATATGTCTGAGCAAGCAAGCGTATGCTGCCATATGTGGCTAATGCTTACATTGCAGTCTCTTTTTTTAAGCTGACCTTGTATACGTTTGTTATTGTAACACAAACTAAGTACTTTTTCATTTTCTAGCACTGTTTATAAATGTGGTTTACATAAAGTGATGAGTCTAACATCAACTGCACGAATCTGTCTTGGAGACTGCCCATCGCATTTTAATAACATGACATATTCCTTTCAGGCTCACAACCAGTCCATGTGGAGTGCAGTTGCGTAGTTTGGTTTTAGCTAAGTTTTGGCTCTTCCTAAGTTGGACTATGCTATTTAAGGTAGCAGAGTATAGAAAAACTATTCTTCAGCCTTTATATGTAAATATGTAAAATAATCATCACTTTTTATTACCATCCATTAATTAACTTTCACTTGTTAATATATGCGTACTTTTTTTTGCATATTTTTGGCAGCTGACTTAGAAACGGATTCATTTTGCAGTCAAAATCTTTAGTCCCTGGCATTTACTAGCAACATAACAATATTGAAGGGCAATTTGTAGCTTGCAGCATGAAGAGATCATCTACAAAAAGAGCTGTGAAGTCAAGTGTGCATGTACACGCATCCATGTGATTGTCATGCTTGTCACAGGTTTCAAGCATGCGAGAATGTGGTGATCTGAAATGACTGGAGAGGCAAAATGGTAACCCGAAGAGACAGATGTTATTTTTCACCCTTGCGGACAGTTTGTGTTCCCTTAGGAAGAGTAAGTTAACTTTGTTTTACCTTAGGCTACGGATTAATACAGATTTCTGTATGTGGGAATGCCAATTTAAGAAGTCCCCAGCTAGCTCAGTCCCACCTTGATGCTCATCTCCTTGGTACTATAACAAGGTTTGTGCGCTTAACTGGATCAGGAAACTACTCTGCATGAAAAATAACCTACTTGATGAATGAAGGTTTTGAAATAGTTCTGGTTTCTGTACGTGTCAATTGTTAGTCTTGCTTTTGATGCTACTTACAAGTGTGGATAATATTACATGGCATTTTTATGGAATGTGGGTATTTATCTGCCTTACAGACATTGGAAACACCAGACATTCTTTCATGGAAAATCAAACAGTAGTTAAAATGAAAAGCTCTGCAACCAGTGCCAAACTACTGAATCACTTCAATAATAAGCTCTAAAGGAAATTTTTCTGTTTCAGATACAAGCTGGACTGAGCACAACATTTCCTCAGAGCAGCAAGCATTTAATCTGCCAAAGTCTAACAATTAAAAAAAATAAGACCTGATCCCTGGCAAATACTGTTTTTTTCCATTTTTTCCCTTTGTTTTAACGAGTAGTATGAATAATATGGAAGTGCAGACGAATAAGTTTTCTAATACACAATTTTTTGATAGACTTATGTTATTCAGAACATAAAGGCAACATTTCAAGCGGCAGCTCTCATCAATTTCCATTGAGTTGGTAGTTTTAAGAAAAAAGAAAGATGGCCATCCAGTCCTTTGTATTCCTGAAAAAAATGAAACAAAGTATTCAAAGATATCTGTGAAGATAGTTTAATTTGGTATTATACTTTTTCCTAACTTTACTTATAAACATAAGTAACTTATATTACATTAGAAATTCAAAGATCCAGAAGAAATGGAAGCCGTAAACATCACATTTATAACATAGTAATTAACTTTATTTTGCACTTTTATGTCTAATAAAGAACATGGATCCGTAAATGTTTGCATGTACTTTGAGCATAAATTGTTTTGTAGATGGAAAAAGTAACAATATTTCTAGGAAGATCGCCAGACTAAACTTGTTTGCAAGTTTTGAAACACACAATTTGTTACTTCAGAGTAGTTGAAATGAAAGCTTTCAGAAACATCACTAATAAAAAGAAGGATATTATCTCAATAAAGCAGTGATTTCCTTACCATATTAATTAACCTGGCCTCTGTTCTCAGGTGGATGTTTTGTTCCTGGGAATCTTATAGCAGAATCTTGTTTGTGTCTCATCGACACAGTAACTCCCTTGTGCAGGGTTGGTCCTAACACTAAATACATCGGGAGACTTTCTGAGAGAGGCTGCTTTAATTGTAGTAAACGACTGCTCTTATGGTTTTAGTATTATTTTATCATATAATTATGCTTTTATTAAATCATAAGTATTATGTAATCTATATTATTTTTTTTCCAAGTTGGCACTTAAGAAAGGATAGAAATCAATTTACTTGAATTCCTTATGTATCAAAAAGTGTTTTGCTGACTTTTAACATTCATTCTTTTCCCATCTCACCTGTAGGGGAAAACCACAACTAAGCATAAAAAGAATAGAAACAAATATAGAAATTAAATGTAAATTAGCGAAAACTTGCTATATTTGATATACTGTAACAGATCTAACAGCTATGTTGTTAAGTCTATTTTCTCACCAGTGAAAACATGTTGAGGTTCTGCAGCTGTTTGTACTAGTTGTGCTTACGTATTAAAAAAATAAAACTGGTGTATATTAAGTAACAAACACATTCTTGGCATTATTCCCTGTGTGAGTATGCGGTACTCAAAAAGTTGAACCTGCTACAGCCTTGAACAAATAGGGTTACTTTGACTTAGGCAGCGAAGGCCTATGGCTGGCTGATTCCAGCTGGGAGCTCAGTCTCACCATTGCACATGCAGTGATGTGGTATGGTAGGGTTATAGCAGAGTTGACCAAAAAAAAAAAAGAAGAAATGAAGGACAAAAACTTCTAAACTAAGCTATAAGACTACGTAGAAACTAGCAGAAAAGTTAGAATTAGCCAAGAGGTGTCCTGACATACTATGTTCAAAGGTATTTGCTTGGAAATATGGGAATGTATTAGTTTAGGTGTTTGGGTCCCTGGACAGCTTCTATCATAGATAGAAATTCAGTGGATGATAGACGTTACTTTTACCACTTAGTGGAAATATTTATGTAATTTGAAAGAAAACATATGTCATAATTGCATACTAACTTGCGGTATGGAAAATGAGATCTTTTTTGTAGAACAATTTGTAAAGTAGAGGCTATTATTTTTTTTTTCTCAAATACTTATATTCCACAAAGGGTAATTTCTGTTTGGCTTGCCCGCAGCAGCACGAAGGAGCTTTGACTGTAGAAAGTAAGCTTACTTACCAGTGTATAACTTTAATTTTGTTAAACGAGCAAATTTGTCAGCATATGATTCATACTGCAACTATACTTTTATTTAATGTTTATTATAATTTCTGTATGTTTTATAATTAACATAAAAGATGCGTGTCTCCTCACATAAAACCACAGGGTGTTCTTTGTTCAGAAGATTGGAACGAAATATAATTCAACTAAAATGGAGACTTAATTAATGTTTTTTTCATTTAAGGTTTTACCAGAGCCTATCAAAATAGCCTTCAAAATAAACACAGGATATAGGCAATACAGATCTATTTGAACCCATGTGTTCAAGAAAGAGAGAATAATTATTTTGCCTTTTCCAATGCAAAAACTAGGTAAACACAAAAGAAATGAGTGGGTGGCAGGTTCAAACCAAAAGGATATAATTCATGAAACATTTATAGTTCAGCTGTGGAAATGTGCAAGAAAGTGTAGTAGATTTTAATGTTTTATGTAGACCCAAAAAGTAATTGGTCTAATTGAAAGAGGAAAAGTCTTGCTTCCTGAGCTCTTTGTTAAGAGAGCCAAAATGTACTGGGAAAAAATGGAAAAAGAGTTCTCCCTGGAAGACTGGTAGTGAATAAGTTTTACTGAAGAAGTTCAGAACCACCTTCCATTAGAAGCAAGCCAGCCATATGTATTTATAAAGAGTAGTCATTTAAAAAGGGATATGGACCATGAAATATTCACGAGGGCAGTTGTTCCTCAACTCTGAAGGTTTTAAGGAACAGAACGCATGAGGTCAGAAGGTAAAATGTAATGGCATACATCCGACTTTCAGGATTTTGGAGAAATTGCCGTGAAAAATATTAAGTAAATTTTAATCCTTTAAAAATACCATTACATAATTCACTTAGAAGATTCTTGTCTTGGTTGATAGTGTTGTTGAATATCTAATATTTCCACAGCTGTGTTCAGTATTACTCCTTTGAGAAAAATATCTGTCTTGTGGAAAAAGTAAGTCAGCTTTTGTATATTTTCCCTAGGAATTGCTATCATATTGAAAAGTTCCCACAGAGAAACATAGATTTATTTTAGTAATGCTGTATGCAAAACCTACAGTTTTCTGTATATATACTCATAATGCTGCACGCTTGGAATCAAAGTTCTTTTTTTCTGAATTAACAGAACTGCTTCAAAGTACTATGTAGAAAACAGTACATTATTAGCTTGTCTTAATAACTCGGCTTATCAAAGCTGTGTTAATATAAAAGCCTAAATCGGACACTTTGTTTGCATTCAATAACTCTGTGGAGATCTGTATGCTGTACAAAGTTAAACACGAAATGGAAATTCTGCCAAACTACAGTAATCATTTACTCGGTGGCTATAGGAGATTCCTTATATAACAGACTTTTAAAGAAGAAATTATAAGTAAATATTTTTTAAGATTAACCATTTTAAATAATGCAACTGTTAATGCTTTAATTTACTTTAATTCTTAAATCCTTGGCGGGGGGGGGGGGGGAATCTGTTTAATGAATGGAGCCAGGATGGCTCAAGCAAACTGGAAGAATATTGTTTTGGGGAATTCACTCAACACTTGAGTATTTCTTCACTTGCAGAGACTATGGAGAATGTTTGTCAGGTGCATGGGTCTCTCTAATAGTACTCGGCTACTGGGCAATGACAAGAGGTAAAGTTGCCATCAGCCTGTAGCCCACCCCGCTGTTCAAATGAGATTGTCCTTTGTTTGTATCTTGTAGTATCCTGGGAAACTCAATTCATTGGTGGGAATTATTAATAGACGTGACTGCAGAGAAGAGGCGGTGGTGTATTGCTCCAAGGAACTTCATAGCAATGACCAGATTGTGTACTGGGAAACTTTATTAACTGTGTTCACAGGCTGATAAAGTCAGTAAGTACTTAACGGAAAGGTGCAAGTTTATGTTCAGCAGCAATTATGCAGGGCTATGTGTAAAGTATGTAAGAGCAGAACAGCAGCTGTACTGGATCCGATCAGTGCCCATCTAGTCCAGGCCCCTGTCTTTGACAGTCACCAAAAATAGTTCCACAGAGAAAGGGTAATACAGTTCATGGTGTTCCTTTGCTCTTAGTTTCCTTGAAGCAAAATAAAGTTGTGGTTTTAAGACAGCTGTTTCATATGGTTTTGAGATTCACCCTGAGGTAGTTTGGCAGCTTTTTTTATGCCATTCCTTTTAAGACTGATCAAACGTTACCCGGATTAGATCAGGACATCTCTTGTGTGAAAAAGTTGACACCATAATGCTAGCAAATCTGTTGATTTAGTCTTGTTTTACTAACTGGAGTATTTCAGTATCATGAAATGGATGATAATTTATCATGAATTGTTTTTTGGTGTAATCAAAAAATATTTTATGCAGTACTCAACTGTGTAAGTTCTTTCAGGGATGCACAATGGTGTATGAATGTTTTCCCAAAGGTAATTTAATGACATAGTAACTGTTGCAACTTGTTTATTTTGCATCGTATGTAATGGAAGATGTTTATGAAACGTTCTGTTTTATATTCTCTATTTACTCATTAAACTGAAAAGGAAAAAAAAAGTGCTAAGCCTTTATAGGTCTGTTGTGATGGAATTTTAATGTGGAACAGGGTGTCTGTTAGCAAGGAACATTACATGTGTAATGAGACTTTGTAAGTTGGATATTGGGAACATTAAAGCAATGTATTTCCATTGAATTTCATCATAGTAGTTGTAACAAAATTATTAAAATTATGCTTGCTAGCATTTCAACGTGGCTGCTTGATGCCTGAATCGGTATAAAACTTTTGAGTAATATGTTAATTTGTTAGGAAAATAAAAAGCTAAATTCATTTTGATCATATGATCATTTCTTAATGTGGAAAAAGAGATCTGTTTAATACATTTTAGAGTTTTGTAACTGACATCTTCATTACTTCTAGACGGAAAAAGTGTTCCAACATTTTTCCACAATATTTTGGGCCTTGCAACTGTATGAAAGTTGTTGACATCATTAAATCAGAGGTCTTATTTCACGTCTGCTGTTTTTCCCCATTTAAAGTGGTTTTCAGTGTGCCAAGACAAGTAAAATTGAAGCCTTTCCCCTTGAAATAGAGAGTTTGGGATTTAATGGTAACTAGTTATAATAGAAGGATAATGTTACTAAATAAGCAATAGCAGCAGGGATCTCTCTCTTGTTCATTAGAAAACAGGAATGTATATCTATGGAATAAGTCAAACACATTATTATGGACTAGTCTTTTTGACCGGATGCTTATACCTTTTTCACTTTTCAAGAAGACAGTAAGACTGTTATGCAGGGTTTCCTCCAAATGAGTGTAGGTTATGTGGTTGACTGTTGTTTCTGGTCCACTGAATCTTTAAATGCTTCCTGCATGCAAAACCAACTTTAAGTTTCTTTGAAAACATCCACTCTTTCCAAAGTTGGCATCACCTCTGTGGCTGGGACGTTCTACAAGATGGTCATAATATGATTCTGACCCTCTTTAAGCAGTGATTTGACCTGAATTTTGGTCTTTCAAAACTTGATTGATAACATTAGCAAGGAGTGGATGTATAAAAGATCTAACACATGTTGATACTGCATGTTCGTTGTTGGTTTCTGCATTAAAACAGAAGGAGTGACCCTTTGTTGGCTGTTTCAGGCTGTAAATCCAAAGAGGAAATAGGCAGGTCCCGGTGGTTACATTTTTAAGTGCTTACAGGTTTTGAAGCTTATTTAAGGAAGCTTAAAACTTCCAGAGGAACAGATATTGTATTGGTCTACACGCTTATGATCTGCGGACTTGTTTTCTGAAAATTGCTTCATATAGAAAGTCATCAGGATTATGGTGTAAAATTATTTTGGTAGTATTTTCTCATATTTCTAATATTTTACTGTCTGTAGTCTTGTGTTCCCTGAAAATTGTATACATTAGAATATAAACATAGTACTTAAATTAGAAAATGTTTTCTCATGAGAGTTCCAAATAGTTAATGTTTGTAATACTATGAAACAGAAATGATAAACTGTTTATTTTGTTGCCATGATAGAAAATATTTATAAAGTTGTAACTTGAGATATCTTAAAAGTTCATTGATTCAGAAATGGTATCAGCCACTCTCTACAGTGTGGGTGAAATTCACTTTGCTGTCTTGGACCACTCTAAAGCTAGTGGTCACACCTCAAATTCCTTTTCTGGGGCAAAGTTGAGTGATTTGTAGCTTTGTCATGAGGGGATCTCTATTCTTTATTAAATTGAAATGGAAAATGGAGAAGAGTATATACTGTGAGCTCTACATTTTTGGGGTCTCTGAGGTTCTAACAGCCTCAACATATGGGATTTAATAGTAACAATCTCACTTTGGGAGGCATTTGATATCTTTATTTTTCTGAGTTGTTTGTTGGGTTTTTTGGTTTGTTTTTTTTTTTTTTTTTTTTAAAGAAAGATCTTCTACCTTATCTTAGAGGAAACATTGCCTCTAATAATTGCTTCAAATTCAGAAACTTAGGAAATTTTCAAAGAACCAATATGACTGAGGTTCAAACAAGTTATTTCAATTCCACAGGAATATCTAATGGCTGTTACAGAGTTTGGTCCATACAATTTTATAAGACTTCTGAGTTTGATAATACTTCAGCAGAACTATACTCCATTCTCAATCTAATTGCCTTCTTAAAGTATGTTAATTTCCAATGTAAGCCTCCAAAAATTAATTATTTGGTCAAATATATGTTGGAGAATACATAGTAGCTCTAGGGGGATTAACTTGAGCTGTCCTTGCATATTTTTGTCCTACCGGTGTCCAAAGATTCTGAATTTGTTCCCATATTTTTCTTGACCAAGAACGGTCAGGTCACTTCTCTATGTCTTCCTGTCACAAGCTGTAGAATGGATTACTCCCATTTACTGTGTTTATAAAATCCATTGAGGCTCCTTGTTAAAAAGTAGTGGGATTTTTTATAATAAAGCCTTTTCGTTTCCAATGTAGTTTGTAATTTTGAAGAGTGAACAGATATAAACTGCTTACATTTGGCATATGGAGCTGTTATCCGAGTTTCATTGTCTGTGTATTTCTTGAGTGAGTAAGCATCCATATGTTGCATACCCTCCATCCTTTGGCTTCTTTCTCCTCCGTGGTCTTCTGTCTCTGCTACTGTTGTGTTCTGGTTCCAAAATGTTTTTCCTTTGGTCTCTGTTTCACTACTGTGGCGTTATATTTACATCATAATTTTAGATCGAGTTACGTTATCGAGTGCTTCTCGTAGGAACAACTTATCGCAGCGTACTTTCAGATAAGCTTGATACCCATTGTATTAAATGGCCAAAGGAAAAATCTTAAACATAAAATTCATTCCTTAAAATTCACTTTCATGATGTCTTAAAAGTGAAAAAGTGCATATTGGAGAAAAAAGTATCTTAATACTCACAATAAATCTTTAGTCGTCTGTATTTTAGTGGTGTTATCCCATGCAAATCCAAGCGAGATTTTCTAGTGGGCCTTATAAAATCAACCTGAGTGTTTTGATAAGAAAAATACTCTATTTGAATGAAAAGAATTGCAACAATACATGGTGTTTTGCTTAGATTTATTATAAGAATGCGTAAAATGGTGTAATACAGCAGCATGTTTACCAGGGAATCCCTCCTTGCGTCAATACGTGTATTCAAAATGCTTAATAAAGCTTCTGAAAGCACTGCTCAGCAGTGCTGCAAAGTAAGTCTGAAGTTATTTAGCAATGAAGTTATTTAGCATTAAAGTATTCATTTTAATAATTTAGGTTTTTTAGTCTCTTAAAGCAGTAGTATGGGGAACTTAATGTGTTTGACAAAGACAAAGGAATATTAGCCAAAGCGAAAAGAAAGGAAGGAATCAAGTGTTGAAAGTGCACAAGCAATATGAAATCAAATCACCCAAACCAGAACACTGTATGTGAAAACTCATCCTGTTGATTTCACCATTCTTTACCAAACTTAGCAAATCTCTAAGCTATGTCTTCTGACCAAACAAAATATCCAAAACACTCTTTTTACAAAAATCCACATATCTTAGGATTGTTTCTTACATGAAATGCATTATCTTTTGACTCGCTGGAGATGAAGTACCATTGTGTCTTGCAGGTAATAGTTTATTTGAGAAAAAAGAGAACTTTGAGATAAAGCAATGTGATTTTTGTTTTTGTCATGGTTGTGTAGCTTTAGAGAAAACAAGACAAGAGGTGTTCATATATGCTAAAAAAAAAGAAAATATGTTTGGAGATCCTTCACTGTTAAATGTTGTGTGAACAGTATGCTTATGCTGATTATACGACATGACCGTTGGCAGTAGATTGGAATGTGTGGGAAATACACGGTGAAGCCTTCACTACCAGAGTGAGGGCAATAAAGTTACGCTTCAGTAGTTAACGTGTGTCCTTAGTAGGTTGTGCAGTTGCTTACCGCTTTTATATGCCTTTAAAAAGTCAAACCCTGCATTAAGCCATTTCATCCCTTGTTCCAATCCATTCTGAAGACGAAATGATTAGGCAGCATACCTATAGTACTGAAGAAAACAAAGTACATATTTTTTTTATGTCTCGCAGAATAGCCCAGAGAAAGTGGAAAGTAATTGCATGAAGAATAGCGAATTGCCAGTCATCTGTAATTGTTCCCTACCACCAGCCTACTCTTATGAGAAAGGACTGTAGAATTCAAGAAATACAAAAGATGCTAGAATGACTTTTGATTTTTATTAAAATTGTTCTTTAAAATAAAAATATTAACTAATTTTTATCAAATTTTTGACCACTTTAGAGAAAAATATTAAAATCTGGAGCGGAATATTAAAAACGCTTCTTTTCTTTGAACTCAGACATTAAAAACATCTTCAACAGACGGAACCCCTTTCTAGGGAAGCAGAGATCTGTTTGCAAACACTTGTATATCTAAGCAGACATTTATATCAAATATATTACTGAAAGTGCTTTATTAACATTGTCTCTGAAGTGACTATGTAGAAGCTTTAAAATAACCACTAAATGAATTTTGTAGTTTTGAGAAAGGCTAATTAGTCCCTTGAAGGGCAACACGATCCTGATCCTATACAGTATAAAAAGCTAGCAAGCTGACTATTGAAGGGATGAATGGGACCTACCACTCTTGAGTTAAAAAAAAAAAATAAAAAATTAAAAAATGTCAAATAAACATTGTTTAAAAAAAAAAAAGGCATCCATATAGAAATTAATTGCTCATTCTTCTAGTTCCCTGTACTCAAACACAGAATCTGCTAAGTTTTCAGGGCCATCTTTCTATAATGAACAATTTAACATTTTTCCATGAAATGCCAGTTGGAAGAGAATTTATCACTGCAAAATGTTTGGTAGAAAATCCAGTACCGTCCACCTATGTTTTAAGAAATTTGATTCTTGCACTGCTAGAATGTTCGTAGCTGAAGGACTTTAATTTGTATCATTTTTAAAGCTGATGGTACCATTTAAAATGTTTTAAATTCAGTTAATCAAATAGGACAGGACCAAGTTGAGGGTTTAATTATATTCTTCTTTTCTAATATCTAGTTTTGTGGAAGTGTATCTGGGGGCACGGTATGGTCAATTGTGTTTAAGTAAAATTTCTGTCAATAGAAATAAAAATTTAGGACATAAGCTTCTATTTTTACATTTAATGCTTGTATAATGAAACAATACTAAGAAATACACTACTACCTTGCTTCAGTATATAATATACTGTATCTTATTTATAGTAGTAAGAAGAGTTTAAATCAGAAATAAACAGACCTGTTAGTAGCAGAGAATAAATAAAGCTGTGTTTCTAGAGATAGGGGTTGCAATACAAAAGTTGGGTGTTTATTTGCTCTTCTGTGGTTTAAGAATAACACTACAATAGGATCTTATGCATGAAAATGCATGTGGTGACAGCTGCCTTGTATTGATGTAGTTGTTTTCAAGATGAACGTGCTCCAGGTGTGACTCTTCATTCTCCTCCTCTTCACTGTTCTCGTGAACATCGTCATCATTGATATGTGCCCTGCAGATGCGTTCTGGAGGGACCGTCCTGTGACATTGTGGGAGCAATTATATCTTAGTTATTCAAGATAACTCATAACCTCATAACTTATTTCAGAGATGCTCGTTATTTAGAGATTTGAAAATGTTCACTCAGTGCGTTACATTTTCTCAATAATATATTTATTGAGGACTTTTGCAAGTCATTCTTTTTAAAATTCTCTCCTTGCATTGTTTTCTCATGTATATCATATACTTAGTTTTCCTGAGAAAAGTATTGTCACTTGTTGCTGGACGAAAACTAACTTCACTGACTTCAAAATTAACTTCAAACCTGGGGAAAGGCCACTTTCAGTGGTCAGCGACAGCTGATGGCTCCTTCCAGTGATTTTGTAAAACGTTTGGGCTCCGGTCCAAGAGCAGAAAAGCTGGTACTTTGCTGTGCCTATCAAATTGTAGCTGCTCCAGTGAACTTGTGGCCCAGGCAGTATTACAGATGAATTTCCTGGAGGCAACCGGTGCTCAGCATCTTTGTGAGCATTTTCAAGAGGTGTAAGAAAGGGTTAAATCTCACTTCTCACTTATCATATGCAGAAATACTGCAGAAGCAAAAGCGGGATTTAGCTCCTCCTTCATAATTTTTTTAAAAAAATTTACTTTAAAGTAAAAAGTTCTTGTGACATTTAGTTTAATGCTATTAATGTACAAAAGAGCTTGGAAATTACCTTATTTTGTTATTGTTCAGTCTTAGAAAACGTAATTTTCTCATTTCATCAATTCCAAATGGCACAGACTTTAATTCATTGTGATCCAAAAACAACTCTCTTAGAGAGTGGTATGCTCCAAAAAATGATACTGGATCTATTCCATCATCAGTAAGTTTGTTGAAGGACAGGTAGAGATACTCCAGCCCTGGCTTCATGTGACCAAAGACATATCCTGGAATTCTTTCAATCTGATTTCCTATAAGTATCAGATGTAGTAAAGATTTTGGCAGATAGGAGGGAACATGATATAACTTGTTATAAGAGAGATCGATTGATTCCAAGTTCCTGCATTGAAGGAGAAAAAAAAAAGGGGGGGTGGGGGGGATGAAAACATTATAACATAGTGCACTGTCAATGCTGCATTCTGTACAAACCAGTGCTTAACATGATTACAAGGAAACTACATTTCAAAGGGAAATTTGTTTCTGTTAACGGAACAGAATGCATTTTATGGAACATAGTCATACATAATTACTGTGGGAATAGAAAGAATTGAAGCTGTTAATTGTCAATGAAACACAATGATTCTGTTGATGGGAAGAGATCGTACCATAATGAGTACAGAGAGAAGGTTGAATAGGGGAAACCCAAGGGACTAATTTGTGACTGATAAGCATTGCTGAATTGCAATAATGAGTTTCAGTGGAAAACACATTATAAGCTTGAGACTATAGTGGTTATCTCATTGACATGGATTTTTAAATTTAATTCTAATGCCCATTTGAAATTGAATTATTTTGTGAATGGCTCCTTTAGAATCATTCGAATGTGCTTTGCTTCCAGACAGGAGAGAAGCTGTTAGTAACAGTGCGGTTGTTTTCACATTAAGCAGGTTACAAATCCAGAAATCAGCTGATAGGGCTGCAGTTGATAGATTATGGCACGGTACCCTATGGAGTTTAGCAAATCATTTCCCAGAAGAATCAAAAGCCTTATTGTCTTTTGCTTCTTTCATTCTCGTTGCTTGCTCTGCTTATATTCTACTCCTACACAATGCAGCTGCATCTTATTTACTTCTATAATTTTTAATCTAATGGGAAATAAGGCTAGGACAATATTCAATTATTGTTAAGTTACCTGTGAGATAATGATATATTAATATCAAATTATAGTATACATGTATGGAGCATTATTGATAATTAATGTTCATTTTTTGATTGGATTGTCAGAATTTTTTGTTAATATGGTATGGATTTGAGGCATAAGACCTTTTTGTTTTAAAGCCAACTGAATACTTCCTAGATTATACAATTTAAGCAAAGAAAATTAAGACAAATTAGCTACAGAAAACAAGCAAATCAAAAGACAACTACAATTTCAAGTTAAAAGTAATGAAATGCAAATATTTATTTAATTATCTGACTCGCTAATAACAGAGAAATAATTATATTTTAAATGATTCGTACTTACTCTTGGTTTATCCAAGCCAAAGGTGCTATTCTGTGCTCTTCTAATTTGTTATGCTTTAGCACAATGACATTTATGTTTTTGGTATGGTTAAAGCAAATTTCTGACACTTCTTCAATTTGATTATTTTCAAGGTATAACTCCTGTAAGGGCATTTGAAAAGAAAATTTGTGAAAGCAAAATATGCTGTTCTTTCTTATTGCAAAATGTAGCTGTTACCTATCCTCCGTATTACCTGATATAGCTGTTCAATTCTGGATATAGGAATAATAATCTGAGTCAGGGTCAGTTTGTAGCTGTAGCGTGACTTTCAGAAACACACTTTTTCAAAGCAATTGTTTTTTTTTTCTCGTGAGTATACAGATTGCTTTGAAAGATCAAATAGAAAAATAATTGTAGCTTTTGTCTTGCCTGAAGTTGTGCAGTGCGAGAGTATATAATGCGAGAGTGATGAGACTGACAAGAAGTTGTTTCGGATTGGTTTGGGGTTTTTTGTGTCTTGGAAAGCTGTTAATGAGAACAGTGTGAAGGGGTTTGCTTGCCTAATGTTTTTGCTGGGCACTTGTGAGCTTTGAAACTTTCAAATTTGTAGGAACGTAAAACGTTAACATTTTACAAAACTTAATGGTGTGAGTCTGCAATGTATCAAAACTGAGAGTTTTACACAGATTAGGTTCCTGATAATGGCTTGTAATGTAGGGTAATTATGATATGAAAGAGAAATGGACCAATGACTAAAATATATGTAGCACCTGAAATAGAATTTAGGACCTGTAGAGGAAGGCTTTGGGAAAACAGAAAAGCAAATTCGTAGCCTGAAAATCATTGCTTGTAAATTTATTAGGTGTTGATTTAAAATTAAATGTTCTCAAAGCATATGAAGTGTAGAAAAACTTGCCAGGCGTTCCCTGTTTCATCAAGGAGGGATGAAGTGGAAAAAAAGAAAAATGTAACGTACGAATGAATGAGTAATGGAGAACATCAGGCTGAAGTTGTGGGCGGTAGCTGCGGGAGAAGCTCATGTTATAGAAAACATATTGTTTCTCCTTGCATTTGAGACTATGGAAGATCCCAAGTATAAAAGGAAATAAATATGAGGACACTGAAATGAGAAAGTGCAAAATGATAGACAGAATGAAGAGAGATGGTGAAATTAATAGGTAGCAAGAATTATCTTTGAAGTAAAGACTGAGATAAGCAGGGAATTAAACTAGACAGAGATTGAAAAGGAAGAAGAAAATACCTTCCAGATAGCATCCCTTAAAAAAACAAACCAAAAATTAGAAATAGTGATTTAGGAATAAAAATTATTAGTATATATATAAACAAATTTATAAAATTTAAGTTTATCTCTACCTAGCGATAGTAAGGCAGTAAGTGGGGGGGGGGGGGAATGTCTGGAAAAATGAAGTTTTCTTGCTGCAGGCTTTTTTGGTGGTTTTTGTTTTGTTTTTACCTCAAGCGTGGCGGGAAGACCTTGTGGGATAATTCTAAATTTATTTCTTCCCAGTCGCAAATAAGAGAGACTCTTCAAAGGATAAAAGGCCAAAGGACTGACATTCGCTTCACTAAGTTTATTTCCTTCTAATTCCAGGGTGACCAAGTTCTTTAAATCTGGGGAGAAAAAGTTGGACTTTCTGTTAATGCCATCTCATATCTTGCTAAAATGCATATTGAAAATTTAAGTGTCTTAAACTTACCCAGATCAGTTCACGGCAATGAAGACGTAGTAAAAGGATTTTCATTTATTATCTCATAATCATAGAATTATATCGTTTATTAGTTTGTAGAACTTTAGAGATTGACTAGAGCTTTATTTATAGCTTTCTCTCCCACTTAGAAATGAAAAGGCAGCTGTTAAGACTTGAGGATAGCGCTACCCTTTAGGCCTTATAACTTCATGGTTACGTGCAGCCGAAGTTTGGAATGCTATGTGGGTGCTGACCTTTGTGCGGTTGCCCGAGGATCTCCATGGGTCCCCAGTCACTCATGTGATCCTGGGTACGTTACTCTTTCTTTGGGTTCCTACCTCCCCCTCCCTGCTTTACTACTCTCAACCACGTACTGTACTGTGTTGAGAACCCTTCATGGGCTATACTGGTGTTCCTCCTCAGCCTTCCAAATGCAGGTCACAGCAGAAACCAGTGTTGATCAACGTATGTAAGCAGGAAGTAACATTTCATAACAATAGGTTCACAAATAATGCAAATAACTTTTCTTTTCTTTTTTTACAGAAGCTTTGTATAGCTCCTCCGAACAGTGCAGTTTGATAATCGTAAACTAAAAGGCTCTTGCAGCCCTTGGCCTTTTGTCTTAGCTCAAGCATTTATATTGCTCCACAGTGAGCTGTACCACTAAATTGATCCAGTTTCAATGGCAGGAAAGGGAGAAAAAAGCCAGTCAAATTATGGCATGGAAGGTACCCTTTCTGTCTGTCCTTTTTTTTTTTTTTTTTTTTTTTTTTTTTTTTTTTTTTTTGTATTAGCCCACATTTACCTTGGCTTAAAATGACCATGGTTTACTCCAATTATATTGTGCCTTATTTTTCATGCACATTAAATTCTGTTTGCTTTCATGTAATTGAAAAAAATAATTAATATAGTTTCACCACACATAAAGTGATTAGGTTATGGGTCAGGAGAGTAGGTATCTTCAACATACTTCAAATCCATCTCTATTTAGTAACCTTTAAATATAAGTTTCTTTGGGAGAGGTGCAATTGCATAAGAAGGGAAAATGTAATTTTAAAAAACTGTCACGCAAATCTTTCAGCTTTTGTGTCTTTTTGAAAACTAGCCAAAAAAAAGCTAGCAATTATTTCTCTGGTTATACTAAAATGGATGCATTTGGTTGAACATTCTGCTTTTAAAATTTATTTTAATCTTTTCACATGATCAGTTTTAGTTTTCTAAATACCTTGTAAGCCATCTTCATCAATAGCGTGAAGGTGGTTGTCATTTATTTTTATTTCTTCCAAAGTTGATGGCAGTTCAGAGGGAACATGTACCAGCATATTTCCATCCAAATACAAACGTTTTAGGTTTTTCAGGATCTTAATCATAGGGATGAAGAAGAGAACTTAGGTTATCAAGGTGTAAAATATATTGTTAAACATATAGTGTAATCATAGTTAACATTTCCTTGAACACACTTGTTTTGAAGTTTTTCAGCAGCAGTGCACTGGTATCCAGTGTTTTAAATATAAAAATGTTTTTCTTGTATCAGTCTAATTAATTGCTTTCTTTATGCTAAATATTAACAAAGACAACTGTTAATGTCACGTGTAACCGGAAGAGCTTGATTGAGCACATAACCCTCCCCATGGCCATCCTGCAGGTATTCACTCATCACTACTTGTATTACTGCTACTGTCCTTGAGTCATGAAGGTATTGCCTTAACTACACTACTGCAGTACTTAGGAGTTCAAAGTACATACATTTATAGATTATGCATTTATACTCTTAATTTGAGAGTAAATTGATGGGTTTCTGTAAGTCAGCAAATTTACTTTACTCAAGCATAATGACAGCCACTTTTTCAGTGACCTAGGATTTTTATGACTTCAGCCAGCATAAAAAAAAATTGATATGAAAAATTATCATATCTTAATTTTGATAAATGCACATTATGCGATAGTGAGAATTTCTTAAAAAGATGGAGTTGTTTTAGCTGTGGATCCACTGAAGCCTGCTTTCCTCCAGTTTTGTCTTAACTGCCTGGTGTGAGATAAGCCTCACTAAAATTTATCTCATGACTGAGACACCTTCCTCGTCTGTCTTTTCCGTCCACTTTGATTTCATAGGAGTCGTAGGAACAGAAATTGTTTGAAATCAGCCAGAGCTGTTCATGTTATATGGAGGGAGGTGGTATATAGAGTGTCCTACAAAAAGACTGATTTCATACGTCAGGAAGCAAAATTAAAAACACATGGCGATAATTTGATTTGGTGTTCATATGCTTTTTGTATTCATCTTGCCTGAAAAAGCAAGGCCTCGATGCCTTACCTCCAGAGTTGAATTTACTACCTGTGTGTGCTTGCTTGCCTGAGAAATTATTATGGGACTGTTCTGTCTTCAGGTGAGGGATATGTAGATGCACTTGAATAGCCTGTTACCATGTCAATTTCCCTTGCAAGAAAAAGACTGAATATAGAAAGATTCTTGGACTATTTTATAAGCAAGCTGTTCTTTTAGTAAGCAGCTACGCTTGAAGGCTTCTCATTAAAGATAGTCAACAATAAGCACAAAGCTGATTACGTGGACTGCTATTGTATTTGGTATATGCTATTTGATGCTGTTACGTTCCAGATCATAATATTGTTCACAAATGAAAAAAACTGAAGCCACAAAAATGATTTTAGGTTAATTTTAACTAAGAATACAATGACGCTCAACTCTTTTGAGGGGATTTTTATAGCAAGACCTGGCACTAGCAGATCTTTTGGGGAATCCAAGATCGTAAGCTTTACAGAGTTAATGTAATGAGAAAGATGATATCTAGATTTACAAATGTTGAGCCTGAGTATCTCAAGTATTGTTAATGGAATATGAGCTTTTCAATTCTGAAATCTCTTAACTGGAACTGATAAAATATCAGAAAATTGTCTCTTTTATTTTTTAACATTTAATACTTGGTGAATGTCATTCAAAAATCTCTAGATATTCCTGATTATGATGAGAGATTTCTTGAAGTACCCAGGTTTAACTCCATTGTAATTATACAATAGTTACTCATACTAGATGCAAAGTGGTTTGGATCCATAGACTGAAAAGCAGGAAGAACTTTCCTTTAAGCAATAATTGTCCTTTAAGCAATAATTAGACATAGGATAGTAGAAAAGTTAGACTTTCTTACTTTGAATGCTTTTCGACCTATGCCAGGAGATGTAATATTATTTTTACTCAGATCAATCCATTCCAAATTAGGGATCCCATTGAATGCTTCATCTGAGATAGTAGTGATACTATTTCCTAGGACAGAATTCAAGAAAATAGTTTGAGTTATGAATGACAGTGTAGTATTGTACATGAAAATTATATTACGAAAATAGGTGTATTATGCACAATAATTGTGTGTTAGATATATTCTTATTAGTATTTATTGGTAAGGCTTAGCTGTAAAATTCATTCTAATACATTTCTACAATAAGGAATCACAAAATGTTAATACTACTATTGACTGCATTTGAGAATGGATGATGTTACTTCATGAGAAAAAATGTGCAAAATAGACCCATTATTTACCTGTAAGGTCTAGACTTGTTAGATCTGGATCTGAGATTGGTGGTATTTGTGTAAGTTTGGCATTAATACAGCTTACTGTGGTGTCTGAGGTGGAACATCCAGATGGCAAAGGAGGAGCTTCTATGGGTGGGACAGGAATTGGGAAATGAGGTGGCGTTCTGAAAGTACCATCATCTTCATCACTTTCGTGTTGTATTTCTTCATCTGCGGCTTCCTTTCTTGTGATAGGCTTCTTTTCTCTGTGATAGGCTTTATACTTCCGTCGATTTTTTTTGCCTTTCCTTTTTCTTTTCTTTTCATCCCTTTTACGACCCTCTTTCTCTATAGACTCCACCGCTTCTGTTCTAAGCAGCTCATCTTTTTCAGTTTGAGTAGGTGCTGACAATATGTTGACATTGTCAAGGCCATTGGGTTCTGGAGAATCACCAGACAACTCGCTTATGTCATCCAGTGAAATAATACTTGAATCCGAAGAGGAGGCTAACCAGAGGCAATGAGAACAAAATATTAAACTAAAGTTTTAGCAAACATTGTTTCCCTCATATAATAAAAATATGATAACTATAGAAGAATAGTATTCCCCTTAGAATATGATTTGAAGGAATTAAAATATGGTCTTACATTACTGCTTGACAGAAAAAGATATACTTTGACTGAGAAATGATTAAGCCAACGATACAGAAGTTTTGTAGACAGGCGTGATCCATCGCAACTCCAGAAAAAATGGGAAGAGATTAATATAGCCTTCACTATCTTCCTTTTTGAACTAATATATTAATTAGGGTTTTGTGTTGATAGAGGTGTCTAAAGAGGAAAACGAATATGTCTGGGAGTGGGAGGAAAGTAACTGAATAAAATTCACAAAGGTTAAGACTTGTTCTCCTGTGCAAGGGACTGTCAGGTGCAGAGATGGGTGCAGGTACGGAGCTCACCAGGGAAATGGATTAACTCCATTGCCAAAGTGCAGTTTGTACTCACGTAACAGGCAATTCAAATAAAAGGAGTTTAATTATTTCAATCAACATGACTTCCAGTTCTACAGTTAATTTCTATCATGTCTCTACTCAGTGCATTTCTGTGTCACACATGCACACACACACGGGGTGAAACAATATTTTTACAGTAAGAGGAGGTGAAGCTCAGTAGTTTGCAGACTTAAGGTATTCAGAGTAGGGGAAGGAAATCACATTTCGTCTTTATCTCCTCCATTCCTTTTCTTTCTAAAGATACCAATTTTGTTTTAATTGTTATAAAGAACAAGCAAGATTGTAGTTCTGTTGTTCCCATTGTGAGTTGACTTTCTTCTCTTGATTTATACCAAATAGGTGCATGTTTTTACATTCCTAACAAAGATTTACCAGTCTGTAAACTGTATTATGTTTATTATGTATGTCTAATAGATTAATAATGGCTAGTAGTTATTGATAGATCCTTTGTGGAAGTGGGATATAAAATGTAACTAGATGTTCTTTCTTCATATGTTTACCAAAATTTTGTAAAGGGAGGAGGGAAGAAACAGAAAGGGGAAAATAAAAAAAGAAATACAATTAACTCTACTGTTGCATACCTAACATCTTCTTTTCTTTAAATATTATATCAAACTCTCGCAGTCAGTGTACTCTGAGAAACTGAAGTCAACTGGAGTAGAAATTATGAAGACCTGCTCTTGCCATGTAATTCAGGACTTGTTTTCTCTATAGAAGGATAATGTGTACCTTGTAATCCTTGATATCATTAAATGTAGTGTTTATGTTAGGCTTTGCATGAGTTAGTTTTAAAATAGTAAAAATATTACAGTGCACCGTACCAGTATCAGAACAAACCGGGCAGCATTCTCCTGTAGGTATAATAGTTTTGGGACACTTCAGCGGGTGGCACATGGTTGTATCACATATCACTTCTCCTTTTGAACAGAGACAGGTAATGCAGGGCTTGGGAGACCAGACAGCTTTATCATACATAATCATCCCATTAGCTGTGCAGTGCCCCTTCTTTCCTAAGAAAAGAAAATAGAAAATTGGAGTTAAACAGCTTAAACTGAAATAAAACCAACAGTTTTAAAACTTTGGAAAGAAGCATTACTGTTTTCTTCTCATTTTGAAAATAGATAAAATACACCCGATTCTAAGTGTCTTATCCTTATTCCTTATTTTTCATAGATGTGTTTTCTTCAGCTTAGTAGTAGCAACAATATTCACTTCATAGTGACTGCTCATAGGCTTAATGAAAGTAAAGTCCATTCTGTAATGACTAGTAAGATAGCAAACACCTCTAGCCTGTAACTTGCTTTGTCTGAAAAACCTCTTTGCTAGGAAAGTAGCAGGCTTGAACAACTTGTACGAATAAATACTTCATCTCTAAAGGTTCTGGACATGAATCTACAAAAAAAAAGAGAATTCCTCAGGGTACCAGTCTAAATTTTCAGAAAGAAATGTAGAAGAGATTTATTTTGTAAGCTATACTCGGATCTTCAGTAGGCAAATTGCTTGGAGAGCGTAAAGACTTGTGAAGGAAACTATTTCACATCTCTTTCTCCTTCCAGTGATGGAGTCTACCTCAGCAGAAGTTTCCCTAGGCAGTTCTTATTCAGACTCCAGGATAAACATTGCACTTCAGCTTGATGGGGTTTTTTTTGTCTTTTGAGAGAACAAAAGCCAAGGTTGAGATTCTTCATCCTATTTTCCTATTTTTGAGTGTACCTCTGAGAATCTGTACTCCCTACACACCTTACTTTTCCTCTAATGTAAGAATGCATTGCTGAAGTGTTCATTTCAAGCTGAAAACCCATTTCTAAGGAACTTTGTACTTCCCTACACATAAATAAAAGATTTCCTTTTTTCCCTATTTGGTTTTACTTCCTCCTTCAGATGAGGATTGTCCGATACGGTAGAAAAATTTTATGCTAATTGAATTTACAGGAGACTTTCATTTGCAATAGACAAATTATCTTTGGAAGGATTGTTTGCAGGGTTTGCTTTTCCCACACTCAGTCCTGGTCCGTGCTTGGTTGTTCAGTTTTAAAGGGAAAAGTATTCAGCATAGTTTCTAAATGTCTTGACAAGATATTTTGCTTTGACATGGCCTTGGAATTAATATTTGACTCAAAACGAGGCATTTTGCAAAATCCTTCAGGGCTGTCCTACTCTCAGCTTCATAACAAAGGTGTTCCTTTGCCCTTCTGTGTAAAGATGATTGGATACAAACCTGTTTTCTGACATAAAAATTCGTTATCTGAATCATCCTGTTTGTATGCTCCTCTATTCCTTTGATTTTAAAAGTTATTCTTTTGATTTAAGTTATTCTCAGGATAGAAAGGGGGAGAAATTAAGTTTTTGAACAGTTGCATCTTTTTTTTTTTTTTCGAAGATCCAGGATATGTATGCATAATTAAAACTGCATAAAGTTGTGCTCAAATCAACTCAAGCCATGTTAACTGAAGGAGGAGATGAGCTAGCCCAGGCCGAATGTTAGTTAGCTGTAAGTCCCTTGTCATTCTACCCAGGTATCTGTAATCCAGCTGTTTGCTGGATCCTGACTTCTGTTTTCTATGTGCTTGCCAGGAAGCCACAATATTTCTTTTAAATAATCTCCAAAGGAAACACAAAAAGAGCACTACACTTTCTCATGTTAAACAATAAAATGTCAGCTGTTCCGGAGGAACGTATCTGGCTTGAGACGGAAATTCTTCTGTGCTTCCTTAAATTCTTTATTTTGTTTTAGCTGTTGGACTGTATCTGAAGTTGGTGCAAATCTTGTCTGAATAAGCATAAAGATATGGGTTATCAGGCCTTGGCCACTGCAGGCGTCTTTAACTAATTATCTTGTGTTCTGTGTACATGAGAGTCACTTAAATAGACAGGACAAGTGTCTGTTCTCAAAGGCAAAGAGGTAACCTTTTATTGCGTTGCAGAACTTCTAGTTGTCACTCTGTTGGAATTCACATAACCACGATGAGACAGAGTAAAGACTGCATTGAGATGCTCCTTAAACTTCCTATCCACTGAATAACTTCAGTACGATGGTACGAGCAGGGAGAAGTGAGGTTTACGAGATACTAGAAATAGTGCAACAGTGGACGTCCCATTCTGCACTGCTTAATGGGTAGCTTGTAGTCTATAAAGACCAAATGACTGTAAATTCTTTTATGTTGTGGTGAACTGTTTGATTTCATTTAAATGATTCACGTGATTTTTATATAGAGGAAGGAGATATATCTGATTACTGTTACAACTTTATTTAAACTGTTAATATTCATCCTGTGTATGTTATCTGTAAATTGTTTTTTAAGCTACTGAGAGCAAAATAAGTAGCTAGGAGAATGAAAATTAAGTTTTGGATTGCATTTTTTTCTGTTCTGAAGTATGATTAATAATAGTGTTCTATTATTTAATAGACTCTGTTTTTTCCAAATCTGACATTAACTTAAAAAAATTTTGAACTTTAAAAGCTAGACTGAAAAATACCTTGTGGTTGAAGTCTTTGGCAGATGAGCACAGGACTTTTAACCTTTGGAAATATGGTGTAAATTCAGCACGAAGTTCCAAATAAAATGAGTTCAGTGGTTTTAGCTCAGCTTTTGGATGCAAGTCCAGATAGAAACAAACGGGGTGGGGAGGGGCGAAGAACCATGCATTATTTCAGCATGACTGATGGTCTCTGACAGAGACACTGGAATATCTTACATGAAGCATATGCTATTTATGTGGTATTTTCCTCTGTTTAATTTAAAAAATATTTTTAAATTAAAGGGTTGACATGACTAATATGTATTACAACAGTAATATTGTAGTACACACTAAAAATGCTGTAGTCAAGAGTTTTGCTAGTTTTCCTGTTAAAACCCCTTAAAAATATTTGATCTGAAATGGTTCAGCCTTTCTTAAAGTAAGGAGTCACACAAATGACTGTGATTAAAATATGTTTTGCCACTGAAGTTGAGACCTGTTATCCTTGCGGTCACATCTCTTGTGTGACACATTAAAAGGCTTAACTTCTTGCTTATAGAAATAGATTATTATAATTTTATGTAGAACAGTGGTAATCAGGGCATGCTTATTTTTTTCATAAGATTCATAAAATTGCATAAGGTGATTTTATTCAGTGTGTTATCTCTTGGTTCTGGAATGGAAGTATCTACGTCTTTGTATATATTAGCTATAGAGTGGACACAGCCCTGTATTGGTTCCTCACAACATCCAGTGTCTTGTCTTCAACCTTTGAGCCTCTTTCTATTAAAATAAATGTAGTGTTCTAACAACCCAATAATTTTTGATTGGTTAATAACTGGGCTTTCAAAATTGAAAAATACTGATAGTAGTATTCAGAAGTTCTTATCTTCAGAATGGATTTTTAGTCTGATTTTTAGACTCTTGGGAATCTTAATTGCCTGTTTTGTGAGTTGCAGTTTCCCATTTGTGACCTTGAACGTAAAATCACAAACATCCCAGAGCCAAGAGTTCTCCCTTCCTTTGCTGCACTAAGGACCAAAGAGACACTTAACAACTATCAGATCTCAATCCCTCCCTAGTCTTGCATTCTTTGAGGAGTCTGGAGAGAGGCCTGTTAACGATTACTAAGGCAGGTTTCAGTAAAGATCAATGAAATTATGCTTTTGTTCGTTTCGTAAGACATCAAATCCTTTTCCCTACGTCTCCTTCAAAAAGCATAAAATACATATTAGTACAGCAACATGAAAACCTCCAGATCACCAAAAAGGCAAGTTTTATATAAATCATACTATTGAACTTCTTTTAAATAAATCCAGGTCTCGATATAGATGGAGAATAGGGATCTGGTCTTGAATGTGTGGTTTTTTTCTCTCTGTTAGTTTAGTTTTCCACCTTAAGGGCCTTGTTTGTAATGTAAGTTTCCTAGTGCAACTATGATGTGTGTTATTAATTTATTTACAAAATAAAGACTTATTCCCAAAATGTTGCATGTACATATAGTAAGAACGTTGCTCTTCAAAAATATAATAAAAAATAAGAACTTGAATCCATTTTAAATAACACTGGTGTTATTGGTTTTTGGGCCTCAGTGAAACATTAATTCACTTAAGAGATACGTTGAGCAAGGAATTCTTCAAAATGGCCTTCAAACTTGCTACATGTTTGAAGTTACGAAAATATCCTAACAAAAGTTCTATCAGATAGAATGAAATGAGAATGCAGAAAAATTGCAGAAAATATTACTGTTACATGGCAAAGCAGGATTCTCTGTCAGGATTAAGCACAGAAAATTAAAAAGCTTCATATGGTAACCACAAAATTATTATAAAAGGCAACAAAAGTAGGTTAGCAAAAAGGTAGTTGGGGTTTATTTCATTAGCTGTTGCAAATAGAGCTAAAATAAACCTTTCATGAGTTTAAATGTTTCATTTGAAATCAAGAGGAAAAATGGGCCCTCTCTAAGTAGTAGAGAGGCTTTTTTCTTACCTGGTAAGACATTGTAACTAGATTCATGGCCACCCAAGCCTATGAGAGAATCAAATACTCCCATAACACCGTCATCGATGTTAATAAGAGGTATGCTGGGTACTCCAGCAACAGGAGCTGGAAGCTTCATTTCCGGCTGCCTTGGGGACCTGTGCCCTGCTGAGGAGCTCCTTCTCAATCCTCTGCCGCGCATTCTCCTCCTTTGCCTCCTGAGAAGTGCACTGGTTTCATTTTGAGAAAAATCAACGCACAGAGAGACAATCAGGAAAAAATAGACTAATGATGTAGCCTGCATGTCTTTGTGTGCCTCAAAGTATCCTAGAAATGGAAAAAAACATGAAAATTAGATACCTAGAGAGCTTTTAGGGTTATGTCAGTCATATGGTGCACTTTTCCAAGCAGGTGGACCAATACTTTGAGGATCAATACAACCAAGCTTCCTCTTGGAACAAATTGACTATGAGAGCTCGAGTAAGCAATTTGCTTTTTGTAGTTCTCTGCCCTTAAGGACAATAGTCAAATTCAAATACACTGCTGGATAGAAGGATATTTTATTTTATCACAATCACAAAATCACACAGAATTATTTAGGTTGGAAAAGACCTTTAAGATTGAGTCCAATTGCCAATTGAGTCAAACATCCAATCGTCCAATCAAGTCGGACTCATCAGTTGACCACTGAATGAGTCATACTGTGTTTAGAAGTATCTTTTTTAACCAAAATTAATCACGCATCTAAGGAGGTGCTAGCGTTGCATTTGGGGTTGCATTTAAACAGGTAGTTTAGATTTGCAGTGCCATCAGGCATTTGTAGTTTTGTAGTTGTTACCGGTTCCAGCAAGGGTGTTCCTGAGAGTTGTAAAGTGTTTCTTCACTTTTTTGATAGCTAATATTTCTTTCAGGTTGTTGTAACTTCTGAACACGAGGATGGCAAAGTAACAGAAAAATCCCCAATGAATTTCTGATGTTCTGCCCCAAATGCTTTTGGTTTGTCATTTCTGTGCAAGGTATTTTTCACCGTAGACAAAAGGAGATGTTGCTTTTGCTTCCGTTTCCAGCCATGCTGCTCTTTAACAGAATTTTTTTGGTTCTGCAGTAGAGGAGACCTTTTTGGAAGCTTGATCACAATAACGCTATTTCTGACATCCCAGATCTGCTTTTCTAGTGGAAGTTTTTATTAAGCGTAGGTAGTCTAAAAAGGTTGATCTATAATGGGTTGTGTTTTGCATTTAATTTCTAATAAATTCAAAATGACTATATATCTTGAGCCGTCTTATGATTCTGACAGAAAAATTCCATTTACTGTCACCAATAGGTGGCATTCCGAAACAGAGCAGTCAAGATTCAAGAGTATGCATAGGAAGCATATCCAGCAGTGGCTATATCAGTGTGGAAATAAGTCTGTGCATATCCAAAGTTATTAATGATCTGTCATAGCTGTGTTAGTATAATTCATTCAAAAAGGAACCGCTGTTGTCCAGTGGCCTATTTTAACCGAGACGATAGAGTCTGAAGACACTAGTATTTTTGTGATGTTGAGAATTAGAGAAGAACTTGAGGCTTAGAGCGCTTAGTCTTTGTGTCCAAGACAAGGCTTAGATTATGTCCATGGTTTTTCTTTAAGGAGGTTTTAAGGGGATTAAAAAATGCTTTTTCTAAATGCTCATCAGTCTGGCTTTCCACGTAGTGTTTCACCTTGGATTTAGACAACTTATAGTTACACATATTGTATAAATACAGGATAGTATTATTTCAGGAACTTGAACTGTGTTTTTGCCTTAATCGGATGTTTTTTAAAAGTTTGTGCATCTTGGTATTGTCTGATTTATGTAATAGGTCAAGTTTTTGGTACAAGTTGCCTAACTGTTCTTTAACATAAGGCATGTGATTGATTGTATGTTTTTCATGCTTTCCACAGCCTAATTTTCATATTCGGTTTTTTAAATGGGAAGTTGGCAGTAAATAAGCTTAAAACAATGTGCTTTTACTTATTTCTAATATTGTAGTTTTTGTGTTCAACTATTTTAATTTTAAATATTATAGCAAATAAGTATATTAATTTGCAGGATTTTGTTAAACTAAGCTAATCTTTTATTCCCATATAAAGGGAATTTGAGATGCGTCTCACACAAATCCATATGAAGTCTCATGTAACAGCAGGGGTCTGAAATTATTCCAGACTTCAGTTTGCTGCTTTCTAACCATTTGAAATCAGTTATTCCAAAATGCTGTATAGACTTTATGCTGGCCTTTTATTTACAGAAATTACTGTTCGTTAACATATCAAAGAGGTGCAGAAGCTTGTGCTCTGCCTTGATGATGTCTGTTGTTTTTCCAAAAATGCTTGTTTCTTAGTACCTCAGCTTTCAGGACAAATGACCTAATGGGTTTGGTTTCTAACTTACTTGCGTGGTAATGATGGGCTATAAAATTACACAGTAAACTTCTGTTCCACAGGTTTGAATGAAACACACAAAGAGCCCTTAGGGAAAACTGAATATACAAAGAAAAGTCTTGAACATGTGTATTCATTCTGTTGAGTTAGTGACATCTTAATTATGGTCACATTTTTATAGTATGCTTTATAATAATGCCATAGCTATGTAGTTACAATAGTGCTACATTACATTTGTGGGTTTTTAATGCTTAACCTTTTCTTCCTGTGACCAGAGGCATATAATGGCATGACTGAAATACTTTTCCATTCTCCCTGCATGTATTTTTAAAAGTCAGGAATAATATGGGGGGAATTACATTACATTTACTGTACAAATGATTTCTCAGAGTTTTGCTGTTAACTTCAATATGGAGTAAAACTCTATAGTAAATCCAATTATTTTAAAGTGAAACTTTTTTTCATAAAATACATTATAATTACAAATTTAAAAAAAAAAAAAAAACAGAAAAGAACCCCTCCAAAAAATGTCTTTATAAACTAATCCTGTTCCCATACATGAATTTATATGCTATATTTTCACACCAAGTTAACTCTTCAGTACCGAAAGCTTAATACTGCTACTTGCAAACAAATGGTGTTCCTTGGATGCTAAATACTGAGCTGTTTCTAAGTTTCTTTCGTTGTTTTATTTAATAAGTGTTGTCTCACATTTTAAGGCCCAAACTGTGAACATCATACAAGAAAAGTGCATTGGGCCTTTACTGCCCGTGACTGGTACCCTCAGATTATCTATGAGGAAGTTATATTTAATATGGTGTCAGCGAGCTTTTAATTTGGGGAAAATTCAACCTATTCAACTTACATGACTTTTGTAATAAATGATTACATATCAAGATAAAATTTTAGATAGCTAATATAATGAAATTATTATATTTTTGTGTTGCCAGATGCTCTCAACATGGCTGCATTGCTATACCTTTTTTAAATTTACCCATAAATGTTTAGATCATGCATAGTATGTGTAAGCATCTTTATTGCCTTTACTTTTATCATGTAATGTGTTCAGTAGTTTGTAGCTTTCAAAATGTTTATCTTCACTAAGTTTAGTATCTGTCATTTTGCTGTTATGTTAATGGAAATAGTTAATTTTTAAAGTAGTGACCCTTTAGAAACAGCAAGGTATCAGAATTTATTAAATAATCTATCTTTATCTATTCAGGCTAAATTCAAACATGTTTCGAGGATGTCAAGGTTATTTCTCATGATACGCAGGGGTTAAAGTGATTTACCGAGATTTTTCGCATACCCTTCTTTAAATTTATTGCATAGAAATGAGTTACATCCAGCCATACCAGCAAAACTAGTTGCACTTTCAGTTAGTTTAAGCTTGAAGTGCACGGCAAACATTCATACCAAACAAAAAGCAGATCAACTGGTATTGCATACTTTATCTAGAAAAGCATTTATGTTCAGTATTGTTAAATACAGCTAATATTATTTCACACATATTTGCAAAGTTAACGTGTAGTTTAAGCCATTCAACACCATGCCTTAAGCAGTAATTTAAAATTTAAAACATTTTACCTTGTCATCTAACCTAACAGCAGATTCTGCTTGGTGTCATTTAGTCTCCAGTTCCAAATGAAACAAAATCACAGTGATATCTTTAAAACAAACAGAGAAACAGTAAGGATTGTTGAAACATGTTAGATGATTCCTTAGTTAAGTCTGAAATAGCTTCTTTCCCTGGGGACAAAGCGCGGTTCTGTTCTGTGTGCAGAGAATCAGATAATACTGTTACTCGGAGAACTAAAAAGCTCACTTAAGGAAAATGAAAAGCAGCACAATATGTTTGGTCCGGAGGCTGACAAGGCACAGCTGGAAATTCTCTTTCAGTACTTACAGTTGGTTGCATAAGGAACGGGAAAATGGAGTGTTTTCTAAAAGACACGAAAAATGTGTCTTTTATTCAGTTCTGGTTTATGTATTTAAAAACTTAGTTTCCAGGTGGCATGATTTTAATGTAGATTTATTATTTTACCAAGATAATACATTTTGGCAAGCGTAGCCTTAACATAAAAACGTCTATTAAAATTAGAACTTTTTTCTTCAGTTCATATTTTAGGAATCCATTCCTGCCTGCATAGCCTATCATCTATAAACAGCAAACCTTTTTGTTGAAGTTTTAGCATGGAAAACTTTTCTTTTGTCCATTTACAGCAATGGTTTCACCCTAAGTTGTAGCTTATGCATGGAAAATAAAATGACTGAAACATTTTCCCTTCATTTTTTTGTAAGGCTAATTACATCCTGAAACATGATCCTGAAGCACAGCTCTGCAGAAGCTGCAGCGAAGTTAGTAATCCAAATATGAGAACTGAGGGGGGGGAAGGGAGGAATAATGGTACGTTACCACAAGTCCTTTGTGTGCCAGCAGAACCTTTTTCATCTCCACATAGAGCTTCTGCAGAGTGTCAGTGGATGAGGAGATGGTGAGTCGTCTAAGCTTCAGAAATGACAAATTTACCTAGGAGGTGGAGTGCTCAGAGTTCTTCTTACATTAAAAATTTGTGTTTTCTTGAATTCATACTCTGAGAAATGTGTAGACAGATAGTCATGGAATGGTATAACCATGGAGTTAACCATAATTGTTAGACGGTATGTGGTGGAAAGATACTGGGAAAGCACATTGTCTCTTAAAATAGTTATGCAGTTTCTACTGTGCTTTGCAAAGTCCAAAGAAGAAATATTAAACTTCTGTAGTTTATCTGGAGCTGTTTGAAAAGAATGGAGACAGTTATACTTAACAAATTGGAGCTAGCATCTGGAATGAGATGGCATGATTCCATACCTGTGCTAAAAGCATCGACTCGTAAAAGACGAGTCGAACAATAGGACAGCAGTTCTTCTAGCACAAGTGGGGAAAAAAATAGCAAATTACATCATCTTGTCATGGTTATACATGTCAGGTAAAAGACTATGTATTTAAATGATGGTGTATTTATTAGACACAAAAGTGAAAGTATTCACTTTGTTATTTATATTTAAATGTGGCTTCTCGTGCTTCTGATAGCTGTCTCAGGATCATCTTCTGATGGTGTTCGACACACGTCTCCAGAAAGGCTGCCTAGCTGGGACACAAGACTACCCACTAGTAGGCCAGTAAGGTGGATCTGACCAGCCTTTGCTCATGTGAAGCTCTGCTTTAGTGCATCTGCTTAGGATGTGGCATCTCCGATTGCCGAATTCTAGTAAATCCTCAAAGCTGGACTTTTTAAGCTTATGTCATCTCTGTATTTTTTGAAAGGTCAACATCTTCCAGCAGCTTTCTAGGACTGAGTGGGACACCGCATCTTGTCTCCTCTGCTAGATCATACAGTGAAAATCCTGTATCCTCTAAGCAGACTGAAGGATCTCTGACGGTGTTACTGAATCAGTTATATAGACTTCTCTAAAACAGATACCGTAGCGTGAGCAGTGAAGCGCAAAGCCTTGCTAATTTGAAGGATCTGAGATGATCTGTTCAGCTGTTACATGTGTATTCCATAGTCTGGGTTTCACACAGAAGGTAATTGCTGAGTAGCAAACACTTCCTTTGGTAAAGTTACTGCTTCTAATACGTGAATAAAAGTCCTGGAGACATTATAGTTCTGGTATTATCCATGTTTAGCTTTCCTGTGGCCCCCTCTAAATCACTGTCCTCCTTTAATACGCACGCCAAAATGGAGTTTCACCCTTATGTATCTGGTGCCATCTGGCATTTCTGTTACGCACACTGAAATTAAAATATCCAAACAAAGGCTTGTTTTACTAAACAAATAAATAATCTAGTTTGTTCTTCTCCTTCATCCCTCTAGTTACCTGGCATAGGAGTGTGGCTTTGTGATCTTAGTAGTACCTGCCATTTGTATGAAACAGAATGCCTATGAGGCCCTTGATTATCTTTCTCTCAACTTCTGTTAAGGAAGAAAAAAAGACAGTCTGAGGGATCTGCAAAGCTACAAGCTCCCTTTTAATGAAAATGACATTACACTTTTCTACAATGAACAGTAATGCTTGAAAATTGTAGGAGTTGTTATAGAGTGTCCCATGGTTATCTGATATCTAGGGGGTTTGGTGTTTTTTAATTTGTAGAAGTAGTATCTGAGAATGCACATCATCTGCTGCTTTCCAATAGGATTTAAATGTATGTAAGATTAATAATTAAATACTGGTTCAACATTGTTATTTCCATTAAGATCATCTATGCAAACTTGCCTGTCATAATACTAAAGAAAAAAATACTGTATTATTTGGCTCAAAGCTCAGACTAGGAAATGCAGTTCAGGTAATTGCTGTTTGAGTGAAAAACATTGCAGTATCCTCAGGGATCTAATATTTACTGTGTTTATGTGAATAATTCACTCTGAGAGCAGAGCAAGTTGCCAATACCTGCTTCGTCTGTAAGTACTGTTCTGCCCGTCTGTCCCATATGCATGGCTGGGCATTTGAATGAGTTATTGTCTATTAAGATGCCTTAATGTGGACTGGTCTCCTTTGGGGAGGGAAGAGACAAAGAGTAAACAGCCGTGACTAATAATCAAAATGACTTTTTATTATTTTATATCTTATGGCAAACTGCCACCAGGAGCATTGTTGCTTAGTGTTGAGCAAGAGCCATAGGATGTGTGACATGAATGTGGAAGCCTGGAGCCTCTGGCATAGACTCTTCATAAAATCTAGGCTGATCTCTTTTCCTTATAGCTTGTTATTTGTAGAGGGACAAGGCTTTCCCTCTTACCCTGCTGAAATTATCCAGTGGAAATTATTCAAGGAAATCTTCAGCGAAAAAGAAGGGCTAGGATTTAGGTTGGCATCAGGCTTGTTTATAGTGGTTACAACAGATTTTTGTAACATCTCTACTGTACCTATTAGATGACAACCAATAGTGGAAACAGGCTTTTAAGCAATTCGATACAGTTGAAATAAATTTGTTTTCCGTTTCTTCCTCAGAAGACCTTCTTTTCAAACACTGACCTAAATCTCACTTCTGTGAACATAAAGGGTCCCATGAGTTAAAGCAGCAACACTCCTGGATCCCTATGCTGGTACAAAGTATTGTTTGAAATGTTAGGTATTTCTAGTCGCTGTAATTGGTTTGCTATTTCTGCTTGAGTTTTCTATTCTGTTGCCACATTAAGTAGAAATGAAATAAAGAATTAGTGTCTTTAAGAAAAAAGGGAAGTTTATAAGAGCAAGTGTGCTTTGGAAGCTAGCCATATCATAGGAATATACCTTATCGCTATACTGTGAAGCAGCTGAGATATGGCAAAACGGAGCAACAGTAGAATACTTTCTTCTGCTATCCCAACAGAACGTGTTCACCTCAGTGGGTAGCGTAACTGTAGCCTTTTGTACCAAAAAGCCGTATTCTTTAAATATCATTGTTCTTGGCACAGGATGAATTGAAGCACAAACTTTAGATGATATATATATATATATTTTCAACAGATTCCCATAGAGATTTAGGTTTGGAACTACATGTAACGTCAATAATGTATTGCTCTCCTCTGCATCTGTATGTCTGCAGCCATTTCTTCAGACAGTAATAACAGACAAAACTTGTCTACTCGTGACTCCTATACCAAAAGGGAATTCAAGAATATTTATGAACTAGAGAATAATATTTTGTGATCTTATGGAATTGCTTCCAAACCATGAGTGACAAAAGGAATCTTTTTTGCCAGTTTTTTTCATTCTCTAAGCATAGCTTTCTACATTGCTTCTCCACAACATCATATTCTAACTTTTTCTGAATTTCCTGAGGGCATCAGTAGCTTCTCTTCCTTTCCCAGCAAGAAGTGTTAGTCAGTGTACAATAGTACTATTGTTATTTTTCTTTTTATCAATTTTGCTTCTTCCTGCAGGGATGAATGGTGGGAGGAAAAACTTATGTTCACTACTGTGGCTCTGTTATAAATCTCAGAGTGGGGGTAAAATTAATGTATAAGTTAGTATAATAGAATCTGTGGTGTTGAAAATGGCTTACAGATTTTTAAATTTGGTCTCAAAGGCCACTTAAATACATGGAGCATGCTGGAACAGGAGGAACAACGTCTGGTTCTTAATCGTCTTGAAAATGCCTGAAGTGTAATACCTTAGTCATCACAGCAAGCCAGTAGGCTGAAGGAATATAAGTAGGACATCTTGAAAAAATAAAATAACATAAAAATCCATAAGCAAAGTTAAGAAGACAAGCATCTGCAATTGGTCAGTTTAAGAGTGGGTATCCGAGAGATGATATATGAGTATGGAAAGAGTTGAAGTAACTTTTTATGATCACAGCTTGTAGAACTGAGATTTCATGGTCTCTGTATCATACCTTTAAAAAATGTAATCTTTTATCTGCTTAGTGGCCAAACAAAATGCATGAAGAGAACAGGAATAGCCTTCATGGAGCCAATGTAATGCCAGGTGTAACCTAGCTTTTCATAGAGGAAAGAATGCATTTCTTTTAGACAGGTGCTGATAACTTACAGTATTGCTTAAATTACCTTGTTAGCTTCCTGTATGAGGATACTCAGGAGGTCATGTAGGTCATCTAGTCCAACCAGCTGCAGAAACCAGGGGCAAGATTGAATTCAGAACAGGTTTTTGTTCAGTTGGTTTTGAAAGGCATCAAGGACAGAGTTACCCAACTTCTCCTGGCTGCCAGTTCCAATGCCTGACTGCCATTGAGGAATTTTTTTTCTTTATCTCTCATCCTTCAGAGGATGCAGCTCCATGAAGAGCTGTGCTTTGGATTCTCCTTGATATTGCAAGGCTACTCTTAGAATTTCCCTAAGCCATCTTTTCTCCAGGCAGAACCAGTCTTTTATTTCTGTTAACAGCTAACAAACCCAAAGGAATTTAGAAGTGGTTCAAAGGCTATATAGTATGCTTGGTTATAAAATGTGATTGAAGATGACATGAAAATAGTCTTTTAAAAAAAAAAAATAAAAAATCAGTGAATCGGTACTGCTTCAAATGGGTATACTTTCCTCATGTATGTAATTTTTGATTGTCTTATTCCATGCATTCTAAACAAGATTAGAGAAAAACAGTGTGTTTTCATGCCAACTTTGATGGCTCTTTGAGTGCTTTTGGCTTTGATATCTCTCAAAGTAGAACTTAGAGTCAGGGTTATTTGCAGGGTTGACTCCTAGCTAGTGATGTGTTGCCAAGTTATGATGGTTCAGACAACATATACGGCAGCCACACAGTACAGTTTTTGCAGGTCTTTTTTGCTCTCTACGATTTGGAGTAAAACAGAAAATACTGACAAAAAAGATGGAAATTGTGTACGTGGACAGCATCAGAGTTTTCTTACTTTTGAAGCAAGTTGTAAAAGACTGTTTCTGTAATTTGTACAGAATAAAAAAAAAAAAAAAAAACAAAAAAAAAAAAAAACAAACAGAAAGATAGCCTGTGGTATTCCAGATGATGAGCACTTGAGCTTTTGTGGAACTTGTGTGTATGGAGTATGTTTACAGGTTTTTCATTTTCTTGACATTAATTCTTCCCTCCTCCATCCCCCCCCAGCCATCTTCTCCCACCCAAAAGGAGTTATCTGGAAATCTTCTCCAGAAAATTTAAAAAGACTATTATTTGTAATATGAGTCTCCATTTATTTCTTATTTTAAAGGTATTTCAGATTTATTGGAGAGTATTTTATATATGTCTAGGTAATGATTTATGTATATCTTACGCTACATGTTAATGCTGTCTTGTTGAACAGTATTAAAGGAGCAACATGATGTTCCTTGCATCAAGCTGTGGAATGTTCTGCTTTCTGCAATTATAAATTGATTGTAAGAAATACCATACACAACTGTTGGAAAGTCCACCTCTTCTGCATAACTAGGGATATCTGTTATGGGATGAAAGTGTAGTTTTTTCTTACAGTATCTACACACTTCCATGCTTAGTATGTCATCCTCTAGGTAACATGTCTGTCACCATTTCAGTTCCTCTTAATCTCCTTATTTTGTTAGGACACTTTGCTGATTTGTGTTTCTTTTTGCAGACACAGTTTCTTCTTGTCTTCCAGATTGGAGGACCTTTACTGAAGGCATCCTTTAGTTACCTATTAGTCATATCATAGAATGGTTTGGGTTAGAGGGGACCTTAAAGACCATCTAGTTCCAAGCCCCCCACCCTGGGCAGGGACACCTCCCACTAGACCAGGCTGCTCAGAGTCCCATCCAGCCTGGCCTTGAACACCTCCAGGGATGGGGCATCTACAACCTCCCTGGGCAACCTGTTCCACCGCCTCACCACCCTCACAGGAGAGGAATTCTTCCTAATATCCAACCTGAATCTCCCCTCTTTCAGTTTGAAACCCTCACCCCTCGTCCTGTCATTACACCCCCTGATCCAGAGTCCCTCCCCAGCTTTCCTGTAGGCCCCCTTCAGGTACTGGAAGGCTGCCATAAGGTCTCCACGGAGCCTTCTCTTCTCCAGGCTGAACACCCCCAACTCTCTCGGTCTGTCCTCATAGCAGAGGTGCTCCAGCCCTCTGATCATCTTCGTGGCCCTCCGCTGGACCCGTTCCAACAGGTCCGTGTCCTTCTTGTGCTGAGGACTCTAGAGGGGCACGCAGCGCTCCAGGGGGGGTCTCACCAGAGCGGAGTAGAGGGGCTGCATCACCTCCCTCCACCTGCTGGCCACGCTGCTTTTCATGCAGCCCAGGATGCAGTTGGCTTCTTGGGCTGCAAGCGCACATTGCCGGCTCATGTTGAGCTTCTCGTCCACCAGCACCCCCAAGTCCTTCTCCTCAGGGCTGCTCCCAAGACATTCTCCACCCAACCTGGTTCTGTGCCTGGGATCGCCGTGACCCAGGTGCAGGACCTTGCACTCGGCCTGGCTGAACTTCATGAGGTTCACACGGGCCCACCTCTCCAGCCTGGCCGGGTCCCTCTGGATGGCATCCCTTCCCTCCAGCGTGTCGACCGCACCACACAGCTTGGTGTCATCGGCACACTTGCTGAGGGTGCACTCAATCCCACTGTCCGTGTTGCCGACAAAGATGTTAAAGAGCACCCGTCCCAGTACTGACCCCTGAGGAACACCACTCATCACTGGTCTCCACTGGGGACATTGAGCCATTGACCACAACCCTTTGAGTGTGGCCAATCTTAAACCCCTGAGCATTTTTCTTCAAATCATAATGAAGGTGCCAGTCATCATGGATACCTGCCGTAGATGCAGTGAGGTTTTATCTTGTAGGTCATGCCCTCCAAGGTATCTTGACAAGGCAAGTGGCACTGGCCCCCTGAATCTCAGGAAATCCGCTTCTTACTGTCACCAGCTAAGCCTTAGGTAAAGCACCTCCAAAGCAGATATACCAAACGTGTATACCAAAATAATACCAAAGCCCTTGGTATTATTGTCTTCCACACTGGTCTTGAAACAGGGCTTGCAACTGAAAATGTCAGCTCAACGCCCAGTACCAGCCAAAGCAGCATATACAATGTTAGTAACTGTATAGGGAAAGATTAGAAAACAAAACTGAAAACATTATTGTGGCACTGTTAGGCACTTGAACCTAGAATGGTACTCATGCCACCTTCCATCTCTAGGTCCTCCACCTTTGCACAGTGTTAGGATTTCAGGGTACCCAGTCCACCCATTCTGATAGTTCTTCATCAGTGCCAGAGAAAGCACCCCAAGGCATTCTGACCACAAGAGGCAGTCAGACACAAGTATGATCATAACACAAACTGATTTACTCCTCCAAGCTTTATGATCAAGTGCAGGGATGTGCCCTAGGGTGCCCCTGAACAGCCCTGATCATGTTACGTGCTTTGCCTTAAATTCCTTTATTACTTTTCCTCCCCTTTTCATCTCACAAGTTCTTTTCTCATCCACTTGAAGATATATAGCCTGCCAGGGTTTATAGCTTCCCTATTTACCCAGTTTTGCAGACTTTATACCTTTATTTAGTAATTATGGTATGGTTGTCCCGTCATTTTTCCCTCAAGCATCAAGGGAAAACTTGATACTACCCCTTCCCCTTTTTAATTCTGAAATATTCTGCCTTTTCATGTTGCAGTCTGATGAGTGGCACAAGAGGTTAGGGGGGTCCACCTGCACGTACAATACTCTTTTGTTATCTCTAGCATCCTGGAATCCTTCATCTTATCTTCCTAGTGATGTCACAGGTGAGCAGCAGCCACATGCACGAAAAAACACCCCTGTACACTATCACCTCTTACTATGTCTCACCTGGTACCAAGAAAAGAGTACGTTCTGTAGCTTGAATTTTCCACAGTCATCCTTATTTTTAATAGCTTTCTCTCACATTATCGTTAATACGCGTTTCCTTATGCCTCCTGTTCTACTGCATTATTTAGAGAAGGGCTGTGTTGAAGTTGGATCTGTTATTTAAGTTATTCCTAAAACATTAATGAAAATATTATTTCTATGAGTCAAAAACACATCCTCATTCAAGAATTTAAAGCTATTTCTGTTTTGTTTGGGAATTTGAAAGAAAAGAGACAGTACTGAAAATTACAGCAGCATTTTTTTAACCTGTCAATGAAATAAGAGTGTGATTAATTTTTTAAATTGCTTTACTCCTAGTTGTCATGATGAATCTTTGCAGCTGATGGCTGGTTTTGATCAGAGACAAAAATGGAATCTTAAACTTTGAAATTACTGATGCATTTTTTTTAAATAGAACACACAAGTTTGTAGTTGGAAAAAAATAGCAATGGGAAAAAAAAAGGTTATAACTGTTGAAGTCAGCACAAAACATGAGATGGGGAATTTGGGATTGGCAGTACACTGCATTTCTAAAACCTATAGCAGTTACTGCATTCCTTTTTGTAATCAGCGGTCACCAATATCCTTAAGGAAAAAACATAGGAGAAGGAAAAAATGTTGCTGGGAAACCTTAGAGAAATTAAAAACAGATTTTTCTCACATATTTAAAAATATCAACAATACATTGCAAAAAGCATTGAGTACTTCTTTAGGTGGGAATAAGTCTAAATTTGCAATATGAGATGCACGTAGCTAGGATCTATTTACATTAAAAAGCTTGCTTTTCAACTGTAACTGCATCCCAATTCCAGTTCATCACTGGAGTGAACAGAACATATACAATATTAATATTCATTAGTATTAACTTTCTTAAGTCA
This sequence comes from Chroicocephalus ridibundus, assembly GCF_963924245.1. Lineage (NCBI taxonomy): Eukaryota > Metazoa > Chordata > Aves > Charadriiformes > Laridae > Chroicocephalus > Chroicocephalus ridibundus. The sequence goes on along the minus strand of NC_086293.1, from coordinate 4,877,290 downwards.
CAGTATTGCCACAACTCAATGCCTCTTGGTTGTGTTTGCATTTGATACACCATCATTTTCAGTTTGAGATATGTTATTCTCACTTTATACCTAAAATGCCAACGAACAGACAGATAGAAATAACTTGTAAACTCTTCCTTTAGCAGCCAACTGAAACTGGAGGCTGGTGCATTTCACGTACTGCCTCTAAGGATGTGCATCAGTGAAGAAATTCAGTAGAACTTTGATTATTTCAATGTCTCGAGCCTGTCCTCTGTGGTGTTACAATGCAAGTTGTCTACCTAACTTGAACAAATATGACTTTAAAACCCTGGCAGTTGTAAGTAAATGTGTAGGATTTTTCACTATACTTCTGTCTTTCCTTTCAGAGGATAACACTTTTTTTTTTTTCCAGGTTCAAAGGTTGACACTTCTTTGTATATTGGGCAGTTATGTTTCAGCTATTTGCTGACTTGCAGTTTTCCAGAATATTCAGCTTAGCAACTGAGCATGTCCTCTGTGGGTCTAAAATAGCACAATGAGCTTGGTTTGGGGTTTGGTTTTTCTCATGTGCCAGTATTGAGTATTGTTACTCATCAATATAATTTTGAGGTTTCTAACTTTTTTCTAAGATAATCATATTTTGCAGCATAAATACAAAAGGTGGAGTAATTTAATATTTTTTTTGTCCTTGCCATAGTTCACATAATATTATCTCATTTCTGCTGTACTCAAACTTTGTATAAACTGAAGACTATTTAGACTAGTATGTTTGCCTTTCTTTAAGTCCATAGTTTTGGATCTTAATTTTTACAAGTTCCCAAATTTTATCTGTGTGTAAATACTGAAAACAGGTTGTTTAGAATTCATTAAAAATAAGAACGTATAATTATTCTAATGGTCTTTCCCTATTTGATTGCCCTTTTCAAAGCAGTGATTTGCTTTCCATTTACTTGGTTGTGCCTGGTTGCACTTTCCATTTGTAGGCAAAAGGGCAAAAAAAAAAGCGTCCCTGTAGAACACTATGTACTTCTCTAAAAAGTGAATGCCACTTTTTTTTATAAACTTGTTTTGTATACTGTTGACATCTTAAATTGTCTCAGAAGCGAAATAAGAAAATTAATACTTGATCTTACAGATAAAAAAGTTGGTTTGAGATTTCATCTGGTAGACACTGCTGGGTTGCTGTGGCTTGCTTCCTATATGACTTTTGTTTGTTGCCTGAGATGTTTTCACATTTGTTGGTTTTAATGTTAAGTAGAAATTACTAACAAGATGCCTCTCCACTGAGAGACTGTCTCAGGAAGGAGATGTAAACTGAGGACACAAATATTTTGAAGCTTTTTAGTCAAAAAGAGGGATTTGTTGGCAGCTGGTACAAGATGACACTTTGAGGAAAATAACAAAGTTTGCTTGTGGTTTCCTTTTAAATCTAAAAATTAGTTATCCTTGCCTGTTGGTTCATGTTTTCCCCATTACAAACAGTGGCACCAAATGGTTTGTTTGGGCAAATTAGTGGACAATGGCAAAAATGACTTGTACAGCAGTTCTGCAGTGTGCTACCAGGGAGAATTTAAAGGGGAAAAATGGCAGGGATATATATGTGTGTGTGTGCAAATATATCTAAGTTTAATTTTTAATACCACATTGGTATTTTTATGATTATGACATTTCCAGAGAGATCTATAATTCTACAGTGCTCAAAATTCAGGATTGAATACAAGTTGAAAACACCTCATTAATTGATTATTTATGTTTGCTTTATCATCTGTCTAGCATTTGTGGCCAAACTTGCGCAAAATGTTGCAGATTTCCTGAACCTCCCGCACAACTTCCCCTGTGTCATCTCGAAGAGGGAAATGCTAAAAACAAAACAAAACAAAATCATCAATTTCAACACAACACGTTATTCTGGATGACCCTGCTTGTGTGGCGTATATAAATGTGTCTTGTTGAAGGAGAACATTAGCAGTTTGGCTTTTCCCCACAGTTCAGAAAGACTTTGCAGATTATCTTTTTATTGTAATTTCTCTCTGTTCTTTGCAGTAAATCCTTCGCATTCCATTTCCTTTGTTAACTGGAGGGCTCATCAAACGACTGAGTTGAGTGATTTCTGAAACATGAAATTTTCTTTTCATGATGGCAGATAACGAGAAGCTTGCAGCTGAGAAGGGAAGGGGTGAGATGGAGAAGGGTGGGTGTGTGTTTCCTCTTAATCACTAATTACTGTGGTGTCAACACCTCCTCTCTATTGAGTCTCCAAACCTAGGTTAGGTCTTGTACTATCCTGTGTCTAAATACTTCCACAGCGTGGGGCCTTTTGTTTCAAAACCAACAGTTCTTTCTTTTGGAAAATGACAATCTGGCTAAAAATCAACCACTTTGGCACGGGAATGTTGTTTAATTGTAGTAGCAGGAACATCAAAAGTTTTCTGTCAATGTGGTTTCCAAACCCTCGGCGCGTCTCAATGGCTGCTCAGACAAGAGGCATCGCTCGCTGTTCCTGCCCAGAGCACCTTTCTTCATAAAGGTATTTTCTCTTTTGGCGTTACTGCTTAGAGAGCCATTCCCTGTGGGTGTCGAGCAGAGTTTCTGACCTAGGGATATTTGCCATTAGCCAGTCCAATGCTCAAGTGTTTTGAGAAGCACTTAAGCTATTCTTTCACCCTGCTGGCTCCCTGTACGGCAGCTCTTGGAGTGAAGGAGCCGTGTGAGGAGATGCAGGCTCCAGGGGCAGTGTCCTGCCTTCCCACCTGAGCTGGGGTGTGCGCAGTCCAGGCTGTTATCCTGCTCCTGGGTCTGTGGCTGTGCTGTTAGTCATGCTGAGAGAACTAAGGCCCATTTTTTCATACGTTTTGCTTTCTGGCCTGACACAGCACAGCCGCCCAGGCAGCTCTGCGGGCAGAGGTGGGGGACAGGAGCTAGCTGGGGGAGAGAAAACTGAGGATGGGAATAGCTCGAGTTGTCTTATGGAGCCATACTTTAAAACAATGCATCTGCATACAGAAGTAACCTGAGAGATAACTCTCTGTTCTGACAGAAACCGACTGAAAGAAGCTACTTCTTTTTACCCTAAACAAGAAATAAGATACCATCTCCCAGTGGAGCTGAAGGGAATTTGGTTTGAATCATCCTATATGCTCCTAAATAGCCTTTAATGACTCAGCAGTTTTATTTGATTGTATCACTTCACTTTTTTCCTGGAACGATCTGTCCTGTAAATAATTCAGTGAGGGGAAGACTGAGCAGAGCTACCTCTGCCTAGAGTTAGAGCAGAAACTCTCATCCAAGCCAAAGCCTGTTTTTCTCATGAGATTGAATTAAGTAAGTAAAATGTTTTTTCTGTCTATCTTCCGGGCTGTAAAATGAAGTGATTGACATTAACATCTATACTTCGGTCTTACGAGATGACAAACAATTAATAAATGGAGTAAGTATTCAGCTGCATCAAAGAACTGGTGCTTTTAACACTAATTTCATGCATCCATCTACTGTAAAGCTCCAGCATGTTTATGATAATGCGCCATAAGCTTGTTGCCAGCGGTACAGCTCTACAAAGTATTAGAATAAGGGTAGCATTTGTTTTCTTCTGCATGCAGGAACTTAAATTTTCAACAATCAAGATAGACAAATGGGAAGAAATGACAACTATTGTCACCAAAGTATATCTAAGTAACAAAATGAAAATGTAATTGCAGCCAGTACTGAATTTTTACTGCTAGCTTAAAGAAAGGTAGCATCACTAACAGTAGTGGTGAAAATTAAAAGATAGACTATTTCAACTATGTGACTCACTCATTGGAAAAGGCTTTTTTGCCCCTACATACTACACTGGTTATTAAAGTACTTGGGAAGACAGGAGGACTATTTGTGTGTGATTATTATACTATGTTTTTGAGCAAGCATTGGTATCTAATTCTTTATGCGCTACTTGTTCTGTATTTCATGGCCTTTACTTGCATTACACAATGGGTCTTGTACAAGGTGGAATAAATTGATTTTGTCAGAAGCATTTGCTGGTTTTGTTTCAGAGAGTTGGGAGATTTTATAAGGTACATTCAGAGCGAGTGCTTTGGTAGTTGAATGTTATGACGTCTTTGTTTCATCAATATTAGCAGGAAAGAGCCTATGAGTTAATAAGGATTGAATTGTTTGAGAGGCAGTAATTCTGAATTCATGGGGCAACAGGGTATGTTAGAAATGAGAAATGTGATTCAGGAGTTTATAAGAGCTGTAGAGCTATCACTTGAATTATTCTTAAGAGACATAAATATGTACGTAGTCTAGACAGTGCTGCTTTTGCACTGGCAGGGTCAGCTGCAAGTAAATGCTAGTACAAGAGCCGATTCCAAAACAGAGAAGGGAAAAAGTAGAAAAAGACATAGATGAAGAATATGCTGGAGGCCTCATATGTTAGTTTGCAGTGTGTTTTGGAAGAGTCATCCAGAGGTCTTTCTACAGGGGAAAAAATGAATATTGAAGTAATCCAGAACTACTTTTTAAATAACATTATAGTGCTTGCCTTTCTTCTCAAATTTTTCCTACCTAACAATCAGATTATCTGTGTGTACATTACACTTCCGCTATGGGACTTTGTTTGGCTTTGGAAATCTAGCCTGTGTTTGAGTGTTAATACACCTCAAATAATGATAGATTCACTAATTGCTGCTTGAAATAGAATGCTGGAAATGTCTGCACTGTTGCTTATATTGAAATAGTATGATAAAATATAATCTTTCAACATACTGCTGTTTGTGTGGAAACTTGACATTTTGAGTACCCAGTTAGTCTATGTCATTTATTAATAGAATTAATAATTAGTTATATGCTTATGCAATTAGCAGTTCATCTGTGTAGGCCATCAGGTCAAAGCCTGAAGGGCATGCCCCTTCCCCTCAGCTGCTAGCATTAGTTATAGGAAAAAGAGAAATACCCCTGACATCAGTTATAGCTTTCTAAACTGCCTTTATTAGTAACCCAAATGATCGTCGAATTGCTGCACATGCCATTTTGAACCAAACCAAAGCGTTGCTCTAGGCCACGCATTACTAACTTAGTCCTTTCGCAAAGCACGCTGAATTCCAACAGTCCTGAAGTCATTCCACAGTGTAGATCCATGACCCATTCCGTCTGGAGTCGCCAGTAGCTCAGGCCCAACGGTGGCATTTTGCCATTGGTAAGTGTGGAGACAAATTTCCAACAGTCAGGAGCCGCGGGGAGAGTTTGCAGAGGGATTTGGGATGAGTGGGACTGGAAGGCTTGAAGGCTGCTGCTGTTGCCTCAAGTCCAAGAGTTCACAAGCATGTTCCAGCAACGGCTGATGCTCCAGTATCCACACTGCACGCGTGCGTTATTCGACAGCTTTCTGTTCTTGAATTAGGACTTCTTGTTAGTATGCAACTGCGTAAAGGAAAGCTTTAAACATACAGTAGGTTTATGGGCATGAATGTTTGTGTTACTTCCTTAGAGCTTTAAAAACACAAGAGAATTAAGCGGATTGTTTGAAAAATGAAGAAGCAAAAAAGAGAAAGTTAAGCTGTAACATGAGCTAATTTTCTTTCAACTGAACTTCTACAAGAACAAAATTTATTGTCACCAACAGTTGTTTGAAATGTTTCTGCAATGCCAGCCATTTAAATTCAAATAGAGAAGTGCCTTAGGGTTGCACTGAAAGTGAATGAATTACACTGGGCAGCTCGTATTAGTATTACTATTGCTTCTTTGTACTGTAGCAGTACCTAGCAATAAACCAAATATTTATACACCTACATCACAGTACATTCTTGGTGACTGTGACTTTGGCATTTAAAAACCAAATACGGTGGAGCAGAAGGATATGTTTTTGCCTGGCAGCTGCATGTGATTTCTCCAAGTGGATACACTAAAGAATTCTCATCGCTGCCCTAAATTCTTTTGTAGTTGGCAGTATAAAGATAATTGAGTCAAAACCATCCATGTTCTGAGAGATTTGGTCTAAGGTATACTACAGAGTTGCAGAGTGAATAGCAGTTACAGATTTCCAGTGTTCCTTATTTTTTCTTCGGTTTTTATTATTCGGGGTTTTGCTGCTTTCTTATTAAAGTAATTTACTAGATCAAAGTTTGAAGATAGTTGACTGTTTCTACAAACCTGTTGTTTATCAGTGGATCGACAACTTTACACCATTACACGTACAATAATTATAAGTTGTTAACTGTTTTTGTCTATTATCATAGAATCATAGGGTTGGAAGGGACCTCTGGAGATCATCTAGTCCAGCCCCCTGCCAGAGCAGGGTCACCCAGAGCAGGTGGCACAGGAACGCATCCAGGGGGGTTTGGAATGTCTCCAGAGATGGAGACTCCACCCCCTCTCTGGGCAGCCTGTGCCAGGGCTCTGCCACCCTCAAAGGAAGGAAGTTCCTCCTCATGTTTAGGTGGAACTTCCTGTGCTCAAGTTTGTGCCCGTTACCTCTTGTCCTGTCCCCGGGCACCACTGAAAAGAGTCTGGCCCCATCCTCCTGACACCCACCCTTTCAGTATTTATAAGTGTTGATAAGATCCCCCCTCAGCCGTCTTTTTTCCAGACTGAAGAGACCCAAATCCCTCAGCCTTTCAAATCTATGCTATAAATCTCTTCTTGTAGATGCTTGGGTCTTTTCAAGAATATTTCCTGTGTCACTCTTGTTTATGCTAAGAATGTGTTTGATAAACTGAAATATCATGCTTTTGACAGCCAGATTTAAAGAATTGTATTTGAGTATTATGTGAAAGGAATTCGGTGGGTTTAAAGCTTTTTGGGGTCTTTTCAACTGGACTGGCTACTGCTCTTGTTGATAGCAACGGGCATGGTAGCATTTCATGTTAATATGTATTTTCACGTAATCAGAATATTTGAGGCAACTGGTGTTTGTTAATAACCAGACAAATGAAAGCTACTAGGTGGCAATTTTTTGTTGAGACTGTCCTAAATGTAATGCTTTGTAGAACCACTATAAGAGGATGTTTGGTGGCAAGGATTTCAACTGATCTACAGCATATGTTTTTATAGAAAGCTTCACTCTTCACTTAATGCAGATGTTAAACTGGTTTCTGATGCTCAGTAATACTACTACTACTACAATTGCATTTGTGAAAATAAGCACTGATTTATGTGAGAATGCATTTTAAGTACATATCTGCGTATGTTTAAGGAAAGATCTGGTCCATATGGTGGCTAGATAAATTAATATTACTCTACTACATGCAGTAGGAAATTATGCTGTGGACATTGTCATTCATGCACTGATATCAAATCTGGGTGGAACTAAAGAAGAAGGGTATCTTTATTCCTGAGTGCAAGCCGTGCAAGAAGTTGTTTGTGTTTTCTTTGTGCAAACGCAGATTGCACCTTTGTCGCTGGTGTCCGGTGAAGATTACAGTACAACTACTACTTTCTTAAGATACCAAGGTTATAGTGCAAGCAGATGTGACAGCTACTAATTGACCAAAACCCTCTCTGCTGTTGGACAGTTTGCTCTAAGTGACAAGAGATTGACATCTTAAACAGTTTATATCTCTTGGTGAGAAATGAAAACTGATATTTTAGATGTTCCAGGTGTGTCTATGGACATATGTGTCTTTACCAGGTAAGATAGATGTTTGCCCACATAGAAGTGAATAAATCCTCTTCAGACTCTTTCAGAAAGGCAGTTCCCTAAGCTTTATTTGAACAAGATTCCAAATACCTTTCCTGTATCTGACCTATTAATTGGCAGTCAGTGTTAATAATAACTGAAGCTTATTAGATTATTTTTTTTCTGTCCTCTACTGTGTGCCATCCTTCTTGTTTTGAGTTTCTCTCTGCAGAGTCTGTAGTACAAAAAAACTTGGGGGAGGGATGTAAGTGTTGATGCCACACAACAATTTGGTAATATATATTTTGTGTGTATTGTATTTATGATAGTTACTGGCTGGTTACATGAACTGACTCACTGACTAATGACGCCATGGGAAAAATTCTCTCATCTGAGGCAGGTACATTATCTTTATAGGCATAACATATCTCAAAGAACTCCAGTTAATGTACCAATGGGCAGCTGTTCTTCTAATTGTAAAATTAATGGAGTTTTATTGATTAACAGTAGTTGACTGACTCTTGTCCTTAACGATGCACTTCCTTCTTCTAGCTGATCATAGAATCATAGGGTTGAAAGGGACCTCTGGAGATCATCTAGTCCAGCCCCCTGCCAGAGCAGGGTCACCCAGAGCAGGTGGCACAGGAATGCGTCCAGGTGGGTTTTGAATATCTCCAGAGAAGGAGACTCCACCACCTCTCTGGGCAGCCTGTGCCAGGGCTCTGCCACCTTCAAAGTAAACAAGTTCCTCCTCATGTTTAGGTGTAACTTCCTGTGCTCAAGTTTGTGCCCGTTACCTCTTGTCCTGACCATGGGCACCACTGAAAAGAGCCTGGCCCCATCCTCCTGACACCCATCCTTTAAGTATTTATAAGCCTTGATAAGATCCCCTCAGTCGTCTTTTTTCCAGACTGAAGAGACCCAAATCCTTCAGCCTTTCTTCATAAGAGAGATGTTCCAATCCCCTCAGCATCTTGGTAGCCCTTTGCTGCACCCTCTCCAGCAGTTCCCTGTCCCTCTTGAACTGGGGAGCCCAGAACTGGACACAGTCAAGACAAAATAACCACAACAGTTTATGATCAACATAAGCTGAATAACTTGTTTAAAAACTTTTTTTAATCATGCTTTTAAAAGAGTAAATCCCTAACATTGAGCTTATTTAGATGAACTAGATGCGTTGTGTCCTAGGATTTATTTTTTTTTTAAATGAATCAGGGTACTTGGAAAAAAACTAACACAGCTTTAGAGCCAAGTCGTTAACTAAATTCAGATGCTTTTATTTATATTCTGTTTAAAATCTGCTGTCTGGACAAGCTTGATAATGTAAACTGTACAAAAGTAACTTAGGTCACACTTGATAATCAGCTTTTCTGTGGTATTTCAAATCCAAGTTACTTTGTGCAGTCCTGGACCCTTTTACTAAGCCCTCAAAAAAGCTCAGAGAGAATTTTGCAGCGTCTTCTATACAGAAAAATATTTAAAGATTTATAAAGTAACTTGCTTCTCTTGTAAAGGGAGAAAATACAAACTTAGCTTAATTTCTCTCCTAAAAATGCCTTTCCTCCAGTCTACTTCCCTTCAGATTATTAAAAAATTGGCTGGTGGTTATTTCTTCCCAAATTGTTGATTCTTCATGCTGTTCTGTAATATGGCATCTTTTTTCTTTTCTGTTCTTGGCTGTTTAGTATCTCTTTTCCTAAAGTAGACATACCTGCTGCTTTCCACACAGTGCCTCATATGAACTTTATCATCAAGAAGTGTTTCTTTATACTTAACTGCAGAGTAGGGGTTTCAAAATACAATATAATGAAAACTAGTGTGTCGGTAAACTTGTGGAGGAAGAACAGAACTACTGAGCTCTACTGGGTTACTGTGGATTTCCACCGCAAGAAATGCTGAAGTGCAAAAACCAAATCAATTAGTATGTCCTGGACTCGGGACTGTGCAGATACCTATGCAGGGGATGATGGCTCCACAGCCATCTTAGTATTAAGGCAGTGTATTTTAAAACTTAAATAAAATGACAGATAAGCCCTAAATTTTTAATTTAGAAAAATGGGGTTATTTAAACTTAAAAAGGCAAAGAGAAAGCCAGAGCTAATTCAGAAGATAGGATTCTTTGGTTTAAGTGGATAGGCAATAATACCTGATTCAGGAGTAAACACCGGGGAATGTGCTGTCCCTGAGTAGCAGGCGGCCACCTTGTTCTGCGTGTATTCTTACAGTGCTCGATAAATCTAGTGACTTGCTTCCAGGAGGAGGATGGGCTTTTGTGAGCCATGCAACGTCCAGTCAGTCACTTCCAGATGACGTATCTGACAGGGTCGCACTGCAGTTAATCTGGTAGCAGCAAAAGCCTTTCTTTGGTTTCTGGACTCCTTTCCAGCCTCTTGCCCACGACCTGCTGTGATCTTCGGGTTTGACGAGTGTCTGTGTCCAAGAGAGTGGCATTAATAGGCGAAGAACGTTTTGGAACCCAGGGGTAGTGCAAGGTGTCCAGTGGGGAGCTGTGCTGTCTCTGAGGGCAGAGCGAGCAGAACTGCCAGTCCCTTCAGCTCTTCTGGATTTCCAATATGCCTATTTACTATGGAAACAAACACAAAATAAAGTACCTTGGTGCTGTTGCTATTAGAAACATGGGGTTGTAAATGTGCACACATTGGTCAGGAGTATAATTTTTCATAAACTGGTGGAACTCTTTTGCCTCAGACAATTTTAAAGAGAAACAATGGAGATAGATAAGACTCGTCTCTTCCCCAGCAAAAAGGAAAGTAAAGAAAAAACGTCCCCAGCTTTCTGTGTTCATGAAGTATTTATGTACCCCTTCCTCTTCTTTCTGAGGTTTCATTTTCATTTAATTCTGTTTTATCTCACATTTTAACAATGAACTCCTAGTATGTATGTAATTTATTCCCAGTCTGCTGTAATTAAGTTGCAGATAAACACATGGTTACCATATGACAAAGTAATATTGAAAGGAAATGCTTTATAAGAGACACGGCGGTATGCGCGCTTTGGCCTGGGTAAGGCTGGTTTAGCTTGTCCGTAGACATACGGCCTCGATGCAATTAGGAAAATACAAACAGTATGGTAAACTAATAGTCACGTAGCAAATAATGACAAACCTGGAGTTAGGAGCCAAAAAAGAGAAGCTGTAATCAACTGAAGGTAAAAAGAAAAAAAGAATAAAGCAAAGAAACGTCACGGGCAGTTTGCTAACACTACGCGGGGTTCGGGCTGGCCAGGAGGAAGGCTGCCTCTCGGTTGGTTTCAGGTCCTAGTGCAGAGCATTGACGTAACCTTAAGAGGTAAGGTTGAACCTTGGCAAAGTGGTCTAGAGCTCTTGAGTTACAGATATGCTCTGCTAAAAAATTCAGGTCTGAAACTCGGGGCACGCAGAGCACTTTTCACTCGGGTAACCAGCTGTCTGTATGCTGCTGGGGGAAACCAGGCACGGCCGGAGCTTGTGAGTGAACGTTTTCTGCAAAGGTTTCCCCTGCCCGGGCTGACAGTCCTATGTTATTCCTCAAGTCTGCCCCCAGAATTCTCCTTTCCTCTGCTTTCCTCTTTACTAAAAAGCAAACACGCATGTTGGTAGTATCGCTTGTGGGTTTAGTTTGCAAAGAAGGGAGCTGCTGTGCACGAGGTGTCATGGCTGCCACATGGACAAAATGACTTTTTCATCGTCGTTGTGCACTTCTTTTTGTAAACTTGTTCTTTGGTTCTAATCACACTCAGTAGTTTTGTGTAATTTGCATAACACGGATCACCAGCAGGACTGATTTACTGGAGTAGAATGTTTACTTACATGGGAAGATGGAAGATGTGTTTATTCTGAGACATAATTATGAGTGGTGAAGTTTCATAAATCCACTTTGCAAATACAGTGTTTTTACACTGTGTAATTTAGTTGAAGGGAAAAGTGCATTATCTTTTCTTGGTTTCGGTTCCTTTAATCGCCCAAAATGAGATGCTTCATGGTGACTTTTGAGATCCTTTATGCTTTGAACTTTTCAGCGTGCTGTTCTTTGAATAATATGATTCTAGCCCTTGCAAAGCATTTTAGGCAGTTTTCAGTGTAGACTCAAAAAAAAATCTATAGTATGCAAGAACATATTTATAAAATGTTTCTCTTTTATAATTCTGTAATTCATATTGTTTAAAAATAGATTTTGTCAAAGTTTTTCTCATGCAGTAGTAGATACAACAGCTTATTTTCATAGCTATAATTTATTACATACCCCAGTTGCTTCAAATTGACATTTATTCTTATCCAAAAATAAAAGCATGCTGCCATCTTCCTAAGCATTTGATAACGAACTGATGAAGGTTGACCTCTGATGTGCTAATAATGTTTGTACGTTTAGGCTTCAACTGAGATTTAGTTAAACACACTGTTTCCTGGAAAGATTGCTATATTTTGCTCCAATTTAAATCGTTGACCGTAAGTTACAATGTTGTTATCTTTCAGGCACAGACCAAACTGTCTTTTTTTGTCTTCCCAAGGCAAGAAGTGGTGAAGCAGAAGCGAACATTGCGCCCCACTTGAGCATCTTGACATTAGAACGTGTTGGTTTGGACACAGAACTTCATTTGGTGCTGAAGCTTCGGCAAAATACCCGTTTCCCAGTGTGGATGTTTGGGCCCGCTGGGGCTGTGTCGATGTTAGGGTTCTTCGCGTTGCTGTGTCTGTCACTCAAGTGAATCTCATTATGAGCAAATGGCCAATAGGAAAATATTATTTAAGCACACACAGCCCTCCCCAAAACGTCAGTGGTGGTAATCCAACGGGTACGGGACTCAGACCTACTTTTTCTTTAAAGTCAAGTGCAAAAGTGAATAGAATCTATAAGCATTATTATGTTTTTAAACATCTTTAACGTTATAAGTATGAATAGATCTTTGCATGAAAAGAGGCAATAAATGGAGATTTGCATCTTGTGGAATTACTGTAAAATTATACTAGAGTGCAGACGGTGGAGTTGATCGAGCGGGTTTTGTGCAGTGTTAGCTACCGTTTGAGACATACCGAGATATTTTGTGTCAACATTTTCTAATGTTCCGTATGTTTTAGCATAGAAGGAAGTTAGAATGAGAGATTTTTCTCTTGAAACTAGATATTCAAATTATCTGTAGAATGCTACCTCAGCGATTTTGTTTGGCATTTCTTACTCTAATCACACACGTTAGTGGCCCTTAGGGACACGGTTTAGTTGTGGACTTGGCAGTACCAGGTTTATGCTCGCACTCGATCTTAAAGGTCTTTTCCAACCTAAACAATTCTACGAAGATCTATCACAAACTCATGGGATGGACAGAGACAGATTAAGCAAGGAGTGGGACACTGATTCCCCAAGTGTGCTGTTATGAGATGCTACTATAACTGGGATGCTGATAAGCTTCCTTGCTCTAGAAACAAAAATGAAAACAATACTGATTTTAAGTGAGATGCCAGTTCTGCATTGCTCTGAGTTAGATAATAGCCACAGCATCGCTCCAAGTGTCAGTAGGCGATAACGGTGTAACTCTGGATAAATCGCTTTCTGAATGTTCCCCTCTTGCCCTAGTGGAATTCTTTTAAAAAGAAAGTTTCCCCTTTGTGGACCGTTTGTCTTTCTGATTCAGTAATTCCAGTTCATCGGATGGAAGCCTTTTACTGAATGTTGTCATGCGGCACTTCCCATAGTCAAATTTCAGACCTTTCAGGCTCTGAGCATAATATTTAATGATACTGGTAGAATTTACAGTTTAAAAATTTATAAATGCTGCCATTGTACAGCAAAAACTTCTAGATAAAAGAGCATGAACTTAAGCGTGTGACAGACTCGCAGCATCTGCAGGCAATGGGTTTCTCTTGCATATCCTAAAGGTTCCGGACTTTTCCTGTTGATTTTCAGTTCAAAAGAAATCTCAAAAAAAAGGGCAACTGTGAGACAAAAGCCTTCTCAAAACCATGGCAATCTAACACATCTTCCTCCGCCTGCATTACAGGTTTTTCTTTCATCCTCATATTCAGATTTTGAGTGTACGTTAATTTATATAGCGCTGCTCTTGCCCAGTCGAGCAGCGGAGAGGAAGGAACGAACAAAAACTAGGTTGCCTTTCTTTTTAGAGATACGGTGCTGCTCCTTTCTCGATTACACTGTCTTGGCAGACCCACTTGTCTTATCTCTTGGGGTCTGAGAGGTGCATGTTGGTACAAGGAGAGTTAAATTTCTTGGAGAAATTTTTCATTGACTTAGGGCTTGCCACCACGCCTTAAAAAATACAGGATAGGAGAAATCCTTGTTAGATGTTCATGTTGGGGACAGCTGTCTTGCAGGATAAAATATTTTAGTTAATTGAAATGCATCAACAAATGTTTTGTCCGGTTATCTAAAAATGAACAAAGCAGCTTAAATCGCGTTTCTAGAAAGAAGATTGAAAATGTAGACGTGATGTTCAGTTTATGACAGATTAACGTGGTTTTTGACTTGAGGATAAGAGTTCTTGGTGAAGTTAGCACCAAATATTTTATCAATGCACATTAAGGACAGATAAATTGTAAGACCAGGTCTCATAAATGGAACTGTAGTTACCCGGGCTAGCAGAAGGCTTAGGAAAAGTAGGAATACAAACTAATTTCCAAAAATGTAATTGCTGCACTTTTATTTTGTAGCTTGGGGGTTGCTGTTTTTAAGGATCTACAGGACTTGATCATGGCAATAGTAAAATTATTGCTTTTGTTGTGATCTGGGTTAAGACTACTGTGACTTAAAAATGAGCCTGCTGCCGAAACCGGAGGAGGCGGCTGCGGGAGAGCACGGAATTCCCACCATCTCGGCAGGAGGGCATGGGGCCGCGGTGGGGATGGCTCCCCGCTTGCTGCCCGCACGAGGAACTGACCCCAGCTTTTGCAGCCAGCAGCAGGCTGGTGGCAGGGGGTTTGATTGTTTCATGCTTCTGGGATTTAATCATGTCATTATTGGCATTCTACAGTACCTAGGATTTTCATCGTTTTTGCAAATTTGCGTTTGAATTACTGAAGTTACGTTGATGCTGTTATTTGAGGCCTTGATACACCATGTGCATGAGTTCAGGGGATGTTTATGTGGCTTTAGCAGGGCAAAACATACGTATAAATCACCCCGAATCAGAGCCTTACCGGAGCATCTCTGGTACGTACAGAAGTAGCTCTGCCTGTGGAGGGACTCAGAGTAGCATGACTTGCGTAGCGCTCCTTACGTACAGCCCTTCTTACAGAATGCCAAGTCCAAAATCAGTAGTAAGTGTGAACTGTTGTTCCACCTAAGAGCAGGGGAGCATGGTCTTTGGTAAGTGGGTTAGAAGCAAATTTGTCTGTGTTTGTTATAGCTTCTGCCTTGCCAATTTTCCTTTGCACTCGTAGTCATGGCTCTTCAGATGAATAACTTAAAACGTTTTCCTTAGGAGAGTTTTAGTATGCAGAAAATTGCAATGCAATTTTAAACAGCTGAAGAAAATATGTTTTGTTTAAAAATAGATACTACAAGTGTATTCCCTCGGGTGGCTCTGTCTGTGTGTGTGTGTAAAATGTGTCATGGGAGAAAGGGAAGGGCTGTGTATTCCATCATGACTGTCGTCCCTTTGTGATTTGAGACTGTTTTAGACAGAAGTTCCCATAAGATTCCCTGCTTGGACTCCTGAAGGAGCTGGAAAAACTATTTCCGTCCAGAAGTAATAATAGCATGGACTTCTTGTTTTGATCATGAACTGACATTTAAAAGTCATCTGAGGAAAGATATTTCTTGATTAAAGTCAGGTTTTGCCTAATGCAGTTGTAGCTGATCTTTCCCATCTGGTATCACGCCACTTGATGTGCTGGCCTGCGGTTCCCCTGGTCCAGTTTACAAGATCCCATAGGAGTTACCAACTTTCCCAAGGGAATCTTTCAGTGGATGGGGTCGTTCTCTTACCCTGCTTATTGCTCGGCTTTTTGCCAGGGAAAAGCTGGAAAAGTTGCACAGCAGAGAGTACAAAGTCATAACCCAGAACCCACAAAGTGTATTTGGTTCCGTCAGGACTCTGGCAGGTTGCACGTACAGTGTGCCTGCTTTTTCATTGGCGTGCCAGATCCCCGCGTTTGACCTGTGGGACACAGACAGTACATTTTAGACGGAGAATAAGAAAGGCAGGTGGTGCGACGGCATTTCCTAAATTGTCAGTGTTTAAGACTGCTTGCTTAATCCTGGGTGCCGGAGTTTTGTGTCCTGCTTCTGCTGTGTGGTTGTTCCAAGGAGTCGCCCTTCGGTGGGACGGGCAGCCATTCATCCCGGTCTGCCTCTGGGCGAGGTGCTGCTTCGTGCCGCTGTTAGGACTCCGGTTTTAGCATTTATTCCGCCTGGAGAGAGGCATAGGTATTCGTGTTTTGGCTTTTTGGGTGCTTTGTGGATTGCTAAGATACGATCTTTCCTGCGAAGATGCTGGATTTTATCCCAAATCCTGTGAATTTCACACAAGATCAGATTTTTGCGTGCATTCTTGTGCGTTTGGATTGATTGCCAGATTGATTGCCAAGTTGATTGCCAAAACCCTGGCATTTATTGAAGCCACAGAATAACCATTTGCTGTGTGCAGAACTCGCCAGCCCACTCCCCTCCAGGTGCAAGGAAGCTTTTAAACAACAGCAAATTATACGCTTGGAGATTTTCTTGAGATACCTCTGGGTTTTGTACAACATAAATCACCACCCATGAGCCAGGCGTAAAATGCACGGATTGTGGCAGCTACGCAGGAACTGCCAAACAAGTCATGGGTGCATTTTACAGCGGTTTGAAAACTGGAACTTTCATCGAGTTCCTCTGGTGTATTTTCTCTGGTGATTCCCAAAGGTCGCAGTACGGGCGGATGAAGCTAAAGCGTGACTCAGTGTTTAGCTGTGGTATACCTGGGGGCTCTGGCGAACGAGGAACTTGAGAGTTGAGCTCAGCAGACAGAAGCTAATCCTAAATTTCTAGTGTTTGCACCCTGGAGCTAGAGAGATCGCTCGGTTCTCCAAGACCTCTGATACCAGACAAATGAAGGCACATAATGAATATCAAAGATAGGGGTTATTGAGAAGGAAAGCCTGAAAAACTGGTTTTGTTTTGTCAGCAGAGGAGCATAATTCCTAGACGAGTGACCTTAGATCAGCCGCGTTTTCACGCTGTAACTAAGTACTGTGCACTGTGTTGGCCCTGATGTGTCTTTGTTCCCAGGATAGCTGGGGACCTTTACTCCCATGGTAAACACAGTGCTCGATACTTTGTAGAAATTCAAACTGGCAGATTCCATGTGTTGTATGTCATTTGGCATTCTGCACAACCCCCTTCAGTTTGTCATAAATTCCTAAACCAGAGCAAGGTCACATCTGGTAGCAATTTCAGGTCTGCCAGATGAGGTGTAATCCTATAAAACCCAGCTCATTTTCTCCAGCGCTTTTCAAAGCCCAGCTCTCCAGCTCCTTTTCCGTAAGACACCGCTTGCCCTGCGAGCGCTGCAGAATGATTCAGGCTGACAGACTTTTCACACTTTATGAACTGCAGTTTTTGGAACACGGCTCTGTATGCAGTACATGAGACAGTACAAGCAAGGAAGGGTGTTGATGTCTCCTCGGTACCAGGCTGGGCCTGGATTCTGCTCCGGTTTGCGATAGCCTGTCCCCGCAGGATGCGGTCACCGCGTTCTTTCTGTCTTCCCATGTCTGTGCGTCGTCTCACACCCCGCACCTCACACACCGCCTGGCTTCTACGGAGGCCATACGTAGCCACTGTTCTGCTCTTCTTTTACATGCTTTCAAAATAGTCATAGCAAGAGTCCTGAGTCTCAGGTAATTCGAGATGTACACATTGAAGACTGTCAAATATTAGATGCACTAACAAAGTAATGGAATGACGATCGATCTTTGCACATCGTGGTAATTGGAAAGAGCTCTAATTCCCAGTAACATGGAAGTTTAATAGTACTCAGTAGTTTTATGTCTTTTATCCTGTTTCCATTGTCCCATTACGTTTTGGTAATAGTGGTTATTTTGGTATCTCACCGCCTTTATTACCTTACGCTTTCAAAGCACTGTATGGAGCCCGGTCATCCAGTTTGTCCAAAGGGATATCGAAACAGAGCGTGCTGGCGAGGTTATTTAAATCACGGGGTGTGGGTGTGTTTGCGTGTGTAGCTAGAACCCACCTTGTCTACTATGGTTTTTGTGACCTAATTTACACTCTTTTGAACCTGTTTATTCACAGAGCAAATATCCTGATGTCGTGTCCCTTCCCGAAGGACTGCTGGGAGATTATATCACTCTAAGGAACCCCAAACCTTCTGGGTAAGCCAATAAATACATTTCTTGATTTGTGCAGACAAAGAATTGTGAAATGCATAGTGATGAGCTATAGATCATTGGTCTGCTTGAACATTGTCGCTCTTGGTTTTATAATGCCTCTAAACACAGAGATGAGATGATGTGTGTTACGTTTTAGGGCTATAACCACACATGAAAAACACGAGGAGAAACGTGCCCCTCCCCCAACAAAAAAAAAAAAAATAAAAATACATAGAGGCCACGTGGATGTGGCCTTGTTCGAAAGTCAGTCGATCCTATTGGTACTGTGTGTACCCACTCTTTTAAAAAGCTAGGTGGAAAAAAATGAAGGGCCCTAGCAGGCTTTCCATTTGCATTTTAAGAAAAATAAATCTATTTTGGTTTTGGGAGCTCGTGCTACAATGAAGACTCTAAATACAAAGTTTAGGAATGTGGGATGCATCCTCCCTCTCAGGCATCAGCAAACATGTCAGCTGCAGCTGCGTTTGTTCCGTTTGGTTTTCTTTCTGGATTACGTGGCCAGAGCAAGGGGCAGACACGATGCCAAGGCCAACATCCCGCTGGGTGCGACAGGCTGGGCCAGCGGCCACCAGCCTGGCTGGGAGAAAGCTGCATTTCCACCCCAGGGCCTGAAGGCAGGCGCTTGTCCCTCCTTGCAGCCCGTCAGCTACAGCTCGTACTTGAGCTCACACCGTGCTGAAGCAGAATATAAAGAATGGAAAGAAAATTGCAGTTATTACCGTGTTACTGAAAGCAACCGTAGCTATATTTTTCCATTGCTTTAGAGGGAAATCAGATGAAGGAGGGGATCATTGCATTGCCATTGATTATTGTTACTCTACCACACATGCTGGAGGAGTCTGGGCTCTCTGCTGCACATCTGCTGGCAGGTTTGGGGTTTTAGATACAGAAAAAAGGTGCGTGTAAGACAATATAATTTTCACTGTCAGGAATTCTGTAAGGGCCAAGAAAAGTAACTGTTCTGTGAAGGGATCAGACCCTTCCCTGCTCCCATTACATCTTTGCTATAACATGCTTTTTTATACGGAAACAACTGGAAATAAAGCATAGGTCCCTCCATCATATGTGTTTATGGAACTACCAAATAAACCATAATAGATAGTGCTGTCTCGGTTTAGCCAAATCTGCCATTTAAAACTACATAGTTTAACTCTGGGTTGCTGAAATGAAATGTTTAGACCAGTGCAGTTAGAAAATAAGCTGCTTTATTTTAGTTTCTCTTGATGTTGACAGGTGTCAAGTTCCATTACACATTCCCTCTCACCCACAATCATTAAATGTAAGAATTTAAAATCATTTCGGTGGGTTGGCAGAAAATACACTTGCATGTTAGTTTGCGAAATCCCAGAACAAGCTGTGCATGAATTCCCAAAGGATTTGTAACAATGAAGTGGCAAAGGGCTGACAAAGCGTATTTAAAGGAAACATACAGTCCTGATTGTCCAAACACCACTGAGAAAGGGACCTTCCTCCTCCCAATGGCTCGTTCTTGTGAAGGTCGGCCTGGGATTAGGACAGCTCTACTTTCAATAAGGAATTCTCTTAACAACAGGGACTGGAGGGGAATACAAAACGCAGTGCAGCAGGCGAGATGCTGTAGAGCAGCAAAACTGCATGAATATTGTTCTAGAGAAATCCCTGTGCCTGACTAGAAAAGCTCCCCCTTGCAGAAGCCGCCTGCCCAGCTGTTCCCTTCGTATGGTGTAGCCATCTTGACCTGCTGTGAAAGCTGGAAATAATAATTATCCTTGCAAAACCAACAAAAACACTCTCAAAGGAGCAATGATGGTTAAGATTAATTTAAAAAAAAAATTAAAAGCAAACAAATGCAGGGATCCAGGCCTTGGATATATTTATCCCTGTGAGTTACTCTAAAAAGGGCATGAACAGTATCAGGGTGGACCTGATTCCAAGGGCAGGACATTTATGCAAACGCTGCTTCTGAAAGGCCTTTTCCCCGTTTCCATGCGATATGGAGCACCACACCTGCCCCCAGGGTGCACAGGCAGGTAAGGGGCCGGGGGGAGGGAAACGCTCGCTCTCTTTCTTTCGTACCTTACGTTTACCGCGGCATCAGGGCAACGTACCATTCATGAGAGACAAAGACAAGAACCTGGGGGGAAAAAAATCCTTGAGGTCAAAAATGTGAATGTATCTGGAAATGAAGCAATAACCTCTCCTCGTCAAGAGATTAAGTTTTCCTTGGTTCAATTTCTGATTCCGAGAGATAGGCAAGCTGCATTACCCGAGGTGAATTTTGTTTAAGAGCATAATGCGTGTGAACCACCTGAATGCTGTTCTTTCTGCTTTGGAGAAACCTTAAAGACAGTTGCCTACTTAACACTTAAACTGACTTCTCTGTGCACGTGACAGGTTTGAATTAATGGTTGTTTGGAAGATACATATAGATGAAGAAGGGAGAACTACGCCTGTTCTGGACCTTCTGACTAAAGTACCGGAGCAAGGTAATGTCATTCACTCAAGACTCTTTCTGAGCTTTCCAGTAGGACGCCCGTCCCCTTTTTTGACCAACATCTCTTCAGGTACAGCAGAAATAGATCTTGCAGACCCCAACCAGGCACACACATCCCCATTTAGCAAGCGGCAAAGCTTCGCCTCCCGTATAATTTATAAGGCCTTACAGAAACGAGTCCCTTCCTCTTCTAGAGAGCAGGTAACCTGCTTTCTCTGAAACTGCCCAGCTCTGACGGCTACTCTCAGTAAAGGGCAACTGTGTGAAATAACGTTCACTGTTACCTTTTTCTTGCAGTCCTGGAGCAGAAGATGGCAACCGTTGAAAACGCGCCCGCCCGCTTCCGCAGCATGCTCATTCTCCTTGGGATCGAGGCAGCTATTGAGAACCTGATCAAAGCAGTTGCCTTGCAGATCTGAACAGCAGCACGACTTACGACAGGTAGCAATTTCAAAAGTAGTTTTAATTAAGATATTGTGTTACACAGTCTATAATTTTATTGAATATAAACATTAAGTTATTTTCCATTTAGAAACCATACTCATAAAACATGCTATCTGTACAATTATGGCACGTTATATATAAATTGTCATGACATGAAAATAAATACAGCCATTTAAATACAAAAATGCCAAATAAAATAGTTACATGTACAGAGTGATTTCATTATAAATTTATCTTTCTGAATCATTAATGTACCAGAGTGGTTTATCTTCTTAACATTTTCTAGACACCTGGAAAGTGTTAAAAGATCATGCACTGTCAAAATCAAGTCCATAAAAATCCATTTCATTTCACAGCTCTGTAAAAGTACAGTGATTTTAAAATGACGAGAGAACAGTAAGAGACTCCTAGAAAAAAGAATTAAATAGCTTTCTCATTAAATTAGGGTAGAAGTAGACCATTTGAAGATTTCAAAGACATACTATGCTTAAAGAAAAATAAAAAGGGGTATCTGCATGAAGTAACTTTTTTCCACAATGTAAGAGTTGAGCAGAGATGGCATTAAACTGAACGAGAAAGGACCACTACGCTTCTGTAAAGAGAGACGGCTGAGATAACTGCTGCTCGCTGCAGCACGCACTTTTGATTTCCTACTTCTAGGGGCAAATTCTAGTAGGTAACACGTTACGAAAGCATCACATTTCAAACATTCATCCCTGAAGAAACAAAACAGATTAGACAGATGTCTTCACTTCCATCAGATGTACCATCAGCTTATTTGTAACTCTCAGCGTTTTCCGAGAGTCCCTGCCCTGCACCAGCTCTCACAACCAAACGACCGTTCCCAAGTCACGCAACTCTAAGCCACGTCCTTCTCAGGTAGGAAGCAAAACTGTCATTCCTGGAATTGAGGGGCCAAAAACATGAACTGTGGACTCTTGAGTAACATTGAGAGAGCTCCTTTTCAAGTCCATCCAAGCTGCACAACTGCCTGCTCTGTTTGTAAGTGATGACAAAATATTACATAGGTGAAATAGGTGGAGAAATCAAGAACTACAGCAACAGTATGTTTATAATACTGTAATTTTGATCACTGAAATAGTCTCCTACTGTTCCGGTAGGTCAGGGAAAAACTGACAGACTAGTTTCTGTCAGAGTCTACAGCTGAGCAATGCCAGAGATTAAGTTTTGATGAACAGCAACTCTATAGTAAAATATCTTGTTAGATATAAGGCAGACTGATTTCAAGTTTGGAATCCAGTAGACAGGCAAAATTCATTGTTACTTTATCCACTGACGTGTTACTGGTTTAGCTAGTTTTGTGTAACCTTTAGTTTATTTCTTTAGCTCCTTCTTGCATGAAAATGAAACTGTGTGATCAGCACATAAACTTCTATTTGCATACGAAATGTGTGTAAAGTTACAGCGTAAGAAACTGAAAACTCCCCGGCTGTGGATAGTCCATCCTTCCTCCTCTTGCCTAACAGTTAGAGGATTTCTGGATTTACAAATAGCTGTGTCTCCCCCCAGGCTTTCTTTGGAAAGAAGGGGTTATCACCACTGTAACTGCCAGCTTATTGCACTGTCGTAGTATCACATTTTGGTGCGAGCAGCCCCCGACCCTGTCCCAGAAAAGGGGAAAGGCGCACGCTGTCACCGGGTGCTGGAGTACCAGAGACTGTGCTCATGGTCACTGCCCACCCCAAAGCCCTGTTCTCTAGATTCCGTAATTGTTCCTCCAGTTGTGCCAATACATACAGGATCTTCTGGGTTTCCTTCTGAATTTCAGGTGAAGCGGACATTTTCAGGCATTACATTGAGATCCCAATATAAATCTACTTTTTCAAATGTTAACCTACATTATTTTGAAAAAACATTAGCAGTAAACATACTCTGTGTCCAGGTAACGGCAGTTCACTGTAGCCTGAATTCACAGCATCTCTCCCCGCACATTTCATGGTGTGTAATCCACAAGTATGCAGAAAAAGTGGCTGTAGATTGTAGATTAAAAATGTAAATTTTATCATAGTACCCTCAGCTGTGCATATATCCTCAGTCTCCAACCCAGGATCTTCCTTGAGGATGGCATTTACTGCAACATCTCACAAAACAAACCAAACCCATCATTCAGTTGCTGAAGCAGCGATACCAGCTTAGCTCCAGAAAGTGACCCCCTGCAGCTCCAGAAAGTCGAGATACTGTCACCTTTTTTCTGCGCCACTTAAAAAGGACGAGCCTGAAAGCAGCTATGCAGTGTGTGGGATTATCAGTGAAATAATGCCAACATTGGACATAATCTGAAAGACCTGAAATAATCTGTAAAACTCAATTATTCTTATAGCTCAATTTAAATTAGGTAAATGTGGTTTCACCTTCAATAGCAGCATATAATGTACAGAAAATAAAAGACGGGTATGTCAGATGAGTTAAGCCCAGCTATCACATGTAATTCAAAGACGCTTACCTTTAACAGCTTTTCATTCGTTTCAGAAGCTTTGGGTGGACACAAGGTGATCACAAAACTTCTGGAAGCAGTCTGGTGTGCTTAATCTCATGCATTAGGACTTAAAATTGTTCTGCAGTAACACAGTAGTTCCATAGATCAGTAACACTTGAGCAGCCACCTCAGTTGTGTTTTCAGTGGACTTAACGCTAAAGTTTTACATGAGGTTCTGTCAGGGCATTCCCTCTTCCTAGTAGGTGTGAGTGACACAAAGCGCAAGCTCCGAGGCAATTCTCTTGTTATTAATTAGGCTTTCTATGTTAGTGCAATACTTCAGGAAAACCATTAATTCTGTGCTCTTTCAGTTCTAAGGAAGTAGACTTTTAGTATTAATTTGATCTGTCCTCTAGTTCCAAGGCATGGCACATTATCTGTTCTGTCATATTAAATACATTCATTAAAGTTATATAGCAAATGCGTGTTTTAGTGCTATTCCATGTCTTTGAAAAGGCATACCAATTAGAAATAATTTCTTAAAGCAAAAACATTCACAGCTGAAAAATACACTGAACACAATAGAAAAAAAATAAAATCACCATAATTGTATTCCATTAATCTTTCACTTTCTAATGTGCTCAAATAGAAATAACCTTAAGGAAACGGTTACACTTTATGGAGAACTAATGTGCAGTCTTCATTCTCCTTGAAGCGATTGGACATAACTGGGTTATCTTTGGCCTGTACATTCTTCAAATAATAGTTTACTATCTTGCCATCGAGTTTGTACTGATGAGGAATGCTTTCGTACAGTTTTAGATCGAGGTCCAGGACAGAAACAGAAAAGGTGAATCTTGATTTGGATGTTAGTACCACAGGTCTTTGCTCAGAGCTGGAAAAGAAAAGCATATTGCACACCTGAGCCACTGAAGCTGATGTTTTTCATTTGTCTATCCCCAGTCAGTGCAAAAGTGACTCTAGTGTTTATCTTATACGAGATATCTTATCATGAGAGCCTAAGAAAAGAAACTTCAGCTAATGAAGCCTTTGGGAAACTACAGCTCCAGCTGAACCAGCCTTAAACTGAACTGGCTGGCACCTCTTCCAGTCGTTTTCCTTTCATCTTCCACACGGCTTAAGTCAAAACACTCTTAGTTACCGTGTCTTTGTGTACACATACAACGCAACAGCCTTATGAACTAGCAGATACAGAATCACTGCAACTCCTACTTCAGGTTCCAAGTAATACAAATTAAGCGTCAGAACTAGTGTCCAAGCATACTGAAGGATGGAGGACCTCCTACTCTGTCAATCATTGCACAGCTCGTCTCCATTTCATTCAAGAACTGCAGAGCAAACACAGAAAACCGTATTTTCTAAAAATAACAAAGCTCTGGTAGAGCAAACTCCCCTATGTAAGAGCAGACTATTACCGCTGACACAAGTCAAAACTGTGGTACTACTGTGGGAAAGCCTCCTGCTTTGCAGTGAGATACTTCACCGCTTGATTTTTGCCCTGTTTTTATTGGTGTGCTTAATAAAGTCTTCTGTTCTCTAATTAGGCAGTTAAAGGCAACTCATCTTGAAGAATCTCTCATATGAGGACACCGAGGCAGAAAAACTACCTACTTAAAACCCTGTACATCTACTATGAACAGTCAATTCAAATTTCAAGAAGGAATAAATATAAAACCTTAATGCTTTTATCAACTTACAACTTTTCAGAAACAGACATTTAGGACAAATGTCTTCATTCAGAACTCTATGTTATTGATATGCTCACAGCCAAATATTTGGACGCATCCCACTCCCCCCCAGCCTACTTTTTTTAAAGTTACTTGAATTGCCTGAACGGTGCAAATGCATCTTCGATTTCTAAATGTGCAGGAGTCATTCACAAGCACGTATCTCTTACCATTCATCTTGCAGACAGGGCGAAAGGGCAATCATGATGGAGCAGTCCTTAGCAGT
This sequence comes from Chroicocephalus ridibundus, assembly GCF_963924245.1. NCBI lineage: Eukaryota > Metazoa > Chordata > Aves > Charadriiformes > Laridae > Chroicocephalus > Chroicocephalus ridibundus. The sequence continues at coordinate 4,852,050 of NC_086293.1, read as the reverse complement.
CATTGCTATTCTATACTGCTGCACCTATACAACATAAAAATAACATGAATTTTCTATCCTGTTTGTATCTGCCTTTAGTAAAGTATACTGTTCCTTATAAAAGGCATTAGTATAGTCAGTGCGTTGGTACGTTGGTATGTTAAGAGGTGGAAATTATAACAGATAATAATTATAACACAGCAGGAGCAAGTGGTTTTACAGCATCCTGTACAAGACTCATGTTTATTTCCTACAGATACTTTTCTTGAAGGTCAAAACAGCACCAGTTCACGCAAAGCCTTCCTTAGTCTAGAAAGCAAATAACTAGCTTTATTTTTCTCTCAAGATCTGGTACTAAATATGTTTGGTTTTAACTGCTTCTGCTATAAAGATACACCCTGGCACAATTAAGAACTTTAAGCGTACAGACCTCTGACAGGCCGGCGGTGATGCTAACACGCTACCCGTCTGTTTCCATTAGACAGCTGTTTATTAAAATTGACAGACTAAATAAACTTCAACAACACGCACAGGAAAAGTACCTTTGTTAATGCAAATGCTACTGTCCCGTCATCTTCAGTTGAAAGATCTAGCAGCTTCTCATAAAATGCTTCATTGTAAGGTCCATCTATCTGTAACGTACTTCTAAATAAATTTTAAAAGAAGATTTACAGACAGCCAAGATAATTTTCACTGAGATCTTTCTTCAGCAGCCCACATAACTCAGATTAGAATAAATGAACAGTAACACTGATAAACACAGCAACAGGTTAATACTCAGAGATGTAACACCATGACCAGTCCCTACTACTCTCGTATCAGTTAAGATATGCTGTTTAGGGTTTGGCTTTTTGGTTTTGGTGGTTTTTTTGGTTTGCCTTTTTTTTTTTTTTTAAAGATGAATCACTCTTAATCCACTGCCACCTGTGCATCACTGCAAAAGCAGTATTTTTGCAAAGATGGAAAAGTCTCAGAATTTGTAATAGTTTGCGGGATCTCTCAAGAAGCCTTGCTGAAAATATTGGGGATATACTCTTATCTGATAAGGCCCTGCTCTGTTTCCAGCTTCATAATGTGTGCTAACGAGGGGATGCTTAATTGGCCTCCTTCCTGCCCATGTCCTGCCCTGAACTCCTGCTGAAAAGCTGAACCCATAAAAGCGGGCTTTGCAGCACACAAACACCTCGCAGACGAAATAATACATTTTCAAATTATTTAATGTATAAATATACAAGTAAGCCACGCTGCAGGTGATTTAAACAGAACTTAAGGCCAACCCCTCACCCATAAGATAACCCTTCAACTGCAACGGGAGGCCAGGGGAGGTGGAGGAACAAAAGCAGCAAGTGAAGCCAGAGCGCCCTCCTGTGAGCAACGGCAGAACTACCGGCAAATTACAGCCCGAGGATGTCAAGACGCACCCAAGTCAAGGCTTTTTAGAGCAATTATTATTACAACTAATAAGCTTCAGTTAAGAACAAATGTAGCAGCTTGCAACTGCCCGGTATTTCTTCACGAGGCAAGAAATACCACAAGATAAAAATCCTTGTGCCTCAAGTATGATTTGCTAACTTGTGACGTGGGTTACAATCACACAACAAGGGTGGGCAGGACAGCAGCAGGTACTGGGCCATTAGCCACCCACACCTGCTCTAAGATCTTGCAGGCACAGGCTGGATTCCTGCTGAATATCAGATTCAGGGTTTTAAAGGGCAGGTTGTAGGTAGGCCACTATAGACTTGAGAATGACTGTAAAAAGGCACAGAACCAGGTTGGGTGGAGAATGGCTTGAGAGCAGCCCTGAGGAGAAGGACTTGGGGGAGCTGGTGGACGAGAAGCTCAACATGAGCCGGCAATGCGCGCTTGCAGCCCAAGAAGCCAACTGCATCCTGGGCTGCATGAAAAGCAGCGTGGCCAGCAGGTGGAGGGAGGTGATGCAGCCCCTCTACTCCGCTCTGGTGAGACCCCCCCTGGAGCGCTGCGTGCCCCTCTAGAGTCCTCAGCACAAGAAGCACATGGACCTGTTGGAACGGGTCCAGCGGAGGGCCACGAAGATGATCAGAGGGCTGGAGCACCTCTGCTATGAGGACAGACTGAGAGAGTTGGGGGTGTTCAGCCTGGAGAAGAGAAGGCTCCGTGGAGACCTTATGGCAGCCTTCCAGTACCTAAAGGGGGCCTACAGGAAAGCTGGGGAGGGACTCTGGATCAGGGGGTGTAATGACAGGACGAGGGGTGAGGGTTTCAAACTGAAAGAGGGGAGATTCAGGTTGGATATTAGGAAGAAATTCTCTCCTGTGAGGGTGGTGAGGCGGTGGAACAGGTTGCCCAGGGAGGTTGTGGATGCCCCATCCCTGGAGGTGTTCAAGGCCGGGCTGGATGGGACTCTGAGCAGCCTGGTCTAGTGGGAGGTGTCCCTGCCCAGGGCGGGGGGCTTGGAACTAGATGGTCTTTAAGGTCCCTTCCAACCCAAACCATTCTGTGATTCTATGATTACTGCAGACGTAGTCCTAGCTCTGCAGGTACTGAAGTCAGGAGAAACCAACCATCCACTTCACTGCATCCTTCCTCAAATATATAACCTCCACTACTAAGGAACGCGGCATTTGCTCTCTTACCTTGTTGTGAACCTCCCATACTCATTACTTAAAAATTCATGTTTAAGTGACTGACATCAAAACTTTTAACAATAAAACTCATCTTTCATGTTACCTGGCATTTCAAGTTAGAAATTCAGAACACGCAATACCAGGAAGGAAGGTCATATACAACAGAACAAGAGAGAGCAAATGGGTGTGGCTGCACAGAGCCAATCTGCATATCTACTTAATCACAACCAAAAAGAAAAGCCATCAAGTCTTACCTCTCTTCAGGAAATTCCTCTAAGTACTGCTCAACTCTACTGTACAAAGGATAGAGTCCTTCAATATCCAGCATGTCAAGCATCTGAGCCTGAAGGGTTTTATAAAGGATACAACCCCTCGGTAAGCCAGAGCTTTCCAATTTATGTTTACCTAGAAGAAAATGTATTTTCAAATAAGACAGACATGAGTGTCTCTTTGCTTCATTTTGCTATTACATGTGCTTGTTCACAAAACAAATCCAAATACTCTTTAGACCAATCACAGGGGGAAAAAAAAACCCCAAACGAAAACACTTCGGTTTCCAAACATGGATGTGCCAGGTGCGTGCACTTACTGGCACATTTAAACAGCGCGTATCTGACTGCACCTGGTACACAACTCTGCCCAAAACAACCCCAAACCCAAACCCCACACACTTCCCTTGCAATCTACTTGTTTGAGTCTACAAGAGAAATTTTTCACATGAGTTTGGAGCCACCACAAATTCACTTTCAACAGTATGAACTGTTGTCAGAAAGTAACTTCGCATTTCGGATATCGTGTCTTTTTAATATAGTATAAACAGACTTGTATTTGCTCTCATTTCTGTAAGACAGCTCTCTCTCCAGTCAATACAATGAAACCAACCAGCAATTAAAAAGATCTTCCTCAAACGGAGAGTAACGAACATGCTGTTGGTATAATTAGGACAACTAGCAGCATCTTGAATAATTTGAGCTTTACAAAACTTATGCACTGAGGAATTAACTGTAAATCATTACAGTTTTCCAACTCTCACTTCCCATTTCTTCTCCCTCCAGTATTCATACCTGTCTCTTTACCAGGAGTGGAGTAGCAGAAAAGAAAATTAGCTACACCCTGGCAGGCGAGGGCTGGCAGGGGAGCAGGGACCATGTAACAGACCAACCAAAGAAGCCAGACTTCATCACATAAAATATAAAGATTCCCAATTCCTTTGAAATATCCATGATGGTTATCAGCTCAAACTGGTATTTTTTTTTCTATTTTTCCTCCACTACCTTCTAAATTTATTTTTATCCCTGTCCATTAGGGACAAAAGCGCTAAAAGTGCTCACTACAAGGTCAAATATAAAACAATTATCTAACAGTTACGCAGCCCAGAACTCATTTTTAAAATGTCACTAAGACTCCACTGTTTCCGTTCTCACATCAGTACTAAAGAGCAAACGAGAGGCAAAGACCTGAATCGTTACGTGATAGCAGTTAATTACTGACAGTGTTCAAAAAAATTCTCTCTTACCATTTCTTACTAGCTCCTTATTAAAAGCACTTGCTTCACAGTAGCTTCTTCCTTGTGAAATGGGAACTGTCTTCATGTCACCTGCCCTGCAGGCATCAGTACTACTTAGTAGCGCCATAGTTATAACATGGATTAGTTCTTTAACAATTGTCCTTGTACAGTGTGGTCCACTGACCAACCCATTGGAAGGAAAAAAGAAAGGTTTTAAGTGACGAGCAAGTTCGTTCCAGTCACAGGCAAAGTCCTGGTCATCTTTACAGCCATAAATTAGTTCTCCGTTCTGCAAATGAAACAAAAGATTAGGCACTTCACAAAATCCATTTACTCACATCTAGTTAACCAAAGCCTCAGATTTAAAGACACAGCACAGAAAAGCGCATGAGTGTAACAGTCTGCATACAAATACACACATTCCCAATCTCTTACAAATTTGCCCTCGAATTTAATCAGATACCACAGGTGACAACCTTTGAGTTAGGACCAAAAAGCCCATTACATCAAGTGCTACTTTCCCAGCTTAATCAACTGTAAGTAATCAAAATAGCAGAAGTGAAGTGATACTTAGCGCATTTTCCTATCGCTTTTTTCTGAACAGTATCAGTAGTGAAAAAGTACCATGTGAAACAACCTTCTTTTAAAAGCCAAATTGGAAAACAGAAGGCTATGAAAAGAGACCGAAAAGGTGTGACAGGTACCTGTACTAATAGAAAAAAACAGAGGACAGTTCATACAAGTTTAAGTAATTTAAATAGTTCCTTTAATATTAGAAGTAGGTTGTAAAGAATTTTATTTCCTAGAATTAATCTGATAACCTGCATCAGACATCAGTTACTGCTTTTTTTTCCTACATTACTTCCATAGAAAAGGTAACTTTTTACTTCCTGTAGAGGCATGCTGTGCCTCTGGCTTGCATGAATGCAGCAACGTGCAAAGTTCTCTATCTTCTTCCTCCTGAAGAAGCACATAAAGTTTTAAAACTTTGGGGTCAATCTTTAAGAGTCCTTTTCAATTAGTTGGTTCCTTGGCAATTCTTTCAGACTAAGTAGTTCTGGGAAATTATTACTTACCTGTCCTAACTTGAAATCTAACTAAGAATTTTCCCTTTGCCTCTTTTGGTGGGGTTAGGTGATTTGGTGGGGTGGCTGATTAGGTAGGTTTGAAGTAGGATCAGATGCTGAAGTCAAACTATTTAAAAGCCAAGGCAAAAAAAGCAAGCAAAGACTTGATTGTTTACCTTAAATATTTTCAAGTTGTTCTGCGCCTCCTGTAGTAAGCTCTTCAAAGCAAAGTGCATTCTCTGTTTATTTCTAGGGACAAAAAATAAATCCAAGAATGTTTTATCACAGCCTTTAGATATTTACACCCATTTATGGTGGGCTCTATGGAATCAGAACTGGGCACCTGAAGTGAACACACCTATTAAAAGCACATTACTCATGCTGAAGTCACTGCAAAGTGACCATTCGCAATTAGACCTTCATATCGGAGTAAACTAAACAGCTCTTAGATTTAATGTTAGGCAGCAAAAGGCACTGGTACTTTAATAAGCAACTTGGATTCCTGAAATGGGTGTAAAGAGGTATATAGCACCAAAAAGTAAAAGTCAGGCAAGCAGGCACTGATCATCCTGAACTACAGTGAAAGTCAAAGGAATCTGAGAAAGAAATCTGTAACAGATTTTCTGGGAAAAACACAGAATCAAGTCACACGCTTCCTTACCCTGAGAAGAGATCCAATGGGCAATATTTACTTGGTCGCTTCCATTTTCCGTTCGCTACCTGTTGAAAACCCACACCACTGCTGTTAATCGCTTTCTGGAATAACTGCTCTCAGTTACTTTAATAGTCAGGTGTGTGGCACTAACATCCTGTCTTCAGAAGTCCTATGACATTTAAAACCCTTTGAATGTACAGTTCATGACTACTCGGGGTCTTCCTCATCGTATTTAGCTCAGGTCACTCGAATGGCATTCACAAACGGAAAGCATGGAGGAAGGTCACCTTAATTCTAGTAAGGCACAGTTACATGTTTTTGGACACAAAATGGATATTAGTCAAATTAATTCTGTGTCTGTTACATGCTGTTATAAGTTACGGAATGCCACCATGCACTTGGTGAGCTGTACTTGAAAGGAAGTTTGACGCTAGAGTTTACACAATCAACAGTGTTAATAGTCCTGAAAGACTAATCTTGTATTTCTTTGCTTCCAGCTTCCCACAGAACTTGTTCCATCTCTCACTAAACAGATTCACACCCAGCAACTCAGATGTGTATCCGCCTACTATCTTTAGTCATATCAGAGATTTAAGCAACAACATGTGAGTTTCAACAGGAAAGCAAGACTGGAATAGCAAATAAAGCATGGTGCAGTCACAGGAAAGCAGGATGACTACCGAAAAAAGAAATTACCTTTAGATGCTGATGCATACAGTAACGACACACCTTGTGCTTTATCTCCTGTGAAACATGGCTGGAAAAAGGAATGAAGCCACACTTTGGCTAAAACAAACAAACAAAAGATTATAAATGTAGTTCTGTATAGAAATACAAGAGCACACAATATGCAAATCTTTCTAGTTAAAGGAAAATACGAAATAAATTTAAAAAAAGTCAGCATCTCACACTTCAAAGCTTAACATGTGTCGCTATATATTATTCCCAATTATTTTAGAGTCCTCAGTTAAGAAATAAGGACAACAAAAAGTAGCTGTGGCCTACGGGAATTTCCCAAGTTTTGAAAGATCGGGAATTGCAAGAGGGAAGGGGCTGTTTCATCCTACAGGTCACAGTGAAAACGGTGAGCTTTGCCTTATCCCACTGCTGCATTCCTTTGAAACTGCTCTGGTCAATATGTGCTTAAAAAATGCAAACAAAACCGCTCAGCAGGATCTTCTCCTATTTGATACCTTAATCTCTATGCAGAGGATTGGCCGGTGTTCCACAAAACGATAGGTTTGCAGCCTGGTAAGATTAGGAAGGCACATTGCATAACCGCTAAGAGTGTCCATATCTTTATCACAGCGAGACTCTGGAGAAAACAGGAAAAAAACACCACAAACAAGAACATTAGGTGTGTGTTTATTTTACTCTGTAGTTATCTTGTTCACCAGGTGGGGGAGTGGGAACAAACTCAGACAGGACACAGCAGGCTTTAGTCAATTATACACCCGCATAAATAGCACACACACACACCCCCATTATCGACACTTGTTTTCAGTTTCCTCAAAACTGTCATAGGCACATAAAGTGCCTCAAGAGCTGCTTTAATGGCTGGTTTCCAGCTCATCCCAAGAAAGATGTCAGGAAGAGGCCTGAAACAGCAAAGGGGTGCGTTCAGTTGGCTGAAAACAGGTAAGAGACTACTGTATTCTAAGAGGTGATCTCATGTTTGCTTACTGAAACTGCATGAACTGCCATCCCTCAGTCTAGTCAAGAGGAATCTGGCAGGAACATCATAAACTGTTCAGAAGATAGCGCACATCTAAACAGAACCTGCAAGTGGCTTCGCTGAACTTCTTAGTCTGTACATAGTGCTATTTCAAGGTTTAAAACATTTGCCCAAGGTTTGAGGTCAGTATGTGTGGTATTAAAAACAAAACTGGTAAGAAGCAATCACCTGAAGAAGCACTTCTCAATGAGAACTAGTCTCTTCCCAGCTGTTCCACTGTTCACATCAAAATAATAAATAGGTGAAAAGGAACATAGAAGGAACAAAAGTTACCTTCCCCCTCCTCACAAGCTCACAACTAACGAGACATACAGAATACACGTGTTCAGTTAGTTATAGCTTCCATTGCTAAGAAAAACATCCATTCTGAAAAATATATTGCAATAGGAAAAAAAAAAATCACCTCAGAAACAGCAAGAAATATACTTGTACGGCTCCTCACAACTGTATTTCTTCTCTAAAGACATCCCCACAAACTGGACACACTAAATTTAACTTTAAGAAATAAAACTAAATTCCATCATTCAGAGTATCATTGATTTTGTAGCTTTTATTAGACACTACTCACTTTCCTTACTAGTTCCAAGGTGCCAAAACTGTTTCTCAAAGAGGTGAGGACAAGTCAGCAATAGTCCTGTGCCCACTATATGTAAATTAATTTCTTCCTGGAGCAAAGACATCAAAGTACTGGCTACAGTTAGCAAAGAATTTAATAGCACATTTTTCTTCAAGGAATCCTGCTAAAGCCATTCTCAAGAACATTTGAGAACATAAGATGAACACACCATGAGGGACATCTTTTTCTCTTTGCCCATTTTAGAGCTGACGCTTTACTGTACTTTTAGCCATACATGAAGAGCGATGCACCCCAGTGTTGCTAAGAATGATGACACCAAATTCTGTAGCGCTTCACTTTCCACCGAATGCGTCAGAGATTGCCAAACTTCGAGTCTTGCAGCATGTTCCAAAAGGTTTCATAAGGTCCCGGACCTAGAAAAGCGTACTTGCCCTTCCCCGCTGGATAGGGAGCCCAGAGCACCATGACAGAGTAAGGACAAGTCAAGCACAGCCCCACATGCCAGAGATGCTCGTTACACTTTGAAGGCAGCACAGCCTGCAGCACTGCAGCCCCTTGCAATGAGACACGCCAGCTATCGGGAAGAGAGACATGAAAAGCTGGAACACGAAGCTGCACGCTGCTTGAGTGCTATGACTCATAGGATGCGAGATGCTTAGCCCCGGGTGAAATACTAACATTGAAAACAAGACAGTTTAGAGGGGAGTTTCTGAAACTATCTTCCTTCCAATGCTCTGCTGCACAGTCCCACAGAAGAAACTGGTGGAATCGAAACAATTCTTCCACCTCACTCACTGACCTTTGTGAAGGTCTTCACAGCAAGGTAAAGCTTGCTCAAGAATTAACTAACACTGGCTTAACAGGGGATCCCTTTCCCCAGTTTGATCACACTAGAATCAAATGCAACTTTTAACTCTAGAACACACCCATTTTTTCCACGACAAATTTTCAACCTCTCATTGTCTAAATATTGAAAATATTGAAAAACGTTTTCCTCATATTCTGAGGTATGATGCTTTTTGACTTTATAATAAGCAAAATGCTTTACAGCTTGAGGAAAGGCCCCTTTTTAATGCTACCCCTGGCACTTACCTGGCCTCTCTGGTTGAATTTTTAAACAGAGCTGTCTTACGAAGTCTAAAGGCAGTTGAATAATTTCCTATTAAAAAAAAATAAATTATTTCAACACAAAAATTAATATCCAGTTTGTTGGTCTTAAAATGGAATACCAAAGTTCAGTGGATGTTAACAACAGTGTACTAAACAATACAGTCAGCAGCTTCTCCCTCTGATTTACCATCTATATGAAGACCTGTACCCGCAATCACATGTAATAGTTACTCCACTATGAAAACCAAAAACTAATTTAAATAAATGCATGAGAAAGAGCATTTTCAGTCAAAGTTTGATGTACACGAAGAAACCTGCACCATTTTGTCTTTTTCACAAATTAAAAAGTCCCATTTCATCCTGTCCCGTGTCTCACATCCCACCCTTCCAAGGCAGAATTGTGTAACTCAGGTTCCAGGAGAAGATGTGACTTTTCCACTTGGGTATCTGATGTTCAGTTAACTAGATCTGGCCGCCCTGCAGAACAGCGTGAGTGGCAAGGAAAAAGGTTACCTCTGACTGCACAGAAACCTAGACAATTCACACGGACCAGGTTTCTCCCCTTGCTTTGCAGATAGTCTAAAAATCTCTCACACACACCTCCCATCTCTAGGCAGGGCAAAGGAATGACCACTCTTCTCATGAGCAGCTTGAAATAGCTCAAACCGCAGAGTACAATCCAATCGCCTCATCAGCACAGAGCAGGATTTTGTTCTGATCCAAATGCTTTTTGTGCGTGTATCTTGCTCGGGAATATCTGCAAACCCTATCCTTTCCATTTACTGGCATTCAGTGTTCCCCAAAACACATTGGTGTTTCCAGTGCATAAGCCATTTATTTTAAGAATAAAACATTTACCCCATGGTGAACATAGTTCTCCCCAAAGAACTGCTTCATGACATGTTTTCCAAAGTCTACGATGTTTTGCAGATGGTGTAGTATTTCCTCGGAAGTCTGGAAGACAGAAACGTGGTAGTTTAACTAGGAAATAAACAACACTCGAGAATACATACACATACTAGTCAATCATTTAGCAAAGTAGCTTAATTGTTCTACAGAGTTTCATAGGTCAGCGCATCTTGAAATTAAACAGACACATGAAACGTGCTACATTTGTTACTCTACTGCTGTCTGAGGCTGGGATAACCAGGCAAATGGTAAGAAGAGATGATGATTCTTAGATTTCAAGGGGAAAAGGGCAGAGAAAATGAAAAAGGTGGAAGAGGGGGAGATTACTCAGGATCTACTCTGTCTTTAACCATTATTCTTAAAACAGCTCTAGTCAATGCCTTCTTACCGACAGGAGAGGCTTTCAGTGATATAAAATACTTCACCTGGAAATTTGGAAGAGAACGGCTGCCAAGACTGAGCCACATGACAAACCTCTGCATGAACAGGTACAGAATTTGCCAAATCCTGCCCCAGACAATGAAAAATCTGGCTATAATGTCATCTTCCATTAACTTTATGCTATGTGTCTATAAGGAAACACAATGTTCTTCTACAAGACATAAATGCCAAACTAGACAGAAGCAAAGCTAAAGGAGTACTGGAAGCAGGACAGCAACTTCAGTGCAGTATGACTTTGTCAGACTTCTGCTCATTAAAGAGGTAGCGGAGCAGCTTGACAACAACATTATCCCATGCCCAGCACTCCAGCACACTCGGGTTCTCTGCACAGTTTTTTATTGTTACAATAGACAATCTCCAAGCTCCTGTGTCCTGGTGCAACACAAAGCTTTTCTGGAAAGCTTTGCCTATGACTGTACACTACTTTGCCTACCACTGTACACTATAAGGCACTGAACCACGTAGATTTACTCTTGGGATTGAGTAATAGTGGAGGAAGAGAAAGAGCAACACTCATGTTCAAGTTAGAAAATCAGACAGGAAAAACAACACAAGCAGGAGGAAAAAAACAAAAACAAAAACAACAAACTGAGCAGAGAGAATAAAAGGCTAGGAGGACAACATTCATAATGACAAAGCCTAGAGAAAGGAGGAAAGACCACACCCAACACAAATGAAAAATGTTTATAGGTAGAAGGAGACTGTCAGTAACCAAGCAATCTTACTAACTTTGTTTTATAACACCTTCATAATAGGTAATATTTTTTTCCCCACCAGAAGAGTTGGCTACCTAATAAACTTACACAAGTTGTGTTGGACTAAGAAAGATCAGTTTGTTACTGTAACGCATAGCTGCTAACATTCCATACCGAGTTTAATATTCTTCCTCTAGCAGGATTCATTTTCCAGACTGAAGCAGCAATACACAACAGTGCAATATGCAATAAGGCTTTACAGAAAGGGAAGTCACTACAGAAACAGACATTACTACACACTTCTTTCAGTAACACACAGTACTACATACTGTTCCTTCAGTATGCAAAGCACTAACCAAAAAACCCAATCCTTCAGAGCAAGTAGGAAAAGTACAGTTTTTCCAAAGCACTTGCATAGCATTTCCATCACTCTACAAAGGCCAGGACGGCACTTATTCTGTGGAGTTGTTTCTCGGAACGGCTCTCCCTGAATCCTTTTAAGAGAGCCAAAATAAGCTTGGAATCTCTTCACAACAGGCAATCTTCCACTGCTTGAGTCTTAGAACAAAACACATGCTATGATGCCTGAATAACTTTCTCAATTGCAGTCATTTGGTCTAGAGAAGTGTATTTAAGAAGAAATAATTAATAGGCAACAAGATGTGTGAGCAGGCCACCCACATGGGTATGGCAAAAGGATATTTTACAGCAGCAGTGCTCAGTCCGTGCTTCCTAGGAAGGCCAGTGCCCCCATCGCCAGTGCTGAACACTCCGAGGTCCATGGGAGGTGACTGCCGGCTGCCTGAGCTCCTTCACACTGCTCGACCAGAGGAGAGCTCGGCTGGGGAAAGCCCCGCTCCCCACCCCTCTACTCTCACCCTGAGCAGACCGCAAACGCACTGTGTCCATCTTCCCTTAAGTGTCATTTGTTCCAGGCTGGGGAAGAAGTTGCTTTGCAGAGGGGAACACCCCCCAGCAATTTAAAACAGTTATAGTAAGTAACTTCCTCACCTGGTGAAGCGGGGAACAGCAATTCTGAGCACATACTATGACAGAAACTTTAATTTCTGTACAGATTTCTGCCCTTTTAATGACAACCCTTTCTTTAACTTATACAAATTCTGAATGGCGAGAAGAAATGTTACATCATCTCACACAGTAACAGAAATCTCAACTAATTCCCACTTCCAGATTATTCTGGCCTGGTTTGCTGATGTACACAGTACCCACAGGCTTTTTTTTTTTTTCTTTTAAACATATATGTATACACGCACTTGTCAGGAAATAAGATTTTGAATAAACAGGACATTCACTGCTGCTACTAGTACAAGGAAAGACTCACCAGTGAAAAAGATCAATACAACTTTAAAATTACAAATAAAGCTTGGGACACCTGCTCACCTCCTTTTAAGAGCAAGTATATTTGGTATATTCCAAACAAGAAACAAAAAACAACTAACAGGCTACTGGAGCATCCCCTTTCAACATTAAAAACCACAAAGATGAAAAACTTTTGAAGGACCTGTCATTACTGCCAGCTCATTTAGCGAAACACTAAAACTCATCAAATAGGTTTTATACAACAAAATGGCAAACATCTCGTTCATGCAGAAGACTCATATACTAAAATCAGCAATGTGCAATTAAAATCATAGAATCATTCCACAAGTCCTGACACTTGACTTCTACTCAAGAAATGCAAGCCCCAGAGTTACTCTATGACTATTCTTCATTAAACCCCTGAATTGTAACAGCAGCATTACAATTTGCAGTAACACCACCTTGTTTAACTGCCAGATTAACTAGTCCCAGATTCATAACCAAGCACTATAAATACAAAGCAGAACTTCTTTGCCGTATCCAAAGGAGTTAAGCAGAAGAGACTGAGATGCATTTGTCCACATGTGAATTTATGTATGCGTCTTACTAGAAAATATTTTGCTTCAACTGCTTTTTTCAGAGTTGTTTACATTGGATGAGCTGCAATGTCATGCACAGATATGTAACACTTTATATGCTTACTCATCTTGCACTAGTCAGGAACACAGATTACACCTAAAAAGCATTTTCTGCCCTACAGCTGTCATGTTGCTACGTCCAAGTTTGTCCCAAAACTCCAAGTCTCCAGGACTTGTTTACAGATCTGAAGATAAAATACTTAGTCTTCCATTCTGCTCCAAGAAAAAGCCAACCTTTAAAAAAAAAACCAATCACCAGAATAATTAAATATATTCAAATTACATAATCTTCTATTTAGAGAGCAAAGCCAAAAGGAATCGTGTATCACAAAGTGCACACAATCACAATGCAAGGCAAACGCAGAATGCTAAAGCTGGCCAGAAGCCAACTCTCCTCAAAATGTAACACTTCTACAGGTAACAGGGTTTGTTCTGGTAGTGTGCTGTTTAAAACGCTTTCAGAGCTACGCTCCACCGCTGCACGCATCCATAAATAGCCTTTTTGCTGTTACGACAGGTAAGAAGAGAAGCATGTCTGTCTGGGGCAACTCTGAATGGAATTTCTGACAACAGTTTCTAAAAAGCAAACTCTTGGTGCTTCATCAGCTACAGCCCACAGGAACACCTACTGCCATCCATCACTATGCTTCTGAGTAATTTTACTAATCTGATTACGCAGGGAAAAACACATTCAATAACCTGACCAGTGTTTCAACAGTAACAGAACATCACGCCCAGGAGATTTTTTTCTTGTGTTTCACTATCCTAATCCAAAAAACTATATGCATGCCAAAGCAATCTACAGAGGTATTATCGACTTCAACGCTGTGGTGGGTAACTGTGAAAAGTCACTTCCTGGCTTTCTTTGCGACTTCGTCGTACTTTGTCAATTTTTTAAAAACAATTACTATGCAACAATCTCTTTGTACTTTAAAAAATAGGAAAAAAAGGTGGTGGTATTCAGTGTTTTGTTTTCTTAAATGAATGGTAATAGAATAGACTACCTTTTTACTTAAACTTGTGGTCTAATTCTCCTCTGCTATATTAAAAATGGAGACAGGCACTGTTTTCCCTTCTTCCAGTTCACTGGCTTCTTCCCTGTTCTCGTAAAAGCTCTAAACATCGTTGTCTTGGACTACTACAGAAGCACGGGATACATTTTTTAAATCCTGCCACTATAAGCAGATCAAAAACTTACTTGAATCACGCTTTAGTTTCACCAGACCTTTTTTCAAGTAAAATAGTAACAGAAAGGCCATCAAATAACTTGTACGCACACTGTGGTCATGGGTTTTACCTTCCTCTGCTCTACTTTAGAAAGATCTCTTTTATCCCTTGTTAAACGATGCATTCTGCATGCATCTTCCCAATTTAAAGCAAAACACCCTTCCTATACATTGACTTTACATTCATCCTTGTTTCTTTTTCCTACAGTTAAGCACTTCCCCCAGCTCTCAGTATAGCCATAATGCCTTTTATATTTTTTTCCTCATCGGAACAGTCTGCCACTGAATCTTACAAAGCCATGGCTCAGAAGCTGCCGTAACTCAAGGCATTCCCTCTATCACTCAGGTAACACACCCTAAAGACTACTCACAAGGTTGAGGAAATGGCAGAATTTAAACCTCCCAATCGTTGTGCTCCCTTTTTTTCCCCTTGGAGCACTGTGTTGACACTTCACTTTCACCCTCCACCTTTGATTCTTGATCATGTTTTACCCTTGTTAAATCTAAGGTAACTTGCTTCAGTTCCTTCTCGAGCAGAAAAACCTTCTGCCACAGTCCAAGAAACTGGCAGACTGTGTCCCACCATGTTCTTTTTGCAAGAGACAGGACACTAAAATCGCTCACTGACAAAGGCTATTCTGTGAAAATTTCCCATCTCTGTCCAAGTTTCATGGCTTTTAGCTACTGCATGGGTAGTCAACAGCAGACTTTTATCATAACGCCAGTGCTGTGCTGCTCCTCTTCTGTCCCACCTAACAAGTCAATAAAACTGTAATTTCTTCCTCAGCATCAGCACACTCCTACATTGATACACAACATTAATGCTTCCCCCGTTGCCACAGCTATCCTTACAGAAAGCCACACCTTCTACACACTGCAGCCTTACAATCTGTCCCACTTAAAGGCTTTGATATCAGCAGTCACACGATCTTAGTAACGTAAGACAACCTCAAATTTCCTCCTGTTGCCAAAACTCCTGAAACACAGGCACATTTCAAAGCATCCCCTTATTCTTACTCCTATCAGTCACTGGTTTTTCTTTCACTGGTTTCCTGTTTCTCCTCAGACTGGTTTTTATTAGCTTACCTGGGGGACTTTATCAACAGCACACGTTGAATCTTACCTTATTCTGGTTTGGGGGGGACTTCAAAAACCGCAGCACCACGCAGCGCTGAAGAAAGATAGGAAAGAATACAATTTCATTAGCATTTAAGTGTATCACAATTTCTGAGTAGCACAATTGTCTGATTCCCCAATCTACCTCACCTGAGAAATTAAGAGGTGGGAACAAAGCAAAATAGCCATTTTAGATGGTTATTTCACTTAACTTGAAAGCAAATACATCAACGTCTGTTACCAGATGTGCCATCGGTTGGATAAAAACAATTGGGCACCACAGCTGGTAGAGGCAAACAGCTGTTTTCTGGACTTACCTCTTAGTCACTCAGTGTCTCCATCTGAACCTTTCCTAGACACACCAAAAAGGACTACATTCCATTCTATATCTACCAAAAAAGTACTAACACTCTGACTCCCTGACAAAGATAATGCAGACAAAATGTCATAGTTACACTTCAGGTTTATGGAATCTAAGCTTTTTCCCTACCAAATGACTTGCCATTAAAAAAACTCCCATAGCACAACAGCACCAGGTATATTCCATATTTCAGGGCTGAAAGCTGCCTCTGGACAGTGCTGAGTGGGAGAGCACTGCAGTTATCTTTAATTACTAACATGTAGAGCAAGAGCAGGAGGAAAAAAAGCAAAACAGATGACAATGTGTAATCCAAAATACTAAGAAAACAAGATCCGGATTCAGATGCTGCTAGTGAAACCCAGAAACAGCCCCTTCAATATCTAAAAAGTCTCAAGCCAGTATAAATCTCATAGTTCACCTACATCTGGAAAACACTCCCAGGTAAAAGGGCCGTTCGCTGAATTTTGATTCAACTTGTCCTGCAAGATCTTAACAACACAAGTGTTACAACAACAACCACCTAGATAAACTGAACGCTAATTATAATGATAGAATTTGATGAGACTGCTAGGTGACAACTCTTTCTCCCAGTATGACCTACACGTGGATAAGAGAGCTCAGGTCTGATGAGCCTGTATGCTCTGTGTATGCAGTGTGTTATTTTTAGGGTGTTTCAACTGTTTGGATCCCTTGCT